>NW_020954590.1:67630928-67761968 GCF_900497805.2 Vombatus ursinus | reverse complement strand
CACACACACACACACACACACACACACACACACACACACACACACACTTTTAAACCCAGAAAGAAGAACTCTTCAAATAAAAAAGAAAATGACAAAACAAAACAAAACAAAAAAAACTCCATCAAGCTAGTATTTGGAAAAAGTAATGGCTACCTGTTAACTAAAGAACAGAATGAGATTAGGGAAAGGTGACATAAATAAAAAATAAAAATAAAAATTGTCAAGTATTAGAATTCCATTCTAATGTGAAAATACTATAACATATGCCTGAAACAAATGTACATGTTTAACAAAAAATAGTCTGACATTTTGGTATCTAAGAAAATAAAACAAGCGAAAATTCAAATAAACTAAGTAGAACACTAATCGAGTACAACCGATTCTATTCCACTCCTAATTTTAGCCTTTTATATCTTTCTACAACATAAAGCATTTATTAGACTTATCTCTGGTTTACAAAATTATACATATCTAACATTTGAGTCTATAAAAGATGTTTTGGGAAATAAAATTTCAGTTTTCCTAAGTGCTTACAAAGCCTTAAGCTAAATAGGTATTATCATTATTGCTTGTGTCCTTTAAAAATATAATAATTTTTGAACATTAGCTTTATTTTCCTATTAAACCAAATTCTATGACATCAAGTGTTTATGTTTTGGATTGATACACTCAATCAGAATTGTCAAGTCATACATAGGAAAATCTTTTACAACCAGTATTGGTGTTTTCCAGCTATTCCTTCTGTTATACAGAAGAAATATTAGTGTATTTAAGTAAAATTAAATATTCATTTATCAATAAAATGCATAAAAAATAAGAACTTTTACTTTTATCAGTTTAAGTACCTTATGCCACATTTTTCTTATGAAATTACCTACTGGAATACACATGGCTCAAGCTAATCTACTCTTTGAGCACACAAACTACTGATTAGATATTTTTTAATGTCATGATGAAGGCCCTATAACATACCCCAAAGGCATTACACAGATATTTGTAAGGTTGCAAATGGTTGTTCCAAGACATTGGAAAATCACAGGTATGTCCATGAATATAAATCTCTTTAGTTCAGATATGCTGGGTCACAGGGGTAAGAGTTTAATATATGACCAATTCAGAAAGCAGAACACTGACCTAATAGGACAACAAGAAGTTGTTTTACAATCCTTTATTAGCATATGATCACCCTTTAAGGGTTTCACTTACTAACCTCTTAAACAATCATCTAAGGCAATTGTACAGTTCACTTAAAAATTTTAAGACTATACACTCCTAGAACCTTGGCCTCTTTTCAAGAGAGACAAAGGGGAAACTGCATAAAAACTGCCCTGTTTAGATGTTACTCTACGTAGGAGTGGTTCTACATCATCCCCCTTCTATAACCAACCAACATGGCTTTGACTGCTACATACAGCTCAATTGTAGCATGCAAAAATGGATTCTGCTTCCTAAATCTGTTAATTGGCATGCAAGTTTCTGCAGAAATCCATAGTCCCCCAAAATTAATGACAAATATAAGTTGCAGAGTTAACTTAGACAACATATAGCTGGAAAACCAACACTTGAACACAATTGTGGGCATGAGAGGAAGGAACACAAGAGAACAGTTCCAGAGTTTCTCAGCCTCACCAGTATATAAAGAATTTAACAGCATACAGATGATTTAAAGTAATACATAGTTCCCAGAGTAAATAATTAATATTCCCACTACTACACTTTACTAGCTTCCATGTAGGGCAAGAGTCTCTCACAGAGAAAAAGCACTTATCACAGGCACACTGATTGAGACTGCCAGAGTTCCCTGAACACCTTACAAAGTTTTATGGTAATGCACATCAATTTCCTTTCTTTCCCAACCATTTAAAAGTTAACATTTTAAAAGTAGAATGTATTTTAAAATCAGTAATAACTATTCCAAAACATTTTTTACATAAGTAGTGGTGTCTATGTGTGTATTTAGTAACATTTTAAACTTCCTTGTGAATAATTTTAAAGTTAATGAGTTAGAAGCATATTAAAATACATCAATTTAGCCAAAGTAGTATCTTTTACACTGATGAACTACATAATCTGATGAAAGAAAGGTAGTGCAGAGCTATAAACTCAACTGATGATTCCAAATCATTTCAACATACTACATGGTACACATAGATTGCTAATGTGAAAACCATTATTAAAACCACAGAAAATGAAAATATGATTTGGAAATATGTTGGGCAACACATGGTATAAATTCATTCTAGTTAAAGGCATTGTACCATAAGCAGTCAGGGCTGACAATATAGTCAAAAGAAGAGACATGCTTATATACTTCCGTGTAACTAAGTGTTTTAGTGGGAACCTAAAGTTTCACAGAAAAATGTTAAAGAAAAAAGGGTTTTAAAAGAACTAAAACAGCATGTGAAAACAGGAGTGTAAGAGACAGGTGCTGAAAATTCTGGTGTGATTAAAAACTATGAGGTTTTTAAAACACGATAGAAGGGATTTCTATTCTCGCAAAGACGGGCTAAAACCAATTATGTAATTGCTCCTTAGCAATAATATCCAAAGGTCCAACTAACTAGTATACAAAAATAGGGGAACAAACAAAAGAGATCAACAAGATACAATAATTCTGATTTCAGCTACTTCGGCAAGTTATTGTACATATAATACAGCAATATCATAGAAATGGCACAACCTCTGAGGATACTTTCCACATTTTATTTACATTTTAAGACTAACTTTAATCTCAGAATCACATATCCATACACCTATTTCCTTTGTTTTTTCACTTAAAACTTAAATTCATGGTTTATCAGAACAAAGACTGTAAACAAGTATTTACCATGTCTGTTACATGTAACACACAGGAGCTGCTTTAAACAGAAATCCATCTCCCTCCCTCAATCCCTCCCCCCTTTTTATAAATACAGGTATCAAAACAATCCTGAACATACTCTTTGTTACTACTAGTAGTCGGTACCCACACCTTTTCAAAAATTAAACAAAATTAGCAACAGTATTTATTGTACCTGCTACTTTAAACAATTTAAATTGCAGCTCTTTCACTAAGCAAGATGGATCAAGCATGCCATTTATAATTTTCTTTCTTGAGAAATTAGATTTCTGAAACACACATTACTCCACAGCAATCTGACACTTCTTTGTCATGCTTTCATCTTGTAAAACCTGAATTGCATTTGGAGTACTCCAGGTTTATGCTTAAATGATAGTGCCTTGATAAGAGAAAAAAAAAATTGTGCTGCATTTTTCTTCCCATTGTGCCCAAAAACATAATGGGTGTACATATATTAAATATATTCTTACAAATGTCCAGGTCATGTATATCAGCTGGAATTCTTTTAATGTGTGGGTTTTGCACTGTGAGATTTAATCAAGACATTAACATGAGTAGAAGGTTGTTGGTTTAGATAAGTTTGAAATTTGTTAAAATTAATTGCTGTATGTTTGTCCTTCTGGAGGTTGTGGAAGCTTCATGTTTTCTTTGGACATCATTAGACGCCTTAGCTCTTGAAGTACAACTTTAATGCTATAACAATTTTGCCATTTTGCTAACACTGGTATGCACCGTGCATCCACCTAGAAGAAAAAAGACCAAAAATAAATGATGTATATAAAATACTATACCTGTAAAGATGAATAAATCATTTTAAGCATAACTTTCTAAGTCTAAAATTTCACTTTCAATCTTTCCTGGACCCAAAATCAGAAGACCTGGGTGGCTAGCCCCAGCTGTAAGTTATATGACTCTGGGCAAGTTGATTACCCTCTCTGGGCCTCAGTTTCCTCATCTGTAAAGAGAAAGGCAGCATAACATATTAAACTTAAATCCAAGTCCTGGTTCTTCCTTACTACATTTAACTATGTTGCCTTGGGGGGAAAAATCATAATCTCAAAACTTTAGTTTTCTTATCTGTAAAATGGGAAAAACACATAAACCTGGATTACTGTAAAGAAAGACAGCACTCCGAAAACCTGTAAGTATTCTATAATTATGAGCTAGCATTACCTGTAAAATGAGAGTGGGACAAGATTCCAAACTAACATCAATTCTTTTTTCATTAAAAAAAGTTATTAAAATATAATGCTGTAGATGAGCACTTAAATTTAATCAGAGCATTTCATGAAGTCTCTCATGACTGATAATCTTGTAGAGATGGAGTGATATGGACCAGTTGAGAGAACAGTTAGATTCAGTTTTGAACATGTTAGAAACATGGCAGATAAATGACCAGAGCTCTGCAGAAGTCAGGACTAGAGATGGAGATTTAGAAGACATGTCATGGAGGTGATAATGAAAGCTGTGAGAATCAATGAAATTGTAAAGGAAGAAAATATATAAAGAGAAAACAATCAAGTCAAGGACAGGGCAAATCAAAAAACACACATACTCATACAAAAGGACTTCCTCAAAAACAAAGAAGGTAGTTCAACAAGGAGTTGAATGACCTAAGTTGTGTTGACTACTCTTTCAACAATTTTGGCACTGAAAGCGGGAGAAGAGGTAGAGAATGGTAAGAGGTACAAGAGTGCAGGGGAGGTTTTTTAGAATGGGGGACAATTAGTATATTTTAAACAAACAGGAAGGAGCCAGTAGAGGGAGTTGAACATTAAAAAGAGATATGCAGTGACTGATGGAGCAAAGTCACAGAGAATAATGTGGGAGGCATGGATTTTAGCAAGGAATAAAACTACCTCATCCTTCGAGGCACAAGGGAAGGAAGAAGAGGACATGAAAACATAAAAGGGCTTAGAAGAGAGGAGTGGTGAGAGTTCATGGCAGATGACCTTGACTTTCTCAGTAAGTATGATGTGAAATCATCTGCTTTGAATGGAAGTAGAACTGGGGAACTGGAGAATAAAGAAGTTTGGAATAGCCACTTTGAGAAATATGAATCAGTAAGGGATTATTAAAAGGAAAGCTTTAAAGCAATGGGCCCAATTAGGGTCAGTTAACACAAATTTGCAGTAGACCAATGGAATATCCTGTAGTCTACGCACCATTTGGCCACTTCAATAAACCAGGGAGAAAGAAGATAGTGAGTTTTCCAATGCTGGAGATATTACAAGATGCAATGAGCAAGGGATTCAAAGGCAGAATTTTACATCATTGAAATGGGGTGAAGACTGATTCAAGGCCTGGTAGAGACGAAAATGACACCAGGATAGGGTTGTTTTACCAGACCAGAAAAACAAGGAAGATTCACTGTTTTTCTCTCCTTTACCATTCCCTATACCAAGATACAGATAAACACATACACTGTTATCAAGGTATAATTATTTCATTTTATAATGGAAAACAATGAGATAAAATGAATCACATCGGGCAAGCCCCTTTCACCTTGTTGGATCTAATCTTCCTTATCTATAACATGAGAGTATTAGACTAAAAGATCGCTAATGTCCCTTTCATTTCTAGCATATAGTAGATTCTGTTTTAGAGACAATCTTTTTTATATATTGGAAAATACTCTATTATCATTTCCATTGTCCACAATTAATGCAATACATTCTGCATAACAAAGGCAGTAACTGGGAATTGTCTAAGAATAGAGATTCTCTGTGGAATTTTTCTTGAGTTACTAAAAATTAGGAGAATGCTATATAATATAGCACGTTTATAATGCAATCTTATTAAACTATTGTAAACAGTCTCTATACCTGGATGGAGTTTATAAAATTAATGGAGAGAAACCCAAGATATTTCTAAAAAAGAAACAAATACTTGCAGCTGTATAATAGCAGTTAAATAAATATAAGTGATTGCAAATCCTGTGAAATACCAAACAAACTCCACAAGAATATCCATAAACTCTCAATAAAGATTTTGGTGAGAGTGAAGGATGGGGAGGATGATTATGGAAAAATAAATATCATGTCAGAACACAACCTGCAGTTCATCAGTTGATAATACACAATAATCCTCCAAAGTTAAGATCCCACAGCAATTTGAACTCTCTAATTTATATTTTACAATGATAACATCCCCATAAGAAATATTTTTGCCTACTTTCTCTTCATAAACACAGACCGATATTATTTTAAAGGCACATTACAAATCTACTGGTGCAAAATGCAACATCAGAAGCTAATAATTAGGTGCCCAGGTGTACTCAAAAATATACAATTATACAACGAAGCAGCATCAACAGGAAATGTGAAAATAGAAGTTTAATTACTATCAAAGAAAAAAAAAGAATTCAACCTCCCATATACACAACCCTAAATGCCAACAATTTGTTTCATTTTCAAAGAACCATAGCAGAAGACAATAAAGTTAAGTTCAAATATTCAGTTAAGCACCTACTATTAGGCATGTTTTAAGCATAAGGTATACAAAGATTAAAAACAAATGGTTAACATGGTTAAACTCTGTACTACAGGTAAAGTTATTAATCCAATTCAACAGACATTCCTCATTTGCTTACTGCGAGGTTTCAAAGTGCAGTGTAGAATGCAAAGAAAAGGACATAAAGGTGAAGAAACTAGGTTCAAATCCTGGCTCTGTTATTTATTAGCTATGTGATCTTAAGAACGTCACTTCACCCACTAGTAAAAAGGAGATAATAATCCTAACATGGCATCCCTGGGCCTTAGTTTCCTCATATGTAAAAAGAGAGGGTTGGTTTTGATGGTCCCTGGGGTCCTGGCCAGCTCTAGACCTATGATCCTATGAAACAGCCTCCAGGATCCACAAGACGAAGACTCTGTGAGGACAGGCCTTGTTCAAACCTTCTTTTTACGATGCTCTCTTCATAATGATAACTTAGACTTATATGAACATTTACATTTTATAAGATACCTGATTCATTCTCATTTGATCCTCAAGGACCCCAGGGACCATCAAAACCAACCCTCTTTTTACAGATGAGGAAACTAAGGCCCAGGGAGTTAGTTTCTCCTTAGACTTCAGGACCACTCCTCAGTCTGGCAGTCTTCTTAGAACTCTGTGAAAAGGCTGGACTGCACTGCTTCTTCCTACACTCCTCCAGCGATGCTGTTCTCCTCCATGGTTATGTTTTAACTAGGTTATTCTTATGGTGTGAAAACTTTACGGAGTTGTTATAGTTAAAATATCTATGCTCATTTAATTTCAATTAAAATAAACTGATTTGGCTAGATAACAGTGGTTGAGAGGTTAACTGATTCAGAATTAGAAATGATTAATACTCCTGATTTTTGAAAGCTATCTGATGCCTCTAAACACAGACTGAAATTATTTCAGAGGGTGGAGCACAATCTGTTTGGGTTATAAATCTCAAATTCTAATCCTTAATTCTTAGCCTTGGCTTCAAAGGGAAGCCCCAATCAAATTTCTCAAAACCTCAAATTTCTCAAAAACAACTGCTCTTTCAAAGCCACTCTCCAGGGACACTTGAGAAGTACTTACATTTCCAGTAACAGTCGCTTCTAAAATATACAAACACATGTAAACTCACATACATCATAGGTCTGAACAAATATATCCATAGCTAAATGCTATTCCTATATGGAAGCTTATTCCATCAATTTATCTGCAATTTATCTCTAACTCAGGCCTGCAGAACTTGCAGCTGCTTACAGCCCAAAGGTTGCTTACAGCAGGTCAAAGAATTTCCTCTACATACAAAGGATGTTTTCCTCTACATTTTTCAGTCTGCAGGCCTGCTCTAACTTACAGTCTTAAAGGCTGAGTCAATGGAGGTTTTAAGAGACCTGCCCTTGGTCATCAGTATGGACATGAACCCAGGTGTTCCTGGGCTCCAAGGCCTATCAATTTACTATGGCACCCTGCTTCTCATCCTGTAAATACAGATACATAAATAATAATAAGACTTATCCATAACACCATTATATAAGTACACATGGAAAATAAAGTGGAGAAAAAACTTATTTCCAAAGCCTTTTCTAAGGATATTTCAATCACAATTTTAAGAACCTTCTTTCACACAAATATAATGCAAAATAATTTATTCCATATGGTTTCAGTAAAAAGAGAGGTGAGAGATAACTGCAGTGATGGTAGATAGATACATCCGTTCTACTAATCAAGGCAAGGTTCTTTTACAAGATTATTTTTTAAAATACCAGATGTGAAGGATAAACCTTGCCTCAAACTACAACAGAATTAACAGTTGAGTTTACTTCAACAAACAACTATTAGGTGCTTACTTTGTTCAAGGTTCTGTGCTATGCAGCAAAAGCAGCTAAGCCTCCATTAAGAAAATAATATTTATAAAGAATTAGAAGCATGATAAGATCAAGAATGGCTGAATATATTTCATAAGCTAGAATAATGCTCCACACATATTTGCAAAATGCTTAAAAATTACTACTCTCCTCATCCAAACTCAGATTACTATTATCAATTCCTTAGAAACACTAACAATTTAACAATTGAGAATATAAAGCTGGGCAGTTTCCATTTAACTAAAACATTTCTTCTATTATTTTTTTAAATGCAGACTTTACCACACCCACCCTTTCATCCTTCTCCTTCCCCAACCCTATAACATATTACTTTCCTAGACCCTTTAATGGGGGTTTTCAAGCATTTTTTTTGTCTCAAAACATGATCTAGTAAACATTAAAATGAGGAAAAAAACCATTACAGAAGATGCTAGATATACTTATTGTTAAATTAATAAGCACCAAGTGATTATCAGGACATTAAAAAATTGGTCACCATTTATCATGCTTTTTAAGAAGATGTAATTAAGATTCTACTTATTCTCTTCATTTGTATCCCAAGTTTTCAGTATTAAGCTGCTCTGTTGACATTCAAATATTATATAGCTAACTTCCTCATTCCTAAGAAATTCAATCATTTCCAATATCTGGATAAGATCACAAGCCAAAGAGCCAAGTGGTCACCTAAAATTAATAAGAGAACCAACTTACTACCAAAACAAATGGTATTAAATGCCAAATGAGGTGACTTCTACTAGTGGAGGTTGGCTTTCTGCAACCTATAGCCTTATAAGTAAACTAGAGCACTGAGAGATTCAATGGTTTGCCCAGGGTCACAGAGTCTTTTATTTAAATGTGTTGGTCCAAAGTCTTCCTAGCTACAGAGTCAGCTTTCTGCCATCTTATGGTTAAATATAAGTTCCCTATAAATGTAATACCAATAATAAGAACATTTATATTTCTAAATAAAAGAAAACACTAAACAGATCTGAATATCAGTTACAAAATTCAGGACACACTATGTCTTTGGTATAGGTAAGGGAAAAAAAGGAGACGAGAGAAGTGTGTGTGTGCATGCGTGTGTGTAGATTTATATGCATACAACAGATAAACTAATGCATTCGGATTTAATTCAAGTCAGATTTGGAAAACTGTGCAGTCTACATTCAGACTAATACAACTTTCAAGGGAAAAATAAGTGTCTTGCCTTGATCAAATAAGATACTTGTAAAGTGCTCAACACTGTGTCTGGCATATTGTAGGTACTTAGTAAATGCTTATTCCCTTCCCCAATCCATTGAATAGAGCTAAATGAGCAAAGGTTACTATAAGATTGAATAAAAGTCTAAGTTTAAAAAAAAAAAAAGGAAGTTTCACCAAAATACCTAATTTCTGTTGGTATAAGAGAAGTCTGTAAGAGGAGCTAAGCTCATGCAAAGAAAACAAGAAACAAGATTTTTTTTTAATACCAATCAAGAAATTTTCTGCTATAAGTTTAAGAGTCTTTTTCCTCTAGAACTCTATTAAGAGCTTCTTTAGTGGAGTTTGGCAGAGATAATTTCAACTTACCATTCCATTGGAATTATTTATCCCATTCATATTAATTTTTGTTACAAATCTAATTGTTGGAGGTCCTTCTGGGTATTTAGATCCACACTCTACTTTCAGACTGTATATTCTGTTTTCATAGTTTGTCTGGAAGGCAAAAAAAAAAGATCAATAGCTTATTAAGAACTAATGATATTTTAAATGACAAAACTTTAAAATAATCTTATTTAAAAGATACCAAAATAAATGCACTGAATATGTTGTTTTATGGCTCATGATTTTGGAAGGTGTTAGAGAAGATGGTTGAATTTGTCTTTTGACTATTAAATTTCCACAGTTAAAATTATCAATGTAATAATAGGAAAATGAGAGTAACTGTCTTATAAATTACAGTCAAAAACAAATAATTCTAGAAGCAACTCCTCCTCTAAAATATGTTATTTTAGCATCAGTAATACTCTTTAAAACAAGGTTCAGTGAAACTGAAGATAAAATTTAGCATTTTGCTATAAAATCAGCCCTGTTGGATCTCACATAAAATATTAAAAGTAACTTCTATCAAAGGCTTCATGCATGAAAGAATTGAATGAAGATACCAATCATGGTATAGTGAAATGAGAACTGACCTTGAAGTCAGAAGACATAAGTTCAAGTATTGGCTGGACATTTATTAAGTGACCCTACCAAAGGCAAGTCACAACCTCAGTGAGCTTCAGTTTCTTCCTTGGTCAAAGTCGGATAAGAAGACCTGGATTATATCCCTCACAGGTCAGATGTTTAAAGTATTATGTAAATATGATCTATTTTTATTATATACCGGTGAGAGTTATATACAGATACAACCTGCATATTAAGAATCCAGGGAAAGTGAACTGCTGGGGAGAAGGGGAAAGTGCCTTAATGGAACAAATCCTACAGCATAAAATTACACAATGGGGCCTCTATATACTACAGCATTGATTCCCAATCTCACGGTAGTAGTTAACACTATCAGCATCCATTCCAGAATGGTCTACATAAGCATTTCCCAAATTATGCATTGCAGAAATCTAGCTATTTCTCATGACCATTATTAGAAGTACCATGAAAAAAATGGCAATTAGCAATACCTTTCCTATGATATACCAAATTATGTATCATGTTTATAACACACATTAAAAGAGGCTTTAATTTTTTGCTTCAAAATGTCCCTAGTAATCCCTTTATTCCTATGTTATCCCATACCCAACACTCCTCAAATCAATATTAATGGGTTCCAATCATATATTTCAAGATAAAAAAGTTCAAGTTTATATGGGAAACCCTGATCTATAGAAACAACTTAGAATAGTCACATAACAGATTTTTAGCCACAGTTGTTCAAACATGTAATTCAATAATTTTTCACAATATAGGATCAAAATTATTTCATGTTGTTTTTCATATTTCTATTGATATATGCATTCAGTTTGTTTTACTAAATTACCTATTTGCACTTAGAGACATAAATGCAAGATTTATCACTACCTAGTATTTCTTTAATAATTAATGTTGCTGATATACCAGTTTTCTAAATTGTTCATGACTTAGCTAGCCAGTTCAAAGACTTTTTTTCTATGTTACATTCCTCCTGGTGACTTAAATTTGGACCAATTAACTACTACCTGCAGATAAGTCATTAGAAGAAAGTATGTGGAGGGTAGCATATATGTTTTATACAAAAAAGGTAGAGACATAGGCAGGTACAGAATTTTAAGAAAATTGTTTCAATACATTGAAAAGGTTAAGAAGCATGATATGAAGAATTAAAATTATTGCTAAGCTACTGTGAAATAGAGACAGTAAAATATTGGATGGATGAATGGACAGAGATTGAAAGAGAGGAAGGAGGAAGAAGGAAGGAAGGAAGAAAAGAAGGAAGGAAAAACAAGATGAGAAATGGCTATAAAGCAGAAAAGTGAATAAGAATGGGGTGTCTTAGAAAATTATATGGAACAGAGTGCATCACAAGTTTAACATCCCTCAGAAACACAAGCAGTCCACAACTTATTAATGTTTCCTTGGGAACACCTACCCCACTAACCTGGTTATTTTTCTTTCCCTCCCCCTACTTTCCCTGTCCTCATCAACAGAGCTGCCTCTGTCCTGCTGTCTTTTACCCCACACACATTCCCCCTGCAATGGAGAATACTACCTGTTTCCTTCTACCCCTCTTCCATTAATGCTATCCTTGCCCCAATATTTTTTACCATCCTCTAACTAGAACCAATCCTTTCCCAATGAATTTTACCACTAGGGCAGATTCTGTATCTTTGCTCCTTCTCACTGTCCCAACTCCAAGTATCTTATGTTTACCTTTAATGTTTGCTGTCCTTCCACTTCAGGCCATGGATGCTATCATCCTACCACCCCTTGCTTTCACCTGGCTCTCGAACCAATCCAATCTGCTATCCCCTCTTTCACCCTTCATTTCCCCTTCAAAGAGAATCCTGTCCTATTCCCTTTAGTCCTTCCACCTCGCCTGTAAAGCCGACCACAGGAAACTCAGCCATCCCCCAACCATGGGAGTCAATCCTAGTAGTTTGAAGCTAAGAGAATTTCTTTTAACACCAAGAAGAAAATGGTAAGAATCCATATTTCCAATGCCACAACTACAAGAAAAGAAGATATAATCCTGATATTCCAAGTTTGGAAGCCTAAATACATTGAATATACCAACGCAAACATTGTTCTAAGTGTTGTCTGGATTTTGAGTACTATTTGGCAATCTAATGTTTAGTTGGTAATCTAGTTGAATCAGGGGTTAAATAAGCTTGCACAAATACACACAAATAGCACTGCAGAAGCAGAATGAGTCAAAGATAGAAACATAAAGGATGTCTGAAGAACAAGAGCACCAAAAATTATGAAAACTCCCAGGAAGGAAAGGGAAAGAATGGAAGAATAATATAAACTAAGTCAAAGGATTAAGGAGAAAAGAAGCAGCTATATATGCCTATTTCACAAAATACGAACCTGGAAGAGGAAAAGGGTGGAAATTCATACCATTTAACTTACCTGACAAAAAGAATTAAAAATTAGGTTTCACATATATACTCACTTTCTGGTTCCTCCTCAAGTATGCATTTTTAAAAATTCAGCATATTTACTTGAAAATAATAATATCTCACATTTATATAATTTTATGTTTTATGAAAGGCTTAAAAGACAATGGCATGCATTTTTTTAAAAGTGGTAATGAGGTAACAGACTGATTTTGGAACACCATTGATATAGTTGTAGATATTTGGAAATCAATCTATAATTCCTCACAATTATCAGAATATGAGATGTGAAGAGAGGGGATAAAGGCACTATGGCATATCTTTTGCTTTCTTCAAAATGTGATTTCCTCAACCTAAGTAACTCCCTCTCCCAAAGCAGATCACAACCCATGCACACCTCTGTAGATAGTCTCATGAGTTGTGACCAAAAAAAATTCATCACCTGGTGGCCAGCCTTTTGGTGATGAGCCTCTCTCCGAACTGAGCGAGGCTGGTCCTCAGGCGACAGTCTGTCGCCGGGCCCATACTCTCAGCCTTTCCAGATTGGTAGAACCTGCCAGAGCTTGCACTCCATTGGCATCTTTGGTTAATCTGATACATGTTTTGACCATAATTCAAACACTGCAGCTTTCCCTGATGCCTAAAAGAACCAAAAGCAAAATAAAAGGATTTTATCCTGATGGCAGCAGATTGTCTTAGGACAGTGAGAAAATTATGCGAGTGGAAAAAAAAGCAATAAATCTGAAGTCTGAGGACTTGGATACAAATCCCAGCTCTGCTACTTACTAGCTATGCAAAAGGGCCTTAATTTCCTCAACTGTAAAATGAGGGGATTGAACTAGATAATTTCTAAGGCTTCCTCTAATTCTAACTCCTCCTCCTAAGTTACACAAATGTTAATTGATTTGAATCCACAGGAATGACGGAAGAGTACTAGAACCAGTGGATTTAGCAAAATGAAGCAAATATACTTTAAAGTGTTATTTCTAGTGGATTTTACTGTAAAAATCTTTTACATTTAACTACCATTAACTAGAAAATTAATTTCATACTAATTAAATTACAAACTAAAGCAAGTGTCCTAAGTCATTATCTTCAACAAACTCAATATGCACTAAATATGTACTGTGTAGCAAAGTTGATAAAGAAACATATGAAAAATAATATTCTTTGCTAGAACTTATAGGTGATTTTTCTTAACACCTATTGTGAAAAGTTGTTTTAAAAGCTGATAACTTTTAAACATGCACAAGCATAGCAAAATAAAAACTGACAAATAACAATAAAATATTCCTTCCATGAAATTAACATTGTTATTTAACCTATCCTAGTTTCCTTGTGAATACTGTGTTAACAGGCAAAAATAGCTAAAATATACTTTTAATATGCTATATTATGATTTATTTCTCAAAAGGACCTGTGATCTCACTGATGGAGTAGTCCAACATAAAACTACAAGCTATTTATTCTCGTTTATCCTGTGTGACTTTTGCCCTATCCTTCAATAAATTCTCAACAGGAGTTCCACCCAACTTGCTGCTGACATTCATTTAGCTCTCTTGATATCACATGAGTAAACACCCAATGGAACACATGGCCTGTCCAACAATTACTCCTTTGTCCTCCTCTATTGATCATAGATTCTTCTGATGACATTCTTTACAAATCTTCTCCTGTACAATTCATTATAATGTACTACAGCCTCCTTATGTTCACTCATGTGCCTCTCTACTGCCTTTTGAATGGCTCTCGACGTTAAACTCTTTAGAAACTGTGGTATTAAAAAGATGACTCTCTATTTCAGAAAGAAACTTAGGGTCATTTTAAGTGTGTAATTTCCCAAAAGTAATCTAGCCCATTCTCATTGCTCCTATTTACTTTTAAGCTCAGCTTACCCATAAACAGTTTCTGACATATAGGTACTTATGGATAAACTCTATGGATTGTCCATCCAACTGCATAGCACAACCTGGCAATATTCATTCACTGTTTTTTTCTGCATGCATAGTTAGGTCAAACTTTTATAAGTAATTATGGATCTTATTTAAGTGGCTCTGCAATGTTCTGGGGCTTGATAAAATCAGCACAACATCCTCAAAAAAGAACATTACAGGACCCTCACCAACTACAGGGAATTCCTCTTTCCTCTAAACCTTCCATCAAACCAGCTTCATGACAGTGGCGTGAAACACATTTGGCAAGCATACGTTTTCCTTGTTTTATGCCTTGCTTGATGTAACAAGGCTTAACAAAATTCCTGGTACATAGCAGGGTCTTTATAAATGCTTATTCACCAATTGACAACAACCAAAGGAAATGACAAGTTGTCCTACTGTTAGACTCTTCAAGCAATCTCTAGGATAGCAGGCATAGAAGTTGATAGTTATAAACGATCTCTCTTAGACATGTTTTTTTGATAAGGTCTGCTTTTTTCCAAGCCTGTGCTCTTCTACCCTCTTTTAGTATACATAGTCTAGGCCAGATATTCTTCTTTTCTTTGGTAAAATTGATACTTCTTCACTGGAGATTATAATTTTAAGAACCTATATAGGATGGTACCACTATCATTGATTAGTGAATATACACAGAGTTGTATTAGTAGCCTGATAATGTAGCAGCCACTGTGTAAAAAGAAAATTTACTTTTAGCAGACCCATGATTTCATTAATGTAGAAAACTCCCCAGTGAGGAATTTCTTGTACCAATGCAGAACAGTACATATTTCTCTGAGTTCAAACCTCACAGAAACTGCCTGGGGCATGGAGATATTAAGTGACTTTTCCAGGGTCACACAGTCAATATATGTAAGAAGAGGAAGCTGAACCTAAGACTTCCAGAATTCAAGGCCAGCTTCCCTATCCACTATACCATGCCCCTCTCGATACGAAAATAAGTAGACCAAATGAAGGAAAAGTCTGAATCAGTGCTGAATTTATCAAACCAAAGAGAATTTTATCATAGGTTTCAAAAAATAACGACTAACCCTCAGTGAGGGAATTCCTTGAAATGAGGAATGTGCTGCTTCAATCCAGGAAAAAAAGAATTGATAACCTTGAAAGAGACATAAGGATATACCTTTACTATGCAATATGACTGAAATAATGGCAAAATACTCTGAAGTACCTTTTGATTGCAAATGAATTTGCAAATCTAGATTAAACATTAGTACATAGGAAACATTTTTAAATTATGGTTAACAGTGATCATTTCTTATACTAACATTTTTCAACAAGTCATTTATTAGTTAAGATCAGTATTAACAGAAAAAACTTGGGAGACTGACCCTTGGTGGCCCAATAATCATGCCTGTCCACCTTGTAAGTGTCATATCTTCATCATCTTCAAGTCCCCAGCTAACTGTACCATCGCCTACTCCTTTCTGGCCTTCTTCAAGTTCTTCTAACAAGCGAAAATTACGTGGAACTTTAACTCCTACACAAAGGAAATGGAAATGTAAAAAGCTCACAATTATTGAATATCCACATACATTCCAATTTAACTTTTGGTGAGTGAAACAATTGTCACATTTTTTTTTTTTTAGTAATGAATGTTTAAATTCTTCTCCAAGGAAAGGAAAAACTCTTACAATTGCTCCTAAGTACTACAAAAAGGACCATGTTGAATATTACTGCCTTTATATATTTTTTAATTTCCCAGCTATTATATCCTAGCTACAGATTTTGGAGTAATATATTGATAGTACTTTTTACCAAACAATGTAGGTCTGAAAACACCATAAAGCAGATTATCATAAATTACGCTGTATTTTCCCATAGGAAGAATTATCATAATCAGGGCACGTATTCATAATCTAGTATTCCCTATCAAATCTTAAGTATGGCAAATAAAATATCAAAGAAAAAAATTTCTACTATCTAAAATAGTAAAATTATGTTCCAAAGATGAGGAAACTGAAGCAGACAGGGTTAAGTGACTCGCCCCGTGTCACAGAGCTAGTAAGTGTCTTGAGGCAAGATTTGAACTCAAGAAGAGGAGTCTTCCTGACTCCAGGGGCAGGGCACTCTATCCAATATGCCACCTAGCCATCCCATATATTGGGGTACACTTCCCCCCATAACTAATGTACTATATTAGCATAAAGAAACACTGCAGCTCCAGGTTATTATAAATTTTCTCTAAAATTAACATGCTGAGGGGCAGCTAGGTGGCGCAGTAGATAGAGCATCAGCCCTGAAGTCAGGAGGACCTGAGTTCAAATCCAGCCTCAAACCAAACACTTGACACTTACTAGCTCTGTGACCCTGGGCAAGTCACTTAACCCCAACTGCCTAAAAAAAATAAAATTAAATTAACATGCTGCTATTAAAAAAATTAATTACTAATACAATACACCTGAATTGCTCAGGAATCTTATTTTGACTTTCATAACAACTTTATGAGCAAAGGCAGATACACTTTACAAAAACAAAAATTCAGAAGGGTTGAACTGTTACATGGAAGTTGGCTTCACTGTATTCTTCACAGTTCCAGAAGGCATCTCTTGTACCAATTGATGGAAATTCTAAGACAGATTGCAGCTCAACCTAAGGGACAGCTTTTACAACTATCAAAAACTGAATGGACTACCTTTTATGATAGGTAGAGTTAGATGGTCAGTAGATGTATTGTGGCAGAGTACGAATGAAAGTTGGATACTGTATAGGGTATTGCTCTAATAGGTAGGCAGCTGGACAAGATCCATCTAACTCTAGAAATCTATGATAAAAGGCACAGGACAAAGAAATATGAGGGTGGCACTGCAGGACAAATTGCCTTACAATAAACTCTCAGCTATCCAGTAGATTCTGAATGGAGGTTTTTCGGTTTATCAGTTTTAAAATATACCAGCATTTCTTAAGCCGTGTTCTATAAAATCTTAGGGTTCCAAAGTAGCATAAGGTATGCGCCCCCCCCAAAAAAGTTTCACCAACATGCAAGTACACTGAAAAACTCTTTGCTTTACTGAGTTGTTCATGTGTATAAATTTAGAAGACAAAATCAAAACCAGAGGTTTGTTCAAAATCATGTGGTCAAAAAGTTGGCTTTTTATTGTTGTTGTTCCATCATTTCAACTATGTCTGTCTCTCCATGACCCCATTTTGGAGTTTTCCTGGCAGATATACTGGAGTGGTTTGCCATTTCTTTCTCCAGCTCATTTTATAGATGAGGAAACTAAGGCAAACAGGATTAAGCAACTTGCCCAGGGTTACAGAGCTAGTAAGTGTCTGAGGCCAGATTTGAATTCATGAATATAAGTCTTTCTGATTCCAAATCCAGTGCTCTATCTGGTATGCCACCTAGCTGCCCAACTCTTTATTAGTGTCCCGCCCCCCATGGATTTTTCTCTTTGACAGACTTAGCCCTTCTCAGCAATGCAAGGATATAAGACATCTCCACAGGCCTCATGATGGAAAATGCTATTCACATCCAAAGAAAGAACTATGAAGTTTGAATGCAGATCAAAGCATACTATTTGCTATTTTTTTTCTTCTGTTGTGTTTTGTTTCCTTTCTTGTGGTTCTTTATATCGGTTCTAATTCTTCTTTACAATATGACTAATGTGAATACGTTTAATAGGAATGTATATGTATAGCTTACATCAGATTGCAGGACGTCTTGGGGAGGGAGGGGGAGAAAAATCTAAAACTCAAGCTTATGGAAATGACTGTTGATAAATCTAAATAAATTAATAAAAAAAAATGTAAGCTCTTTGCAAACAGGGATTGCAAACATCCTTTGTACTAGTATCCCCAACTCCTTGCATAGGAGTGGGGAACCTGTGGCCTTGAGGCCACACATGGCCCTCTAGGTCCTCAAGTGCAGCCCTCTGACTAAATCCAAACTTCACAGAACATTTGTCCAATCCTGTGACCTAGCACAATGTCCTGCAATTAGCAGGCATTAAATAAATATTTGTTAAATGAGGGAAAATCCAATACCAATAACATTAAAGGTACAAATACCTTCATTTAGTCAAACACACAGGGTTGTCACAAAAAGGGAACGTTAAACTTTTTATTCAATAAGTAATATATTGTTTTTATCCTGATGAGGTGAAAATCTGAGAAAAAAGTTAGGAAAAGGTTAAAATACCCCATCTGCAAGGAGCTCCTAATGGAACCTATACAAATTGATGAGATCACCAAGGATCAAAGTACAATGAGATATGAGTACAGAGATATTAATGCATCACATAAAATCAGTTATGCTAAGCAAGACCTGCATCAAATGACTAGTACACATTATCTATTAGTATCTGATTCAATATTTCATTATAATTTGAATCTTTTTAGCTGAAATTACAAAAATATTACGAACAAGTTTAACAAACTGTGATGACTGAATTCAAAAACGACGTTCTGACCTCACTCAGTATGCCTGCAATTTGACCCTGACTTTTTTTTCATGTTAATCTTATTCCTAGCTAGATGTGGAAGGACAGTTTACAGTATATGCTCCCAAGAGGGGTTGGTCACCCCTCCAGGAACTGGATATTCATAAACAGGAATACTCTCAAGGATAGTTTTGAGAGCAGCTCCTTTCCCATAGATGACGTATTTTTTAGCAAACTGCCTTCTGTTAAAAGGAACTACTAAAAGCAGGTAGCCCCAACTTCACCTCTGGAGTCTCCCCTGAGGTGCAGACAGGTAGCCCAGGATTTTCCCATTGGGACTCTGGAAGCTGAAAACCGGGACTCCCCAGCCCATGTGATACATACGTAGATGGTTTCCCCAGTGGCGATGATTAATTGTGACAAGATTTGATACCAACTGAGTATGTTATTGTTACCTATTGGGACTTACTAACTGTAATTCTGTTCTACTTACTAATCTTAATCCTATTTTACTATCTTAATAATAAATACTTCTACTGTATACTTACATACAAATCGAACTTGAGACATTTCTAAACCAATCCAAATCAAAACTAATTTAAGCTGCAGTAAATAAGGCTGCTTATACACAGACCAGCTACACAAAAGAGTAAAATATTCAAAATAACAGATATAAAAAGCTTCTTTAAAAGGAATGTATCTATAGTCATATGAAAAAATTCTCAATCACTATTGATTAAAGAAATGCAAATCAAAACAACTCTGAGGTATAACATCACACCTATCAGACTGGCCAACATGACAAAACAGGAAAATGATAAATGTTGGAGATGTGGGAAAATTGAAACACTAATGCATTGTTGGTGGAGTTGTGAAATGATGCAACCATTTTGGAGAGCAATTTGGAACTATGCCCAAAGGGCTATAAAAATGTGCATACCCTTCAACCCAGCAATAGCACTTCTAAGGCTGTATCTCAAAGAGATCATACAAATGGGAAAAGGACCCACACGTACAAAAATATTTATAGCAGCTTTTCGTGGTGGCAAAAAATGGGAAATTGAGAGGATGGCCATCAATTGGGGAATGGCTGAACAAGTTATGGTATATGAATGTAATGGAATACTACTGTGCTATAAGAAACTATGAGCAGGTGGACTTCAGAAAACCTGGAAAGACTTAGAGGCTGAGTGAAGTGAGCAGAACCAGCAGAACACTGTATACAATAACAGCCACGTTGTTTGATGACTAACTTTGACAGACTTAGCCCTTCTCAGCAATGCAAAGATATAAGACATCTCCAAAGGCCTCATGATGGAAAATTCTATCCACATCCAAAGAAAGAACTATAGAGTGTGAATGGAGATTGAAGAACACTATTTGTTATTTTTTTTGTTTTATTTTGTTTTCTCTTTCTTGTGGTTACTCCTATTGGTTCTAATTCTTCCTTACAACATCACTAATGTGAAAATATGTTTAATAGTTATGTATATGTATAGCCTATATCAGACTGCAGGCCATCCTGGGGAGTGGGAGAAAAATTTAAAACTCAAAAGCTTGTGGAAGTGATTGTTGATAAATCAAAATAAATTAATTAAAAAAAAAAGAGTCCATAGGAATAGAAAACTAGTTTGGGCTTTCAGTCAACCATGATTTTTGTTAAATAAAACTTAATTAAAGTCAACAAATATTTATTAAGCATCAACTATGTGTAGAACATTATTAATAGCTAACTATTAATAGCTAAGCCCAGTCCCACATAGCACATGCACTCTAGTAAGAAGGTATACCTTAAACAAAGGAGGTATACATACACAAAGAACTAGGAAAAAAATACATAAACGAACCAAAGCGATATATAGAATTGTTTTTCCTCCATGCTCAATGCTAGATTGACAAAATTAAATAAGAGTTTCTGGTTCACTCAGAAATTAACAAGTTAAAGGAGGAAATCGCTATGGTATTTCATTATCAAAACACCCTTTCCCCACCCCCTCCACCAGCATTTTCCCTATTACTGCATAAGACAACACCATCCTCCCAGTCCCTCAGTCCTCATCCTGCATTCCTCAAAATCTCTCAAACCCTCTGTTGACCAAGCCTGTGATTTCACCTTTGAAAGATCTCTTTGATGTACCCACCTCTCTCCTCTAACTCACCAAACTAGGACAGGCCTTATCAGCTCATGCCCTGATTATTGCAATAGCCTGCTGGTGAGTCAGCCTGCCTCAAGTCTCTCCCCACTCCAAACCACCCTCCATTCAGCAGCTTGAGTGATTTTCCTAAAATGCCAAGTCCAGTCATGTCACCTCTTTCCTACTCAATAAAATCTAGTGGCTTCCTATCATCACCAGGAATAAATGCAATATGATCAGTTCTGCTTTCAAAACCCTTTATAGGAGCAGGTAGGCGGCACAGTGGATAGAGCACCGGCCTTGGAGTCAGATTCGGCCTCAGATACTTACCAGCTACTACCTGTGTGATCCTGGGCAAGTCCCTTAATCTCACTGCCCAGCCCTCCTCCAAAAAAAAATCAAAACCCTTTATAACTTAGCCCCCTCCTACTGTTCCAGTCTTCTTACACTTTACTCCTCTCCAAACACATACTCTTTAATCCAATGACATTGCCCTCCTGATTGTTTCAGAACAAGCCACTCCATTTCTCAGCTCTGGGCATTTTCTCTGGATGTCCCCCATACCTGGAACACTCTCCCTCCTCCACTCTGCTACTGACTTCCCTGACTTCCTTTAAGTCCATCTAAAATCCCTATAGGAAGCCTTCCCCAACTCCTCTTAAATCCAGCGCCTTCCTTCTGTTAATGATTTCTTATTTAACACACACACACAGAAAGCAATTTTTACTAATTCGAATTTGCCCTTACCCACCCACTTAGCCTATATAACAAAGGCATGCACAAAATAATACCTTTACACAAATCATATATTGTACTAAAACGCAAACATATTAAATACTGTACCATGATAAACAGAATTATGAAATGAAAGGTAAAGATAATGATAAAGCATGCACAGTACCATACAGTAAAGTTGATGGAGGTGTACAGTATGTTATCCTTTCCCCATCCACAGTACCTAGCCTTTATCATTGATGGCTGGCTGTACAACTTTGTTTATGAAGCTTTTGAGAGATGTTTAAACAGTGGCTCTCTTTTTCCTCTCATATATCTAAGTACAGCAAGCAATATTATCTTCAAACACTCTTTGAACTTTTAAAAATCTTGAAGTATTTGGATTCAACCTTTCAATACAAGAAAAAAATTCACTCAAATGATAAAATGCTTCTGTCAATCTCAGTTCCAAAGCTTCCCTTTCTTCTTCTGCAATCTTTACAGTTACAGTTCAATCAGATATTCAATCAACAGTTCTCCAAGAGACTCAATCAACTCCTTCACATCATTCTCATCTACTTCTAGTTCCAATTCTTGTGCTAATTTTATAATCTTGTTACTCACTTCTTCCAACATTTAATCCTTGTCAAACCGATGAAAACTGGAATGAACTTTTTCCAAATTCTCTTCACACATGTTTCTGTTACATCTTCCCATACCCTAGCAATATTCTGCACTGCATGGTAAACACTGTAGGACTTCTCGCAATGCCAATGCATCCAAAGCTGTATAGGTTGTAACAATTAAGTAGTGTTAGAGAGAAGGTGGACCACTTTTACATTTTCATTAAAATTACCCAGATGAGGAGGGTGACCTGGAGCATTATCCAAAATATGTAGAATCTTGAAAGGAAGACACTGTAGATATTTTCAGAAAACAAAATTTAAGGGACCAAGCATAAAACTCTAGATATCTACACAAATGCATAATTTGAAAGCCTAAGGCAAATAAACAAATTTAATCACACAAGTGTCAAAGGGATTAGGTGGGATGAAATCCATTACTGAAATACAACTCTGGATGGATATGCCTTATACCCCCCCCAAAAAAACATACATGGTGTTTCTTTTTTAAAGGGGGGCAGGAGTCAGGGTACATTAGAATATTAAGAAAATATTCTAATGTAAGGAAATTCAGGAATTAAAGCGGTAAAAGGCAAAGCAGAAATAAAAGTAATCACCTCCTGAAACCCCAAAATGAAAAACCCCAGGAACATTATGCCCAAAATCCAGAGCTTACAGGTCAAAGAAAAATTCTGCACATTTCCATGCAGCCAGGAAGAAAGAAGCAAGGAGCCAGTCAGAATCACACACAATTTTGCAGCTACTGCTATAAAGGAACAGAGAACTCAGAACATGATATTCCAAAAAGCAAAAAAAATAGGCTTACAACCAAGAATAATTTGCCAAAAAGAAAAAAAAACAACGAAACAAAAACCTGAGTATAATGCTACAAGGGAATAAATGGACCTTGAATGAAATAGAGGACTTCCAGGCATTCCTGACAAAAAGATCAGAGCTCTATAGAAATTGTGAAATACAAACACAGGAGTCAAGAGAAACACAAAAAAGTAAACATCAGGGAACAATTATCAGGGACAAGAATAAAATGCATATATTCTAATATGGATAGATAATGTGTCCCCTCAGGATTCTACTGTTATCAAAGGTCAACTGAGAAAATCTAATGAGAGGGAGGGCCTGGAAGTGTTTCTGTTATGTCTAGATGATCTTAAGAGAAGAATGAAAAATTATAAGATAAAAGGGAGAGGAAGGGAGAAGAAAGATGGGGAAAATTATCTCACATAATCAGAGTGACTAAGTAGAAGACTATACAAACTAGTGAACACCCAGCAGGCACTTGAACCTCACTCTCTTTTGAACTGGTTAAAAAAAATAAAAACCTTTTTTTTTTTTTTCAAAAAGGAAGAATATGCAATAAATAACTTGGACATACTTGGCTCTTCTCAGCAATGCAATGATCTAAGACAGCAATGATCTAAAATAATTCCAAAAGACTCAGTATGGAAAATGCTATCCATATCCAGAGAAAGAACTATGGAATCTGAATACAGATTGAAGCATACTATTTTCTCTTTTTTTTGTTTTTTCTTTCTCATGGTTTTTTCTTTTGTTCTGATTCTTCTTTCACAACATGACTAATGTGGAAATATATTTAATATGACTGTACATGTGTAGCCTGTATCTGACTGCATGCCATCTGGGGGGGGAGAGAGGGAAAATTTAGAACTCAAAATCTTATAAAAGTAAATGTTGAAAACAAAAAATAAATATTTTTTAAGAAAAGAAAAAATTAAAAGAGAAGAATACAAACAGACTTGGGTACATAAATACAATTCATTCAACAGGGGAACAAAGAGAAAAAGGATAAAAAGGGAAATGGGAGAGGGGAGATTAAGGAAGGGATTATTAGTTCTAAACAAATTAAAAAGGGTGGATTCTCAAAGATGTTTAAAAGAAAGGATAAGTGGGAGCAGTTAGGTGGTGCTGGTGGATAGAGTTGTGGCCTTGGGATCAGGAAGACCTGAGTTCAAATCTGACCTCAGACACTTGACACTTACTAGCTGTGTGACCCTGGGCAAGTACTTAACCCAGATTGCCTCACCAAAAAGCAAAAAGGTTAAGAACCTATGATTTGGGTCTAAGTGAGGGAAAGAGAAGGAGGCACGAGGAAACAAAAGCAGATTTCACTAAATGATATTAAACTCATCCTTCCTCATTCACCACCCTATTCTTTAAAAAGAGGGGAGCAGGAAACAAAGAGAAGGAAAACTGTAAGACTAGGATGGAGGGAAATACACAATTAACAGTCATGACTCTGAATGCGCAAATAAAACCAAAGTAACTAAAATTAGAAGAGAAGCAGGAAAATGGGGGGAAAATATCTGCAGCATCTCTCAGATATCATTTCTAAGATCTATATGTAGCACTCATTCAAATTTGTAAGAATAAGAGCCATTCCTCAATTGATAAACAGTCAGGATATGAAACAGGCAGTTTTCAGAGGAAGAAATTCAGGCTAACCATAAGCCATATGAAAAAAATATTCTAGAGGCAGCTAGGTGGCGCAGTGGATAGAGCACCAGCCCTTAAGTCGGGAGGACCTGAGTTCAAATCCGACCTCAGACCAAACACTATACATTTACTAGCTGTGTGACCCTGGGCAAGTCACTTAACCTCAACTGCCTAAAAAAAAAAAAAGAAAATACTCAAAATTGCTAGTAATTAGAGAAACAGATTAAAACAAGTCTAAGGTTCAACCTCAAAACCATCAGATTGGCAAAGTTGATAAAGAAAAATGGCAAACGTTGGAGCAAGTATGGGAAAACAGGTAAATAAATGCAATATTAGTAGAGAAGAGAACTAGCCAAGACCTTCTGGAAAGCAATTTGGAATTAGGCCCAAAAAGTAATGTAAATCATGCATACCCTTTGATCCAGAAATACCAATAAGAGGTCTATACCCAAAAGATCAAAAAAAGTGTAAAAGAAAACACATGTACAAAAATATGTATAGGAGTTCTTTTTGTCATGGCAAAGAAATGGAAACTAATGGGGTGCCCATCTATTGAGGAATGGCTGAAAAAGATATGGTATATGAGTATGAGGGAATACTGGTATGCCATAAGAAATGATAAAGAAATGGTTTCAGAGAAATCTAGGAAGTCTTGAACAGAACTAGGAGTACAATTTATGCAGTAAGGCCAAAACTGTGAAGACAACTTTGAAAGACTTAGGAACTCTGATCAATGCAGGAGACCCACCTCCTAAGGGAGGTGATGGGCTTAGAAGGCAAACTGAAACTTTTTTTTGGACCTTGCTAATGTGAGAATTTATTTTATTTGACAATACACGTTTGAAACAAAGTTTTCATTTTTCTTTCTTCCTCAGTGAGAGTGAAAGGAAAAGCCAATTTTTGTTGGTTGTAAAAAATTTTTAATTTTTTTAGAAATTTTAAAGATACAGAGGTGGAAGATTCTGTTCCCTGTAAAGGGAATAACAAGTATAGTGTGAGGAAAGAAGTCGGGCAAAACAGGTTAAAGCCAGATTGTGAATATAGATACCAAAGGAATTTATATTTTATCCCAGAGGAAACAGTTACTGAAGCTTTCTGGGTGGAGAAAGGCTACAAGGACTATTATTTTGGTAGCTCAGTGGAAGATAAATGACATAACGAAGTGAATACAAAGGGACCAATTAAGCAACAGGAAAAAATTGATGAGGACTTGATTTGATGAGGGTAATAGCAGTTGAGTGGAGAGAAACAAATGAATGGGATAGCAGTTGCACAAAGAATGGAGAAGACTTAGCAAATGCAAATAGTAGCAAGAGGAAGCATAAGAATTCTGGATGATTTGGGTTACACATCTAAATGATTAGAAGGATAATGATGTCCTGGACAAAAACATTACAAAATGAGTTTAGGAAAAATGATGAATTTGATTTTGAACATGTCAGTGTTTAGCCTTGAAAGAATAGCAGAATAATATTCCTTTCCTCTTCCACAGGGCAGGTAAAGGTCCATAGTTTCTCTTATAGCCAATCCACTCCTGGATACAGGGTTTTCACTGAGGCAGAAATCTCCAGCACAAGCTAAAGCCCTTGCAAAGTTTCCAAAGAATCATTCCAAGAATGATTTGGTGAAGTATATATGTAGCATGCTTATCAAATTTACAGACAACACAAATCCGGAAAGAATACTTAATACAGTGGGTGACAATCAGGATTTTAAAAATCTTAACAGGCTAAAACAGGCATCAACAAACTTTTTCTGTAAAAAGCTAGACAGCAAATATTTTAGGCCTTATAGGCCAAGAGGCAAAATCAAGTATATAACAAGAAAGAAAGCAAATTTACACATTTTTATTGACAAAATTCAAAACATAAGAATAGAATAGTTAAGTACAATTTTTTTGTAATAAAGATGTAATAAGAAAAATAGAATTTTTTATTAAGGTAACATTTTGCTTAATTGAAGTTCAAAGTTAGTATTACTTATCATCAAAAAATGTTTATCTGTTAATGCTATTCTGTAATGTGGTTTTACACATACCATCTCTGAAAATTAAAAGTACAGCCTAATATCAACATCAATGCATAAATACATGATTTTAATGGTGCATTTCACTGTTCAGAAGGCATTCACAGAATTCTATTTAATTCTTCTCTTGATATTTGCTTCTTGGCATGTCATTACATTGCAGATTAATCATTTCCAATGGGAGGATAGGTAGAAGCTCCTAAATTGCATAGTTAAATGAATTTTTAAAAACAGAAATTTTTTGTACTTGCATACCGGTCTGAAAAACACTGCTGTAACTATGGTCTCAGCTCAGAAAATGTATCATCAGATACATAAATTTGTGTGGGAATGGAGAACTTGCTTGTTTTAACTTTTGACAGAATGGGAAGTGTTGTTCAACATCACTTGTGACGTTACTGCCAAATCTACTGCAGTCTAAGTTTCACATATAAGTATGTTTGGCCTTGTGATTTTTTTAGGTTGAATTCATTAAGAAACATTATCAAGTCTTCAGTAATAGCTAACTAAACTTTTTTTTTCTCTTCTTAAAAAAGTAAGAAAAAAGAAATATCCTGGTACAGTGATATGCAGAGCATTTGAAATGTTACTAAGTTATAACTCCATCATGGCAACTCATAATGCAAAGAGCAGCAGTGCAAAGTGATGAAAGCACCACATAAAATCTCTGTTGCAATTGTTCTAATAAAATTTTATTTTAAAATATAAAACTGTGTACAATGTTTTCCTGGTTCTGCTCATTTCACTTTGCATCAGTTCACACAAGTCTTTCCAGGTTTTTCTGAAATCTATCACTTCTTATTGCACAACAGTATTCCATTACATTCATATATCATATCCTGTTCAGTCATTCCCCAATTGTTAGCCATCCCCACAATTTCCAGTATTTTGTCACCATGAAAAGAGCTGCTATAAATATTTTTGCACATGTAGTTTTTTCCCTTTTTTTATAGTCTCTTTGGGATACAGATCTAGCAGTGCTACTGCTGAATCAAAGGGTATGCAGTTTGGCTGCCCTTTGAGCATAGGGCAAACTGCTCTCCAGAATGGCTGGATTGGTTCACAATTCCGACAGTGCATTAATGTCCCAATTTTCCCACAACCTCTCTAACATTTATCATTTTCCTTTTTTGTCATATTACCCAATCTGATAGGTGAGAGGTGGCACCTCAGAGTTGTTTTAATTTGTAATTCTCTAATCAAAAGCAATTTAGAGCAAGGCTTCTTAAACTTTTTCCACTGGGGAGGGGTTGCATTGAATGTCCTGAGGGCATGCACAGTGCAAAGTACACATGCTTTGTGTTCAGAACCAAGGCTGCAGTGAAGTTGCTCCATGCAACACAGAACACCTAGGATTCATTCCAAGTTTGGTCATTTTTGGTAACTGCTCATTTAGAAACCTTTTACTATTGCCAACCCACAGTTTAAGAAGCACTGACTTAGATAGAGCACTTCTTCATATGCCTATAGATAGCTTTGATTTATTCATCTGAAAACTGACTGTTCATATCCTTTGACCACTTATCAATTGGGGAATGGCTTGTATTCTTATAAATTTGATTTAGTTCTCTGTATATTTGAAAAATGAAGCATTTATCAGAGATACTTGCTGTAAATATGGTTTCCCAGCTTTCTGCTTTCCTTCTAATCTTGATTTTGTTCATACAAAGCTTTTAATTTTAATAAAATCAAAATTATCTACTTTCCATTTCATGATGCTATCTCAGTCATGAATTCTTCCCTTCTCTATAGATCTGACAGGTAGACTATTCCTTGCTCTTCTGGTTTACTTTTGGTATCGCCCTTTTATGGCTTAATCATGCACCCATCATAACCTTATTTTGGTGTATGGTGTGATATGTTGGTCTTTACCTAGTTTTTGTCCTATTGTTTTCCAGTTTTCCCAGCAATTTTTGTCAAATAGTGAGTTCTCATCCCAAAGGCTATGGTCTCTGGGTTTATCAAACACTAGGTTACTACGGTCGTTGACTATGTCATGTGTACCTAAACCTGTCCACTGATTCACCACCCTATTTCTTGGCCAGTAACATATAGTTTTGATGGTTACTGCTAAAATATAGTTTGAGATCTGGTATTGGTAGGCCAACTTCCTTTGCATTTTTTTTTCATTAATCTCCTTAATATTCTTGATCTCTTGTTCTCCAAGATGAATTTTCATATTATTTTTCCCAGCTCTAACTATTTTTTGGTAGTTTGAATGGTATGGCACTAAATGAGCAAATTAGTTTAGACAGAATTGCCATTTTTATTAGACTGCCTTGGCCTACCCACGAGCAACTGATATTTTTCCAATCGTTTAGATCTGACTTTATTTGTATGAAAAGTGTTTTGTAATTATGTTCATATAGTTCCTGGGTTTGTCTTGGCAGGTAGACTCCCAAGTATTTTATATGACAGTTTTTTTAAATGGAATTTCCTCTATCTCTAGCTGCTGGACTTTGTTGGTCATAAAAAGAAGTTCTGATGATTTAGGTGGGTTTATCTTATATCCTGCAATTTTGCTAAAGTTGTTAATTATTTCAAGTAGTTTTTCAGTTGATGCTCTAGGGTTCTCTAAGTATACCCTCATAACATCCGCAAAGAACGGCAGTTTTGTTTCCTCACTGCCTATTCTAAATCCTCCCATTTCTTTTTCTTTTCTTATTGCTAAAGCTAACATTTCTAGTACTATACTGAATGACAGTGGTGATAATAGGCATCCTTGCTCTACCCCTGATCTTACTGGGAAGGCTTCTAGCTTATCCTGATTACAATTAATGCTTGCTGATGGTTTTAGAGAGATACTAGTTATTTTAAAGAATGCTCCCTTTATTTCTATGCTCTCTACTGTTTTTAATAGGAATGGGTGCTGTATTTTGTCAAAAGTTTTTTCAGTACCTATTACGATAATCATGATTTCTGTTGGTTTTGTTATTAATATGGTGAATTATGTTGATAGTCTTCCTAATATTGAACCAACCCTGTATTCCTAATTCCCACCTGGTCATAGTATATAATCCCTGTGATACATTGCTGTAATCACCTTGCTAGTATTTTGTTCAAAATTTCTGTATCAATAGTCATTAGGAAAATTGGTCTATAATTTTCTTTCCATTTTAGCTCTTCCCAGTTTAGGTATCAGTACCATATTTGTGTCATAAAATGTGTTTGGTAGGATCCCTTGTTCACCTATTTTTCCGAATAGTTTATACAGTATTGGAATTAGTTGTTCTTTAAGTGTCTGGTGGAACTCACTTGCGAACCCTTCTGACTGGGGATTTTTTCTCAGGGAGTTCATTACTGGCTCGTACAATTTCTTTTTCTAAGATGGGGTTATTTAGGCATTTTATTTCCTGATCTGTTAACCTGAGTAATTTACATTTCCAGAAATATTCATCTATTTCACTCAGATTATCAGATTTATTGTCATTATCATTGGGCAAAATATTTCCTAATGATGGCTTTAATTTCTTCCTCATTGGTGGTGATTTCACCCTTTTCATTTTTGATACTGGATATTTGGTTTTCTTCTTTAATCAAACTAACCAATGGCTTATCTATCTTATTGGTTTTTTCATAAAACCAGTTCCTAGATTTATTAGCTCAAAAGCTTCTTTTTTACTTTTAATCTTATTAATCTTGCCTTTAATTTTCAGGACTTCCAATTTGATGCTCAATTAGGGATTTTTAATTTGCTCTTTCTAGTTTTTTTTAGTTGCATGCCCAATTCATTGATCTGTTCTTTTTCTGTTTTGTTGATATAAGAATTTAGAGAAATAAATTTTTCCCTAAGTACTGCTTTGGCTACATCCCATAAATTTTAGTATGTTGTCTCATTGTTGTCATTCTCTTTATTGAAATTGCCTGTTTCTACGATTTATTCTTTGAACCACTTACTCTTTAGGATTAGATTATTATTTCCAATTAATTTTTAGTCTATCTTTCCATAGCCCTTTGTTGAGTGTAATTTTTATTGCATTATGAACCAAAAAGAATACATTTAATATTTCTGCCTTTCTACATTTGATTTTGAGGGGTTTATGCCCTACTACATGGTTAATTTTCATATAGGTGCCATGTGCTGCTGAGTAAAAGATGTATTGCTTTCTGTTCCCATTCAGTTTTTTTCCAAAGATCTCTCAAATATAACTTTTCTAATATTCTATTTATCACTTTGGTTTCTTTCTTATTTATTTTTCAGTTGGATTTACCAAGTTGTGAGAGGGGACAGTTGAGGTCCACCACTAGTATAGTATTGCTATTTATTTCTTCCTATAACTTACTGAACTTCTTTAAGACACTGGATACTATACAACTTGGTGCATACATGTTTAGTATTGATATTGCCTCACTGTCTATGGTACCTTTTAACAAGATGTGGATTCCTTCTCCTCATCTCTCTTAATTAGGTCTATTTTTGCTTTTACTTTGTCTGAGATAAGGATTGCTACCCCTGAGGTTTTTTTTACTTCAGTTGAAGCATAACAGATTCTGCTCCAGCCCCTTACCTTTACTCTGTGTATACATAGTATCAGCAACACTGTGTGAAGATCAACTATGAATTAGTCAGCTTTTCTCAGCTATGCAAAGATCCAAGACAAGTACAAAGGACTCAGGAATGCAAATACTAACCATGCCCAGATAACAAACTGATGGATTCTGAATGCAGATGGAAAGCATACTTTTTTCACTTACTTTATTTTTTGTGCTTTTTTTTTCCTTTTGATCTGTTCCTTCTTTCACAATTGTGACTAAGAAAATATACTTTACATGATAGTACATCTATAACCTATCTCAAAATCACTACCATTTTCAGAAGGGGGAGCGAGAAAAATTTGGAACTCAAAATCTTATAAAAATGAATGCTAAAAATTGTCTTGACATGTAATTGGGGAGGGGGGAATATAATACTATTTTTAAAAAGATTCAAAAAATAAAATACAAAACTATTCTTAGCTCATTGGCTCATGGGTAAGTACAAAGATAGGAGGCAGGCTATATGTGGCCTGTGAACTATCATTTGTCAACCCCTGAGCTAGAACACCGAGTCAAATCAAGCAAGCTGATACTTAAGAAGGATAAACTCAAAGTTGAGAAGTTTCTTAATCTCAAAAAACTTGATTTTAAAAAATCAAATTTGAGAAATATAAAATGGGGAAGGTATGGCTAGATGATACAAAAAGATCGAGGGGCTTAGCAGACTACAACTTCAACAATGATATGGCAACCAGAAAATAAAAAAGAGCTCATGCAATCCTAAACTGAATTAAAAGAATCAGTGTAGTAAAAAAGGAGCTAGAGTACTACTCTGCTCTCTGCTTGGTCAGACAACACTCAATTCTAGGTGCTGTATTTTGTAAAGGGCATTTATAAATTGCAGAATATCTAAAGTAGGGCAATCAGGACAGATCTCAAGTCCATTCTGGGAATAACTATCCCAAAGAAGAGCCAAGTTGGGGAGATAAGCCTTTAAAATATCTAAAGGATCATCATGAAGGATTCAATATGCTCTGCTTAAGAGGAAATAATTAGAAACAATGTACAGAAGTTGTAAAAAAGGCAAATTAAGATTTGATATAAGGAAAAATGTCCTAACATAGCTATCTAAAGGTGAAATAGGATGCCTTAAAACTATGAACTTAAAAGTTCTCAACCCTTGTGATGTCATGGACCATGGTGGCACTCTGGTGGTCTCCTCAGAATATTTGCTGCCTACATTCGTAACAGAAGGGAATGCTACAGAGGTTAGTGAAAATAATCATACACTTTTTCCCATCAAGTTTACAGACCCCCTGAAATCTGTCCCTGGACCCCAGGTTTAGAAACTCGTGCTTTAGGATGTAGTAGGTTCTCAATGGAGATCATCAAGAAAAAGGTCAATGACCTTTCATGAGGTAGACTTAGTAAAAGGGATTCATGTTCAGGTACAGGTTGGATTAAACGGCCTGTGACATATCTTCCAATGCTGAGATTCTGTGATTCTATTTTTAGGGCTAGGGACTGAATCATTCAAGACATGTGGATGAGTGTGGAACATACTAGGAACCTAACTTTTTTTCCTGACCAACATTTTGAAAAAAGTTACCCTAGTGGAAGTTACTTAAATATCTAGATTCTTCAGTGTGCTGAAGTAACAATATCAATTTTTAATAGCAGTAGTTTTTTTTTTTTTAACGTAGGTACATGTTCTTTCATTTTGGAATAATTTTCTTTAAATTGAGATTTTTAAAAAACCCACAAGTTTATCTTTCTTTTCCTCTTCTATAAGTGGGAGAAAAAAATAGACAAGCTAAATACATTACCCAGTTTACAGTTCTTGTGTTAAACCTAATTGAAATTATGTTTCACAAAAATAAAACTTCGAGAGGTTTGGTTAAAACACTTTTGAATCTGTTATTGAGGAAACACTATTCCTCATATATAAAGCTACTATTTAATTCAATAAAATATCAACAGTTCCAGCCTTGGAGTCAAAAGGATATGAGTTCAAACCCAGCCTCAGGCACTTGACACTTACTAGCTATGTGACCCTGAGCAAGTCACTTAACCTCGATTGCCTCACCAAAAAGCAAAAATAAAATGAAATATCAACATCTACTGTTCCAGTTGATAGTGGCCCTAACACAATGTAAGAAAAATTGTTTAAATAGCTCTAATTAACATAGTAAAATATCAGGTTATTCACTTCTCAGATACTTTAATAAAAGTACCTACACTTCAATAAACTTTTATAAATAATCCGTTTTCTGAACACTACAAATCTAATCTATACAAATACCAAAATAAATCACTGCTTTAAAATGTGTAGTGTCTTAAGATGAAAAAGACATTATTTTGTGAATGTGTAATATAAAGTAAAAATGTACTTTTGCTGAAAAAAAGTAAGCCTTCTTGACTAGTTAAATCACTCACTCAACGAAATGCATTAAGTAACTAGAATATAAACCAATCGTAGTTCACGGTACTAGGAAATGGATAATAATATTCACTTCAGCAAATATAAATATAGAACACTGAGATACATAACAGATACCATTTTGTCATAATATGTGATAGTGATTATTTTATACCTGATAATAACTACATACAATTACAAAAAGACATCTTGGCAGAACTGTCATGTTAAAACAACTATAACAAGTAGTAGATACTGCATGAACCTAAAATGTAACTACACTTGTTAATGACATACCAAAAGGTTATCTAAAACAGGAGATGGCCTCCATACTAAAAGTAACCACTTCTACCACTGAATAAAGACACTAACTATAGTAAACATGGTTGGTTGTCAAAAAACATCTATCAAGTATCACAGATGCTCACCCCCCTAAAAAAAATCTTGACTCTAACAAGGCAGAAGCTCTACTCTCAACTCTTCTATGGCCTTTCTCATTTCTTCCACTGAGCTTTTCCACAAGCTGCCTATCTTACAAAAAGAACTGAAAGGAAAAACTTTCCATTTTTATTTTGAAGAAATTGCCCATTTTCAGTTTTAAAAAACTGCACAAGCTTTTTGTGGTGGCAAAGAATTGGAAACTTAGGGGATGCCCATCAATTGGGAAATGGCTAAACAAGTTGTGGCATATGAATGTAATGGAATACTATTATTCCATAAGAAATGGTGAGAAGGCAGATTTCAGGAAAACCCAGACATGAACTGATGCTGAGTGAATTAAGCAGAACCAAGAGAACATTGTACACAGCAACAGCAACAGCAACACTATGCAATGATTAACTATGTCAGACTTAGCTCTTCTCAGCAATACAATGATCTAAGACAATTCCAAGACTCATGACAGAAAATGCTAACCACATCCAGAGAAAGAACTATGGAGTCTGAATGCAGATAGAAGCATACTATTGTCATTTTTTTTCTTTCTCAGGTTTTTCCCTTTTGTTCAGATTCTTCTTTCACAACATGACTAATGTGAAAATATGTTTAACATGACTGTACATGTATAAACTATATCAGATTGCTTGCTGTCTTGGGGAGAGGGGTAAGGAAGGAGGGAGGGAGAAAAATTTGGAACTCAAAATTTTACAAAAATGAATGTTGAAAACTATATATGTAATTGGAAAAAAAATACTATTAAGGAAAAAAAACTGCAGAGGAGTTATCTTCACTTCTTTTTGAAGCAAAACTTGCCTTTATTTCAAAAGGACAGTTTATTCAAAGTTGGGGTACTCACAGGTTATCTTTATTAGGTCATTTGAAGCAAAATTTCAGACCATTATAGTCAAATACACCTGAGTTGGAAACATTTTTTTTTCCATTTAAATTATTTTTTTAACATCCTCTATTTTGGATTACCTGCACCAGTGGTGCCAAACTTAAATAGGAAAAGTGGAGAGGGGAAACAAAACACCCAAAATTCAAATGTAAATGTAACAAAATTACAAAGATCAAGCAGGATTTGAATGAAAAGGTATGACCACTCCTCTGTGGACATGGCAGATCCACAGGTATTACATATTGCACAGGTTTTCAGATTTTTTTCAATGCATCTATCAGTTATGCTGATTTTTTCCACTAAAAAAATTGTTATACAGGATGGTTCTCTGGAAAGGATTGGGAGAGAAACAGTTGGGATAACTATGATGATGTAAGAACAGAAGTCTTCACTACAAACTTATTTTAAAAAAAAGAAAAATGGAAGAAGGGGATATTTATTAGAAAATCACAAATTAAAATTTTCCATATTGTATTATATTTTTATTTATTTTGCTAAATATTTCCCAATTAAATTTTAATCTGATTTAGCAAGTTCAAGTTGGGGAATGAATTTGCCCTTTCTGATCTATACTATTGTTTTCATTTTTGGACAACCAAGAATTGGAATTGTTGTATGGGTCAATTATATCATCATAAGATAACTAATAAGGTCATTGATTAGATACCTGTACAGCTTTATACAAGGAAAAACTTATAATCATTGGGTTTTTTTACTCATCCTTAACACCATCTTTACTAAATGTAGATTACAATAGAAAAATAACACGTTGAACAAAAACAGACAGCAGGTCAGTAGTTTTGTATAAATACAATTTTTTAAAAATATTATTACAAAAATCGCCATAATTGCATTATGGAATAGCTAAAATATCAGCTGACACCACTCACTTAATACTGTTGGTCACACTGTATTTTAACCCTAGATATTTAAAAAAGGAAAACAGAAATCAGAGTAACATTCCTGTCATATAGAAGACGACATACAAAATTTAAAAACTTACAAGTTGTCTCAGTAAATGGAAAGTAGTCTGATTATCTTAAGAATATCTTCACAAATAAATTCCATTGGGAATACTCTTTAAGATACAGTCAAGATAATAAAATCATAACCCTAAAGACAAGTAGTAGCATTCCCAAACAGATAAAAGGAGAAATAAATATAATTTACTTCCATTTAACTGTTTTTAAATAAATTGAGAAGTGAATTTGCATGAATATAATTTACTTCTTTTCTACACACACACACACACACACCCCTGAAGGGAAACTTATTAGTGAAATACTGCAATGCAGAGAAACAGAAACTGAACCCAGAAACATTACAAAGCAGAGAAAAGAATACCTTTTTTTGGTGCTAATGATTTCCACTAATCTTAATGTAGTCTAATACCAAATATATCACCATCATATAGACACAAGACTACCACAAAGGATGACAAACGCTTACTTGTCTATGTCTAGGTGCTCTAGACAAGACACATGGTAGCTGTTGATATTTAAAACCTTTTATATCAAATAAATAGTAAGAGTTAAAATAAACACATAAGTAAATTTTGTGAAATGTTCTACATAAAGGATTCCTGTAGGATGCTGCATGATTACTATCCCATAGGAACTAAAACAAAAAACAAAAACAAACAGGATTATCTCAAGGCTATTCTAGTAAGAAAAAAAACATTTTACAACAAAATAAACTTTTCACCAAACAGTTGCTATAAAATAAACACAAAATTTGTTAATCAAAGTTTTCCAACTGGGGCATCTAGGTGGTGCAGTGGATAAGCTCTGGCCTTGGAGTCAGGAGGACCTGAGTTCAAAAATGACCTCAGGTACATGACAATAGCTGTGTGACCTTGGGCAATTCACTTAACCCCTATTGCCTCACCAAAAAGGCAAAAAAAAAGTTTTTTAAGAAAGATTTTCCAACAGCTTCAGTATTTCCTCTGGTGAAATGTAAGTACTATTTAGTATGACTTAACTGTTTGACCTCTGGCAGACATTTTTGCCCTTCTGGGCCTCAGTTTACTCATCTGTAAAATAAAATATTGGCCTCCAAGGTCCAAGTTAATCTTCAAGTTTCCTTCCAGATCTAAATCTTATGATTACATGAAATAAGTAAACGAAAGACTTTATTCAACTCAGGGTGAATAAATTTATTAAGTAGGTTGGTTTTGAGTTCTGGAATCAAGAGATTCCAAGAGAAAGATGTTTCAGTGGAAAAAGCATTGTCTCTGGAGTAAGAGAAACACTAAATTAATATTATTATTATTACTATTAATAATAACAACACTTAAACAACTCTTTTAAGTTTTGCAAAACACTTAAAACATTATCTCATTTAATCCTCACAACAATCCTAAACGCCGTTATGCCCATTTTATGGATGAACTAGGGCTCAAATTCCACACGTGTGAGCTGGCACAAGTCGCTTAACCTCCCTATGCTTCAGTCATCTCATCTGTAAAATGAGGGGGCTGGACAAGATGACAAATTAAGTTACTCCCAATTCTTCATTCATGTCCATACGATCCTATAATTGAAGTATCAAATGGCAAGAACACTTGTGAATAGTGTCTGGTATTGTGTAACAGGTTTATGCTTTTGCTTTGCTCAAGACCAATGATTTCACTGGTACAGGGAAACAGTAGCATGGAAATTCCCTCTACCAATGCAGATCAGCAACTCAAATATAACTTATAGATTATCTTGGAATAGAGTTTAAAGCTCTTGGAACAGAGAGTTTAAAGCATTTGTCCATGGTCACATAGCCAGTACGTGTCAAATTCAAAACCTGAACCCAACTTTCTGACTCCAAGGCCAGCCTCCATCCACTAAGTCAGTGGGGTGAAAATCAAACAGAACCAGATCTGTGCTAAGACAGAAAACCACAAACATCTTCTATGTTGTATTACTTTTTTGGGGGGGAGGGAGGTTAGGCAATGGGGTTAAGTGACTTGCCCAGGGTCACACTGCTAGTATGTTGTCAAGTGTCTGAGGACGCATTTGAACTCAGGTCCTCCTGACTCCAGGGCCAGAGCTCTATCCACTGTGCCACCTAGCCGCCCCCTATTATTTTTTGTTTTTGTTAAACAATTCCCAATAGCATTTTAATCTGATTTGGCCCAGTCTAACACCTCTGCACTCTATCATGCTGCTTCTCATTTTGAAAGTTAGAGATGTTATTGGCATACACAAAAATACTCCAGTTGCTGGAGTTAAAATCTAAAGTACATTCAAAATGATGAACATTTTTCTATTGCTTAAAGGATTATACCTGAAAGAGGAACAAAACCGCATTCTCCAAATAGTTATTAATTTAAAAACTCAAGATCTGGCAGTTCTTATTCTTGCTTTCTTGATAACGTCATCACAAATAATCACTTTAAAAATTCTCTTAATATTGTTGGTGTTAATAGTCTTTTTACTGAGTCACAAGATGAGAAGCACTTATAATACCAATCAGAGATGAAAAATAAGATTACCTCAAATAAGACTGCCTCACAATTTCATCAATGTGGTGCTCCCTACAATGGAACAGATCATCACACCCTATCCATATGTGCTTGATTCTTTCCCAAGTTCTCAATTCAGGAATTCCCAATTGCTTATTTGTTCACTAGCAAAATATCCAGTAAATCATTCACAGACAGGCCAAACAACCAACTAAGGACCTTCCTCTAAATTCCAGAGCATAGAGCTCTTGCATTTCATGGATACTAATGTAGAATGCAGGCTACCCAACAATAATTCCTCCATACTTCTTTTCTGGTGATACATTTCTCTAATGATATCCTTGGCACTTCTCTTGTGCAATTTTCTGCAGGTAATGTTTCAGCCTACTCACACTTGACAATGTGCCCTTCTACTGTCCTTTGGGTAACCCACATATGTAATTCTTCAGAAACTGAAGGATATGATGCAGAATTTTATAGCATCATGTGAGGAATATTAGTGTAAAACAGATTTGCCTTTAAAAAAAAAAAGAAAGAAAGAAAATTGAGATCATTAAAAGCACTGTACAATTTCCCAAAGGCAATTCAGCCTTTTTTTTTTTAATTGTTAATCTGAAGTACATATCCAAAATATAAATGGTGAGGTAATATGGTATAGTACATAAGGCAATGGATTTATATTCAAGACTTGAGTTTAAATAATGGTTCTGTCACTTGCTAGTTTATGTGACCAGTGACATTGGCCTCATTGCTATTCCTTAACAAGACACTCCACCTCCTAATTTCAAGCATTTGCACAGGGTGTCCCCTATGCCTGGCATTCTCTCCCTCATCTAACTCCTGGTTTCCCTGACATCCTTCAAGTCTCAACTAAAACGCTTCCTTTTGCAAGCCTTTCTAGATCTCCCTTAATGGTAGTGCCTTCCCCCAGAGATTAACTTCAATGTATCCTGTATATATCCTGTTTGTATGTAGCTGTTTACGTTGTCTCCCCCGTGAGATTTCAAGTTCCTTGACAGCAAAGACTGTTTCTACATTTCTTTTTTGTAACACTGCCTGATACATAGTAGGTGCTTAATAAATGCACTGATTTTGGGCAAGTCACAACCTCTTGCAGCCTCAACTGCTTTATCTATAAATTGAGGGGCTGAACTTGATGAACTCCAAGGTCTCTTTCAGCTCTAAACCTATGATTCCATGAAGGACCAACTCCATAAGCTGTCCATCCAGCACAGTACAGCAGAAAGATCACTGGTTTAGAAATAAAAGGACCAGATTTCAAATACGGCTTCTGATTCCTTCTGCATGACCCTACGCAAGTCACTTAAGCTTTCAGGGTCTCAGTTTCCTCATCTATAAAATGAGGGGGTTGGACTAGATGGTTTCTTAGGTCTCATCTAATTCTAATTCCATGAAGCTAAAACCCTCTAAGAGGCATTCTTTAACCATCTGGTTTTTATGGCATTAGGGTAAATTCTTCTGAGAGATTATTGATCAGTTTTTGGGGTTTTCTGGCTTCAGACCAAACACTTGACACTTAATAGCTGTGTAACCCTGGGCAAGTCACTTAACCCCAATTGCCTAAAAGAAAAAAAAAGATCAGTTTTTTGCAGTTTTTTGGGTTTGATGAAATTAGCATACTGCCATCCAAAAACAGGAGCATCTTGTTAGAATTTACCTTCTTCCATTTTTGACTCTGTGCTAAACATATTGATAGGGCAAATACCTTTGCCAAGCACAAGTCTCTAACTAATGGCCTCACTCAATTATTATTAGAGGATCGAATGAACTTATTTCTCTTGTTACATATTTCAAGGAATTTTGTATGATGTTAACAGGCATGGGAAAACAATTTGTTGTAGTAGTCTTTAAGACTTCAGTTTGCTCTACAAAAAATATTTAACACTCTATACATTGCATCCTCATGCAACACATTGGGGTCCATAATGCTAGAGTCCAAATGATTACTCCTTCCACTATTAATGATGGAAAAAAGATTGTTAGAGTAATCTTGACAGACTTTTTTTCCTTCCAATTTCAATTTTAGATACTCAACATAATCTAGTTTAACTGGGTTCTGTAAACTTGACTTCTGTTACACTACTCACTATTTTTTGAGGCTGTCATTACTCCTAATTTAACATTAAGACTTTATATACAAGTTTCTATTCAAAACTGGCATTTCTCTCATCTGTCATCTCTCTCCATTTGGCAGCTTTGCTTGAATGAGATTTACTAAGCTCTTTTAGTCTACATTGTGACAAGTGATTTACACCCTGATGTTAATCTTTGCTCAAAATGATGGTCTGACTGTACAAAGAGAGCTAATTCAGAAATGACTACCACATGGGTAAAACCAGTAGTTTCCCATCCTGCCTCTTCCATGTGACAGACAGCCTTTCAAACACTTGGAGATAACTATCAGGTTATTCCCTCTAAATCTTCACTATCAAGGCTAAACATCCCCCCTGCCTTCAAACAATCCTCAGATGGCATGAATTCAGACCTTTACCATACTGCTTGCCCTCTTCTGGACATTCTCCATGTTCTTCCTAAAATGTGGTATCCAGAACAGAACACATACTTCAGATATGGTCTGACCAGAGCAAAGTACAACAGAACTACCATATTACTTTAATCCTCAATGCTATACCTTTCTTGAAGTTGAACAAAAAAAGGAAAATGACAAATACTGGAGATGTGGGAAAACATGTACATGTACATGAACATGAACACACTGTTGGAAGAGAAGTGAACTAGTCCAGACATTCTAGAAAGCAATTTGGAACTATGCTCAAAATGTTAATAAACTGTGCATACTCTTTGATGCAGCAATACCATTACTAGGCCTGTAATCAAAAGAGATCAAATAAAGAGGAAAATGTCCTGTATGTATAAAAATATTTTAGTAGTTCTTTTTGTGATGGCAAAGAACTGAAGGAGGCAACTCATCAACTGGGAAATGACTGCAGAAATTATGGTAAATGAATGTAAAACTACTGTGCTGTAAGAAATGGTGGTGGGAATGGTTTCAGAGAAACAGGAACTTATACAAAATAATACAAAGTAAAGTGAGCAGAAAGAACCATATATACAATAATACTGTGAAGACAGGCAATTTCAAAAGGCTTAATTAAGAACTCTGATCAATTTAATGACCAACCACAATTTCAAAGGACTCATGATAAAAATTGCTATCCATCTCCTGATAGAGAGTTGATGAACTTAGATTGAGATATACATTTTTGGACACTGACATTGTGGGAATGTTTTTTCTTGACATGCATGTTTGTTAGACATGTTTGTTTTGTTTTTCTTTCTTTTTCAAGAGGACTGGAAGATGAAGTAAATTTGTTAAGTGAAAAAAATTTTTTCTTTTAATTTTAAAGCTATACCTTTCATAATATGGCCTATGATGGTTTTAGATAGCTTGGTTGTCATAGCACACTGTTGACTCAAATTGAGCTTGTTTTCCGCTGAAATTCCTAGATCTCTTTTTTTCTTTCAGGCAATTGGGGTTAAGTGACTTGCCCAGGGTCACACAGCTATTAAGTGCCAAGTGTTTGGTCTGAAGCCAAATTTGAACTGACTTCAGGGCCACTGCTCTATCCATTGTGCCACCTAGCTGTCCCTTCCTAGATCTTTTTTCCAAATAAACGTCTAGCCATGCTCCCCAACTGTATATTACAAAGTTGATTTTTTTAACCCAAGTGTAAGCTTTTAAATTTGATCTTTATTCTATTTGATCCAATGCTGTCTTTGAATCCTACCATACACTTCTATCTACTTGGTCACTGAATAAGGATCTCATATTTAGAATACCCATGGCTAAGTACAAACTGAAAACTATGTGATTCTGGGAATCCTCTGCCCCTTTTCCATAACTGCCACAATCAATGCAAATGGGGAATGGCACAAAGATGAGGGACATTTTGTGTTTTTTCTTTGTTTCATGGACTGCTTAGCCCAAGAATTCATCACCCAAGTGGCCATCCTACTGGTGATGACCCTTTTCATACTGAGTCAAGCTCGTTGTCAGGAAGCAGATTTGGTTTGGTCTTTTGCCAGAACCACACCTGAGTTTTTGAAGGCTATGTCAGCAGAGTACAAGCTCTGGATACATCTTATGTACTCTGCTGACATAACCCTCAAAAACTCAGACTCAACTCCATGTGTTCATGAACCATCCTGAAACAAGTTCAGGACTTGGTTAGGACTATGTAGAAGAAAACAAGGCTAATGCAAAATAGCTTCATTTCATGAAACAAAAACTCAATATCCAATTTACAGTGGATATCTACTTGAAATTTGTGCCTACATGAAAAACTCCATCAGTCACAAAGGTGGGTCACCAATGATTCCATCAAAATTTATTTATTATGTGGTACCTACATAGGAGGCACTGGGGTTACACAGATTACTAAAATAAGTCACTGAACTTGAGTGGTTTATAATTTTGCAGAAAAATGAGGTATATACACAAATATTTAGAATCATAGAAAATATAACTGAAAATTACCTTAGAGATCATCCAAGTCCAAATTATTCATTTTAAAAACAGGAAATTAAGATTCAGAGAGTTTAAGTCATTTGCCTAAGATCACACAGCTAAGTGTGGCAGAGGTATAACTCAAACATTGGTCCTCTATCTCCCAGCCCCAATAATCATTTCACTATACCACTCTACTGTTCAATATGCTACAAGATAGAATTTTTCAAGGAAAGAAAAAAGATCAGACAAACATATTGTACCTAGGAGGGAAGGATTTACTGTAGGGATAAAAATCATACAAGGGCAAATGATCATCAGAATCAAAGCCCTGGAGGAATAAAACGTTGCAACTTCAGATAAAGCTTAGGTTAGTCCTAGACTTTCAGGAAATCCACTATCACTTCCTATTAGTGTTAGCTAGCTCATATGATATTGTTATCCAATAAGCACAAAGAGAGAAGTCATTGAGTTTTTCTTTGTAATCTATGGAACTATGACAAACTTGGCAAACCCAGAGATTCTTCAAAGGGCTACTGAAAAATAGCAACTGAGAAGCAAGAGGACAAGGGCAGCATAAGAAGCTAATCTGTCCATCCTCACATCACCCCCACCCAGATTACAGGTACAAAAGTAAGATAGGGGCAGCTAGGTGGCACAGTGGATAGAGCACTGGCCCTGAAGTCAGGAGGACCTGAGTCCAAATCCAGCCTCATACCAAACACCTGTCACTTACTAGCTGTGTGACTCTGGGCAAGTCACTTAACCCCAATTGCCTAAAAAAAAAAAAAAAAAAAAAAAAAAAAAAAAAGATAGAAGGGACATAAATAGGGTTCGAACAAAGACTTAAAAAGTAACACCATGACCTTATTCCTAATATATGTCAACCTCCATAAATCCCTTTTATATACCCCAAATTTCCCAAGGATCATACCCACTCATCGAATATGAGAACCAATAATTTACAATAACTGCTAACCAGAATTAAGTTAAATACAAGCAACAAAATACTTTACCATACTATGTGTGGATTTACAATACGAAATTCATGTATTAACACAGATCTGTATAGGCCTTCCTTTAACTAATATATTCATAATTTTAGTACGTTTCTGAATAATTCTCTAAGTAAACTAAGGAACTTAAAAGCAAGATCTTTTTTAGAACAGCTAATATACTGAATAACAATGTCATGTAAAAAATCTGGAGACACTTGAATGATGCCCAGATCTAAGATGAAATTTAATAGAAATACATGTGTGTATGTACACATAAAAGTCTATTATTAGTTGGGCTTTTTTTTAATCAACTGAACAAACACTGGAAGGGGAAGGCATTAGATAATATGCCAAAAATTATTTATAATTTCAGTTAAGGAAAATCAATATCCTTAACTCTAATTTTATATACATACACATGCTAGAATTCCATTTCCTTATATTTTATCTTAGTCTACCTACTTTTTATCCACTTTATTAGAATTATTTATATTCCATTGTACATGTAGATTTTTTAAAAAACATTGCAATGACACAAAAACGTGCTTCTCATGTTCATAACACTATATTGTTTGAAAGAGAGGTCACACTTTTCCCATTAATTTTTGGCTTGCATAAAACCTGAGTGAGGCCAATAATCAGTGTTGGTTTTCAATGTGTTCCTATGTATATTTCCCCCTTTTAAATACATCTCATTTTAGGCTTCTATTCAGATCAGCTTGGGGTATAATGAAATGGTAACTATCAATTTGATGTGTCTATATACATTGATGATTATAATTCCATCATATTAAGATTTATAATTTGCTTCAAGTTGCTAGCAAAGACCTGCTCTGGAAAATCTAAGCTGGTTCTGATAGTCTCAAGGAAAGATACAATGGACAACTATGGAGCAAGTCTTCCCTTAGTTTTTGAGCTCTATTTGCAGGGAATATGGGGTGAAGTCAAATTATCACTTGTACATTCAACTTAGATCCAACACTAACAGTATCCCTCACCTACTTTTGAGGATAAAGTTTCCACATGGTAGACAAAATTTCAAAAACCCTGAAAAGATGCTCCACATCTCAAAAGAAAAAAATATCCAACATCTTTCTTGAGCCCATACACTCCTAAAGCCATTTTAATAACCTCTTCATTTTAACATACAAATGCAATAGAACCCCACTGTAACACTGTAACTGGTATCAGGAGATGAGAATAAAAGCATGTTACAATGATAGGGATATACTATATACATCACTATGTACTTGGAAGGATATGATTTAATATTTAGTTTTGTATAAAATGACAACATAACAAAATACTTTACGAGTTACTGCTGTATTATTACAAGTATTATTTACAATCCTCCAACATTCTTGCTAATAATGCTAAAATGACTAATAAACTGCTAGATGCTCCTAAAATAAGGCCACCTCCACTAGAATAAGAACATCTTGAGGGCAAAGACTGTTTTCACTTTTCTGCCTCCATGCTTCTTAAATGACTGAAATATAATGAAATACTGGATCAATCAACCAAAAAAAAAAAAGTCATCAGGATGTTTTCTCTAAAGCAAAGACCTGGGGTTCTCCTAGAAAAACATGAAACTACTTCACTTTTATGAAAGCATTCATACTTTAATTCAAGATGCTCTTCTAACCTCAAATTCATTATAATTAGAGATGTTTGTTGAAACTGCCTCCTAGAAACATGAAAATGGAATTACATATTTAAGTTTCAAAGACTACAATTATATGTGTAGTCAGGTCTAAATATCTGCAAAAAAATAAAAATTACTATTTATACATTATAAATTGTATCACTTCACATTACATACTTATCCAATTTTTAATTTGTTGAAAGCATAAATGATTGTTATTTTAAGATTATAGCTTTAAGTTAACTTTCAGGTTTTCTACACCCCAGACTGAAGACATGAAAAAATAACTTACATTTACCTTTGCAGGGCCATTAAAAAAAAAAAAAGCTACTTCTATATTCACTTCAGGTCCAACCCTGTCAATGCCCTGGTCACTGATGACCTACAATTCAGATTATCTGGAATTTACTCAAGCTATATTCAGTTAGTCAATAAGCATTTAAGTGCCTTCTATGTGCTAGGCACTATGATAAGAATTGGAGATATAAAGAATGGAAAAAGACAGATCCTGCAACAGAGAAGCTCAAAAGGTAACATGGGAGACCACAAGCAAATATGTGTACAAACAAGCTGTATACAGGAGAAACAGGAAATAATTAACATAGGGAAGAAACTAGAATAATTAAAAAGGGATTGGAAAAGGCTTCCTATAGAAGGTGGTAGCTGCAACTTAAACCAAGAGTTGGAGATGAGGGAAAGCACTAAAAAGAAAATTAAAATATGCTTTATGATTTTTAAGAAAAATTCATTATTTTCACAAAACATAATAACCCTTGCCAAATCACATAAAGGTTTTAAATCATTTCAAAATTTCAGTATAAATAAGCTTTCAACCCACCAATAAGAATAAATTTGAGAGCATTTTTTTCTTCTTAAATAATACATTTGAAATAAGAGCTGGACAACATAAGCTTCAAAAACACTAAAAGAATAATGATATATTAACAACAATTAGTAACCACATGACAGGATGCTGGAATTGGAGCCAGGAAAACCTTTCAAATCAGACCTCAGGCACTTTCTAACTCCGTGACTCTAAAAAAGTCACTTCATCTCTGTGCCTCAGTTTCCTCATACGTAAAATGGGGATATTAATAACACCTACCTCTCGGGTCAATGTGAGGGTCAAATAAGATAACATATGTAAAGTACTTTGCAAAATTTAAGGCACTTAAATAAGTGTACTATATAGCCACTATAGGCACTAAATAAATGCTAGTTATTTATTAGCTATGATTTCATAATCTTAGCTATTTTAGTAGGAAAAATTTGTAATATTTTGTCATATATATTATAACCTTAGAAAGGGCTATTGCCCTAATTAAGTAAAGCAAAAAAGTGTAAACTGGAAAATTCAATTAAACAAGTACTTTTATTATTAATTTCTATAAAACTTTAAGACAGTCCCCCTCCGGGGCAGCTGGGTGGCACAGTGGATAGAGCACAGGCCCAGGACTCAGGAGGACCTGAGTTCAAATTCGGCCTCAGACACATAACACTGGCTGTGTGACCCTGAGCAAGTCACTCACCCCCATTGCCTAGCCTAAAAAAAAAAAAAAAAGACAGTCCCCCTCCTCTTGCTGGTAGTTATGCTCAACTTTTTAAAAAGGGGAAGGGGCCACTCAAAAAGTTATACAATAGTCATAGAAACAGTAACAAATTATTAATGACCTTTTGACAATTCTAACACTAGACCTAAGTGAAGTTTAGAAGGTATATAACATCAACAACAAATAATAAATCAACTGTGACACTTGCATGGTAAATGAAATGAAAATGAGATTTAAAACATTATTCAAAGATTATTTCTAACATGTCACTAGTTTATAGATTTAGAGTTGAAGACCTTAGAGATCATCTAGTCCATTTACAGATTAGGAGGCCCACAGATGTTCAGCAATTTGCACAGTATTCTGAGATATTACCTTAAAATAAAATCTATCACATACCCTATGTGCTCAAATAAGTATTCATAACTACTTAAAATGAATGATAGAAGAAATGTTCTGCTCAACAGTTTTATAGTCGTGTGTGTGTAAATGGTTATTAACCAAGTCTTGCTTGACAAAGCAATTTTTAAAAACATTACACTAAATATATTTTAAAAACATCACCACCCTCTTAATACTAACAAATTCATTAATTTCGATATCTGTTTGTTTAAAGAAAGCTGAAATGTACACAAGGCAGGAAGGAAGTTTAACAGGTCATCAAAGAAATAACTGATTTTAGCCTTCTTAAAACAAATTTATCTTGCTCAGCTAATATTTCACTCGCATTGCACAGCCATTTGCTACAAAACAAAAAGAAATATAACACTAATATGCTTTCAGTAAAATGGGTAAGTTCCTGTTTTGAAAAGTGTCAACATTTCCATGAAACCAAAGTACAAAAAAAAACCCCACCTCTGCTAAATCCCAGGTGCCCACTTAATTTTACACCTCCACTTGACAGCAGCATGGCCTTTCCAGCTAGGAGTCGGGCCCTCGATGGCTGCCTTCCTCCCTCTCGCTCTCCCCCAAGTTCTGCCGTTAAAAGGGCGAAAGGACAAGCGGCCACCGCGTCCCCCCAGCTCCGTCCCCGTTAGAGTGCGTGGGTCTCGAGGGCCCATCCCTCCCCAACCCCCAATCGCCGCCAGGGTCGAGGCTGCCGGGATCGCAAGCCACGGGGCGGCCCAGGAGCGGCGGCGGCGGCCCCGAGTCTCCTCCGACGCTTTCCCGGGCCCAGCGCCCCCGGTCCCCAGCCCTCCTCAGCCCCTCGCCCCGGCCCCGGGGACCAGCCGCCGGCCGCCTTCCACGGCTCTGGGGCCGACCGGGAAACCCCATGTCTTAAGGAGAAGGAAACCCTTCGCCCTCTCTCCCATTTCCAAACCAGCACCAGGACGAGAGTTAGGAGAAGGACTGGGCCAGGGAGGAAAAAAAGTGAAGAAAACCGGCACGAAAACAGACCTGTGGAGACCGCCATCTTCTCCTGCAACCCGGGACTTCTGCCGCCCTGCACGCGCCCCGCCGCGTCATGCGGCGTCACTTCCGGGCGCGCGCGCGCCGCAGCCGGCGCCGCAGCCGGCGCCTCCGCCCCCCACCCCCCTCCCCTGCAGCCTCCGGGGCTTCCAACTGACTCGACTGAGGCGGATCCGACAGCTTCCCTCCTCCCGGCTCTGGGCTCCCCTTCGACTCCCCGCAGCATTTGCCCGTCGCCTTCCCGGCTGCGGGTGAGATGACCTTCCCCAGGTTCTGGGACTAGTCCTTATCAATTCGCATCTTTACCCTGTGGAAGCCTCGGCCACCATCCCACTTCCGACACCCCACCCCCAACGGCCAAGATTCGTTGACGTCCCCAGGTGTAGGGGAGGGGAAGTGGGACGGAGAGAAGATGGAAAACCCGAGGGCGACCCCCTCCCCCCAGCCAAGCTTCGCTGCTGCCCCGAGACCGGGATGGGAGGGAGGGGATACAGAGAACCCAAGGGAACGCCGACCCCGCCCCCGAAGCCGAGTTTGGCGGATGTCCGGAGGGGGAGGGGCGAGGAGATACAAAGGAACCCGTGGGAACGGCGGGTCCGAGGGACTAGAGGAAGCACCGAAAGCTGGAGTGGGGAAAGGCTTGCGCCCCGTGTAGGGGAACCCCTTAACTTTTACCTGAGTAAGTGATAAGGGGGAGTAGCTTTTTCAACCTCGTTGTATGGTGTCAAGGAGAGAGGGGGTAATGGGCGCCCAGCCACCTGGAGCACAACCACAAAAGTAAAGCTACCAGGGATGCTGCTTTTTAAGAGTTAAGGTCCCAGGATACACAGGTTGCTTTGGAAAGTGGTGTTGCTACTAATCCTACGTACACTTCAGAGGCACGTGCCTGACCCTTCAGTACTCCGCACAAAAGTCTTAAATTAATCTTATCCTGTTGATAGTACTTGTATCTTCCCTTCACAATCTGAAAATTAAGACGCTAGATTATTAAATGTAACTATAGCTTTTTTTTTTTTTAAAGGTTCTTGCCATACTGCAGTATCTGATTGCTTTTTTTTTTAAACAACTACAGCTTCTACCTGAAGGTCAGAATCCTCGTTTAAAGCCCCTCTTTCAGCATGTTGCGCCTCAGCCGTCCCTGATTTTCTACCCAAATACGTTGTAATGATCATAACTCCAAAAGTCTCACTTAACACGTATGTAATCACTTAAGTATGTTCTATTATAGTTGGTGTCTTATTCCCCTACTAGAATGGTGAGTTTTGTGAGGTCAAAGATGGTGTCTAATCTAATAACTCAGTATTTTCCTCTAGCATTTATCACAGTGCATAATACATAAATGTTTAAATGAAGAATGAATAAATCATTCTTGGTGAAATTGTGTTGTCTTAGTATATATTCTTCTAATTCCGCTTTTTTCTCACTACATCTCTCATGTATTCCCATATTTTTTAGTATTCTTTCTATTTGTTGCAATGATATTCTGCTTTGCTAATATATGCCACAATTTATGCCGCTGTTTCTCAATGGTTGAATCTTTATGCCCAGTTTTCATTACTAGAATAAATAAAGCTGCTATGGATATCACTTAAAAAAATAAATTGTATTGTCTTTTAACATAGGCTAATTATTATTAAACTTTAAGTTTCACAGAACCTTAACCAACAAACCAAATGCTGATTCTGAAATTCCTCTTATTATTATTATCAGTTATTCATCAACACTGAAATTCCTTTATCTGATAATCTCTGGTCCTTCCACCTTTTCCTCAGAGTTACAACCTCAACCCAGTTCTTTATGGTCCCTTGACCTCCAATCCCTTCATCTGACCCCAATCACCGCACTTCTCACCTCTTCCCCATGCCTTCATCCCTGCATTGACTACTTTCACCTCTGCTCTCCATCTTGATCCTTTGGTAAACCATTTCAATTCTGCACTGTCCTTTTCTCTCCAGTCCTTTTTCTGTCTCCTTTCTTGCCCTGCCAGGTCCTAGCCTTGAAATACTCCCCCTGTCACTCTTACTTATGTACGCTGAACAAAGCTGGATGCTGACCACCTTGCTGTTCATCAAACAAGATATATCTCCCAAGTCTAGGCATTTTCAGTTGCTATTCTCTGTGCCTGTAATTCTCTTCCTCCTTCTCTCTGCCTCCTGGCTTCCTTCTATTCAAAAACCCACCTTCTACAGGAAGCCTTTCCAGATCCCCTTAAGATAGTGCCTTTCCTCCAGTGATTATCTCCAATTTATTCTGTATCTTGGTGGTAGATAATGGTTGCCTGTTGTCTTGCCCTTTAGTCTCTGAGCTCCTTCAGAGCCACAACTGTTTTTTTGTCCTTTTTTTGTATAACTAGAACTTAACATGTTGCCTGGCACATAATAGGTACTTAATAAATACCTTTCAACTTGACTAATGTCCTTTACAGGCTATATATATAGAGACCCAGTTGGCTCTCTATTCTTAAATACCCCAGTTAGGGCCATTTAAGACTCACTTAAAGACTTAGCTCTATACCACCCTTTGGAACCTATCTAACTAAATAGACTCTGTACAGAAGGAAAAAAAAGGCCTTCTGAATCCATAATTCAAATGGTTCGATCTCAAATAGCTTACTTGATGTGATTCTAAGTTTATAAAACACTTTCCTTATTCATTCCTCATTCACAGAGTAAATGGTATAACTTGTTACAAATGAAAAGTCTAGAGAAACATAATTTCTGGGTAATTAATCTGTTAATTATAGCTAGCAAACAAATAATAGCTTGAGGTCAGTGGCTTTCTCTTATAAACCAAAGACCACCCCCAGAACATTGAATGCTTAAAAAAGCCTTTGGAAGAGGGGTGTACCTGAGGACAGAGTCAACTCTGGTTAACAATCAATGAGGGAGTGAACATATTGAAGAGGAGGTGGGCAAAAAGTCTTCAGCTCCTCCTGCTGAGAATGTGACCTGATCATGAAACTGGGCTACCCCTAGCAATTTGTACAAAAGAATCTACTCTACCCAGACTACTCTGTCTGGTTTTCCCCTTCATAAACTGGTACTCAAACCCAAGTTTCTTCGCTCCCAAGTCCAATGCTTTTTCTATTATGCCTTGTTACTATTCCTGTGCTAAACTTGCAGCTAAACTCTAGTACTTGTACCTTCTTCATTTTCAGTAAACTCTTTATCTCATGCCTCAGCTCCACTAATTATATGTCCTGTATACCTCCCTGATGCCTAGGTTCTTGTTTAGGGATCCTGTTTTTTACAGTAATTCCTCCAGCAGTAGGACCAGGTGAAATAGAGAATCTCAGAGGCATACAGAAACCATTGTTAGCAGGGGTATTTAAGATGTAGGAAGATCTGTTCCCAGGTAGATAAGTATGCTTGCCACAATCTTGGTACCTCTAGGTAGGTTGAGTGTATTCCAGAGTGAAGGTTAGACCCAGGTAAGCCTCTAGAGCTTGGTGAGAAGAGTAAGGCTAGCTTTCTAGAAGTTCTTATGTGAGTGTTTCTATGCTTCTCCAGAAACTCAGCTAGCATGGAACAGCTAGAAAATTTTATGTTGGAGATATCTTTTTGGATTTCTCATGGCAGCATTTGGTATCATTCCTGGTGGTATGCGTCCAGTAAAGTTTGAGGCTGTGACAAAGCTATTTATGTACAGCCCAGACTGAACTTTGTTTTATTAATTTATTTTGATTTATTAACAATCACTTCTGTAAGCTTTTGAGTTTTAAATTTTTCTCCTCCTCCCCCAAGACGGCCTGCAATATGATATAGGCTATACATAGACATTCCTATTAAACATTTTCACATTAGTGATGTTGTAAGGAAGAATTAAAACCAATCGGAGGAACCACAAGAAAGAAAAAACAAAATAAAACAGAAAAATAACATAGTATGCTTTGATCTGCATTCAAACTCCATAGTTCTGTCTTTGGATATGAATATCATTTTCCATCATGAGGCCTTTGGAGATGTCTTAGATCCTTGAATTGCTGAGAAGGGTTAAGTCTGTCAAAGTTAGTCATCAAACAAAACGTGGCTATTACTGTGTACAGCGTTCTCCTGGTTCTGCTCACTTCACTCAGCATCAGTCCATGCAAGTCTTTCCAGGTTTTTCTGAAGTCAGCCTGTTCATCATTTCTTATAGCACAATAGTATTCCATTACATTCATGTACCACAGCTTGTTCAGCCATTCCCCAGTTGATGGGCATCCTCTCAATTTCCAATTCTTTGCCACCACAAAAAGCTGCTATATATATTTTTGTACATGTGGGTCCTTTTCCCATTTGTATGATCTCTTTGGGATACAGCCTTAGAAGTACTATTGCTGGGTCAAAAGGTATGCACATTTTTATAGCCCTTTGGGCATAGTTCCAAATTGCTCTGCAAAATGGTTGGATCATTTCACAACTCCACCAACAATGCATTAGTGTTCCAATTTTCCCACATCTTCTCCAATATTTATCATTTTCCCGTTTTGTCATATTGGCCAGCCAGACTGAACTTTTGATCTGGTAATTGTTTTGACACTCTGCCCCATCACTATAAAGTTGAGTTTGAGAGCCCTAAATATATAACAGAGCGGAGAAATACTCGATGGCCATATAGATTTTTTTGAAAGAAAAAATACATATTGTTAATAACCACTTTAAAAGTTTATATCAGCAAAAATGTATCAAGCACCTACTTTGTTCAAGAAACTACCAGGTGCCCAGGATTTCGACATACAAAGTTCAAATTCTATAATAATCAAAAACTAGCAAATAAAAACTTTTAAGGCACCACCTTACACATATCAAATTGGCAAAGATAGATAAAAATAAGTGTTTAAAAAGTGTCTTCAGGGAAGCGGGTACTCTATTATATTATTGGCAAGGTTTCTGGGGAATACTTAGGAACATAAAATAGTCACAAAGTTGATCATGACCTTTGGCCCAGTAATCCCCTTGCTAGGTCTACAAAGGATCAGTCAGTTTAGAGAAGTTAGTAATTTGAAAGATAACTAGGAAAGTTCAACACTATCATTTTATAGATAAGGAAACTGAGGCCTTCAAAGGCTAAGTAATTTGTACAAGGTAGTAAATAGCAAAAACAAGAATTGAACCAAAGTCTGTTACTAAATCAAGTGCCAGTTATTTTTTCCTTGCAAACAACAAATTAGATGATATCTAGGATTGCTCCTCTCTGAAAGTCTATGATAGGGAACCAAGATGGCAGAGTAGGAACCCAGCTGAACTGTCCCAACATTTCCCTCCAAATAACTTTAAACTAACATTTCAAATCAAATTTTGGAGTAGGAGAGCCGACAAAAAGTCAGAGGGAAACATTTTTCCACCCTAAGACAACTTAGGAGGTCCACAGGAGAGGTCTGTAACACTACAGTGGGCAAAGGCCAAAAGCAGGCAGGAGCATCAGCTGTGGGGCTTTGAGGAAGCTGGAACTTTTTAAGTTCTCAATCTAGAGTTGGTAAGGAGGTTGGACAACTGGGGGAAAAAGAGATTACAGGAGACCCTTTGCTGGTACTGGGTGCAGCTGGTGCTGATTAGCAACTCTAATGCCCATAATCAGTTCTAGGTTGCAATTGGAGGGGGAGGAGTACTTGTGGTCAGTTACAAGGGAACAGTTTCAGGGGCAAAAAGAAGGCAGTCCTTACCCTCAAGGAATTTACAATCTAATCGAGAATCTATTCAATGCAGGCTTTTCTCTGGTTCTTTTAATATTTCTAGATACTATTGTGTCAGTTAAGCTATTCGTCTATTATCCTTCACTTTTACTACAGGACAGACATACCTTCTCCAGTCAAATGTGTCTTTTATGACTACTTTTAACATCTAAGTAATTGTTGGTTAAATCCTGAAGCTTACTAGGAAAAACAACAAGATGTTGTGCGTAGAGTGCAGGACATGGAGTCTGAAAGACTTGGATTCAAATACCACCACTGATACTTACTATTTGACTATTAAATAAGTCACCAAACCAAAATGGATATTTCCTCAAGTACAAAATGGGGATAATAATTCCTGTAAGATTGACCTCACAGGGTGATAGTGAAGTCAAATGGAAGAATGTGTATAAAGCACTTCACAAACATTAAAAAACTGTGTAAATGCTAGTTGTTATATCTACTTTCATCTTTTCTTTTCCCCTTCAGTAACCAACAATTTTCATTCTTCTGCCATCATACTGTTCTATAATTTCTAGCTATATCATACCCCTAAGATAATATTGGTGTTTAAAAGATGGCTTTTTACAGCACCTTGAGGTTGTTATTTCCCAAATTCAATCCAACCCACTATTCTATTCAATTTTTACCCAATTTATATTTTCCTTTCATGGATAACCATGTCCTAAGAAGTTATCACCTAATGACAAGCTTTCTGATAAGATTTGCTTTTGAACAGCAGACCAAACTCAAAGCCTTTTATGTTTAGCTGTTGTAGTCTTCAAAAAACCAAGACTACCCTAAAACCATTATGAGCCATCCAAGTAAGGGTGCTTTGAAGTGTGATGGAAAGACTATGAAGGGATGCAAAATGATATCAACAGAAGAATGAACTTACTGACTACAATCATGGGAGAGGGGAGGAAACCGCATTTGAAAAATGATACAGAATGTTTTTATTATTTTGTTAAGATATGTATTGTTATTTAAACAAAAATGTACGTAGTTAAAATATCAATAGAAAATTAGATCATGGAGGGCAAGGACCCTTTCATTTTTGTGTTTGCAACCCTAGCACCTAAGCACAAAATATAAATTTAATATTTATTAAATTCAATTGTGTTGAATTTTAAGGCCATATTTAGCGTTTTACTCAATACTTTATGTGTGTTAAGAATGAAACTAGTTTAATAGTTTTTTGTTGATGATGATGATGATATTTTACAAATGTATATATTCTTTAAAGGGTGCTATCAGCAAATTAGGAGAGCATGGAAAAATGTACCTGTCACATAAAAAAAATCATTTTATTACCTTTAGCATTTTTAAACCAACTTTAGATTTATAACAATTAGATTTAATTAAAGAAATGTAATAATAGTATAGTGCTTAGCATGCACCTGTCACTGTTTTAAGCACTTTACAATCATTTTATCATTTTGATCCTCACAACCCTAGGAAGTGGGTACCATTGTTACAGAGCAGGAAACTGGGGCAGAGATAAGATAACTTGCTTGAGATTACACAGCTAATAAATTTCTGCAACCAGAATGTAATTCAAGTTTCCCTACATTTTTCCAGCATTTTCTTTTAATACCTGTATTTGGAAACCTGATTTGAGATGAGAAGGGTTAACAGGATAAGAGGGAGAAAGTCTCTACATTGGGGGGGAGGGAGGAGTCATCACAGGAGATCTTTGGTTTAAACAATCTTTTCTCTTTTCATGGTCAAGGAAGAGTTAACAAGAGGTGGCTATAAAGTGGTAACCTTACACCTATCCTCATTCTGGGATCACTTCTAAAATAACTACCTTCCTTCATTGTCCTAAAACAATGAAGCTATCAATCTTCAAGGGAAGTTCAAATGCCATTTTAACTTTTATATGATTTAATTCTGATTTCTCCTTCAAAACAAATTCTACAGAATGGTGCCCCAAAACTTACTAAGATATTTCAGAAGGCAGTGAGTTCCTGGAATTACCCAAAATCCCAGGAGTTCTTCCCTGCAATTTTAAAAATGATAAATTTTCAAACTCCTTAATGATTAATCTCCTTAACCTCCAAAATCTACCAAGATGTTTTTTAACACTTCTACAAATTTTGATTATCTGGCTTTATTTCTGTCATTCCAACAGGGCCAAAGCTGAAATGACAGAAAAATGAAGTGTTTTGCAGGGTATTGTTTTGTTTCTTTTCTTTTTCTCTTTCCTTATAGCCTAATAGCCCTCAGAAAGCCTAAAGTGGGAGTTAGTCCTTCTTACTGGGACACAAACACAGACAAAATGATAAGACAGACACATGGACAGGATAATTCTATCTAAACTTTTCTTAAAGGAATCTAAGTTGCAAAAGGCTTCTCCCTTGGTGGTTTTGAGTAGCCATTTATTTAAAACATCACATTTGGGATATTTAGTTTTCTTGCTAGCTTCATCAAGACATTTCTTAAGGTAATTTATTTTATCCCAATCAAAAAAAACCCCAAGTAGGTCAATGGTGACAGGAGTTGTCTTCGGTCAATTTCTGTCAATTAATTACAAACCTACAGGTTTTAGGCCTGTGATATAGACTTTAGGCTGCCGTTTTCTGAGGCAGATTGTCATCCACCCTTGTTTACATGGCTGAAAGAAAGTGGTACCCGTTTCTAGAGATCATCAGATGCATTTTGAAACAAATTCCCTGTAAGAGACAGAAACCCAAAACCTCTCCCAGGGAGGGACCAAACAAAACCTATCTAAAGTGTGGCAACCAAAATTTCAATCATCCAAGGGAGCAGAGCTTGACCAAAGATGGAAGCTTTAGAATCAGAGAAGGAGAATTGCCCATTGCCACTCTCCAAGTGCAAATCGGGTGGAGCTCAAAGGGCTTCTGTAGGTACCATACTTTGGTCTGCACCCCTACCACCAAACTGTCAATTCTGGTAACAAATGAACAGAGTCACAGAGGATTTGCAATCACTGTTAACTCCAAAAGTACTAAAGAACTCACTCTGGTTAAAAGGAAAAAGCTTGGGGGGGGGTGGCAAGCCAAGATGGCAGATTAAAGGCAGGGACTCACTTGAGCTGTCCCCCAAACCCCTCCAAATACCTTTCTAAAATGATTCTAAATAAATTCTAGTACAGCCAAACCCACAAAAAGACGGAATGAAACAAATTTCCAGCCAAAGACAACTTGGAAAATGGGCAGGAGCGATCTGTTGAACCAGGATGAGAGTGGAGCCCAGTCCAACATAGGCCATGCCAGCACAGTCCTGGCCCCAGGAAACCAGGAGCAGACCTTGGAAGCCACCGAATCAGCAAAGACAGCAGTAACCACTTCCGGAACTCAGTCAGCAGATGGTAAGGGGGTCAAGCAACTAGTCAGAAGGAGATTACCGGGGTCTTTTTACTAGCACTGAGGCCAAACTCTGTTGCTTTGTCTGTACTCAGATTTGAGTCACAGTCCTGGGTGGCAATCCCAGGGTAAGGAGGAGCACTAGCTTAGCAGAGTTCACAGCCAAAGTGGAGGGGAAGGGGGGAGGTGAGAGGAAAGGGAGTGAACCTTACTCTCATCAGAATTGGCTCAAAGAGGGAGTAATATACACGCTCACTTGGATATAGAAATCTATCTTACCCTACAGGAAAGTAGGAGGGGAAGGGGATGTCATAAAAGAGAGGGCAGATTGGGGGAGGGGGTAGTCAGAAGCAAAACACTTTTGAGAAGGGACAGGGTGAAAGAAGAGAAAAAAATAGAATAAATGGGGGGAGGATAGGCTGGAGGGAAATAGAGTTAGCAATAGTAACTTAAAAAAATTTTGAAGCAAGTCTTCATTTCTCAAACATACAGAGAACTGAGTCAAATTTATAAAAATAAGAGCCATTCCCCAACTGATAAATGATCAAAAGATATGAATAGTTTTCAGATGAAGTAATCAAAGCAATCTATAGCCATATAAAAAAATACTCTAATTCACTATTGATTAGAGAAATGCAAATTAAAACAATTCTGAGGTACTACCTCATATCTATTAGATTGGCTAATATGACAGAAAAGTAAAATGACGAATGTTGAAGGGGATGTAGGAAAAAGAGACATGAATGCAATGTTGGCAGTTGTTGGCAGAATGGCTGATTCAGCCATTCTGTAGAGCAATTTGAAACCATGCCCAAAGGGCTATAAAACCATGCATACATTTTGATCTAGCAATACCACTACTAGGTCTGTATCCCAAGAGAGATAAAAAACAAAAAGGAAAAGTATCTATATGCACAAAAATATTTGTAACAGCTCTTTTCTGGGGGCAAAGAATTAGAAACTGAGGGGATGCCCATCAATTGAGGAATGGCTGAACAAGTTGTGGTATGTGATTATGATGGAATACTATTGTACTATGAGAAATAATGAGCAGGGTGCTCTCGGAAAAACCTGGAAAGATTTGCATGGGCTGATGCAAAGTGAAATGTACTGTGTACATAGTAACAACAGTATTGTAAGATGATCAGCTGTGAATGACTTAGCTATTCTTAGCAATACTCTGAAGGAATTATGATGAAAAATGATATCCGTTCCCAAACAACTGATGGTGTCTGAAAACATATTGAAGCACACCTTTTTAAATGTTTTTTTATTTTTCTTGAGTTTTTTTTTTGTTTTGTCTATGTTTTCTTTCACAACGTGGATATGTTTTGCATGACCACACATGTATAACCTATACTGAATTGCTTGCCTTCTCAATGAGGGAGTGGGAAGGGAGGAATAGAGAGAATCTGGAACTCAAAATTTTAAAAACAAAGATTATTTAAACAATTGTCCTCCCATTTTAGGAAGGATCCCAGCCATGCTTCACATCACTCATGCCTGAACTCACTCTTTAATCTTTTACTTCTCTTCTCCTCATGTCTAGGACTTTATGAATTATCCAAATGTAAGTTATAACTAGTAGTTATAATTAATATTCACAAAAGTATAGAAGGCAGGAGGTGAAACTGTTGTGGATGTATGATGATGAGTTTTCAACATGTTGAGTGTGAGATCCTGGCAGGATTTTCATGTGGAAATGCTTGTCCGCTGGATACTTGGGAATATAAGTCTGAAGTGCTGGGGAGTGAGGTGGGTAGAGCAATGTAGGCATATAGATTTAGAAGATATTTGCATAGAGATGATAATGGGTCCAATGAAAATTAATGAGATCCCCAAGGGAGAGAATATGGAGAAGAGAAGGCCAAAGATAGAACACTAGGCAATGTCTACATTTAAGGGAACAGGAGGAAAAAAAGATACCAGTGAAAGACACAAAGAAGGTAAAGGTAGGAGGAGAACCATGGGAATATATTTTCACAGAAACCAAGATAGGAAAGAGTTTCAAGATGAAAGGAGTGGTCACTTATGTCAAATATTATGAAGAGGTCACAAAGGATATGAAGCCATTAGATATGGCAAGTAGGTTTCAGAAACTCTAAGAAAGTAGTTTCGATAGAGTAGTCGGGGAGTTGGGAGGGCAATGGAAAAGTAAAAGTATCAGATATAGCTAGATTTTTTTTTTAAGTTAAGTTTGGCAATGAAAGGAAGGAGGGAAAGAAGACAATAGTTTAAGAGAATGAAGTAAAAAATTTTTAGGATAGCAGAGATCCAAGAATATTCATAGGCAGAGAGAAAGGAAGGAATCTCATTCCAATTTAAGCATTGTAGACACTTGCAACTGAATACTTTCAAGGCATAATGAAGTATAAGGTGTAGCTGTATAAGGTGAAGTGGAGATAAAGGTCATTAGAATTAAGTAAAGTCCAGAGATTAAAATTATTAGAATCAGCAATATGAACATCACACTCATCTAAGATGATGATAGGGAATAGGATAGAGAAGACTGTGAACCAGGCACTGAAATAAATTAAGAAAGAGTGTCTTGGAACTCTTGGAGATCAGTAGAAGGAAGTGACAAAGATAGCAAGTGTATAATTAAATTGTTTTTTGTAAACTCTGGGAGTGATGTGACTATTGGATTAAATTAGCTACTTTTATCCCTTCCCTTCTTTGAGCAGAAGAAGGTAAGATCACTAATAGTCCAAGTGATTAGGTAAGAATATGAGTAGAACATCAAAGACTCACCTGTGATCAAAAGCTTCTTGATTGTTTGGTAATCATAGAAGGTGTGAATTAATTCAGTCAAGAGCATTCAAATAGATGAGTTCCAAATCAGCACAGTGCATGATCTGGGATGGAAAATGCCCGTCTTTTTTTGGGGAAAGGGGAAGAGAGTAGCATGCTGTGACATGGATTCTAAGTCTGGAGATAATCATGACCATAACCACAACTAAAATAGGGTAATTGAAGCCTCCACCTAAGGCACCAATATCCAAGAGGCACACTTCTTCCCTGGGGTACTTTTTTGGCCTCCTTCACAATACTCTTTGGGCCCAGTAAAATATAGCACCACCTCTGAAGATCTTTCTCATATCCTATGGCCTTCCTTTTCCCACCACCATGCTCTCATAGGGATTGAGGGATCCATCAACTGTAATGGGATCCATGACTAGATTCACTGGAGGACGGGCCTTCTTACAAAGTAATTTCAATTAACCAAACTGAATTTTCTGAGGTGCCAGAATTCCTACAGCTCTGACCATGGGAACCAATTTAAATCCAGAGAACTTTAGCTAGAAAAGAGCTCAGAAAGTCTAGGTTCTTCCTACTCATGTAGTAATACTCCAAGTAGTTTCTTTTTTTATATATTCTGAATTACCTGCGGCCCTGTTTTTTATATTTCTGCAGACTACTCTTCTTTGTGAATAAGCACTGGAAAGTATCCTCATGTAGCAAATTGTGCTTGGCAGCAGGAATAAAAAAGAAAGAGGGAAAAGGAACTAAAATTGAGCACTACTGTACAATGACAAGAAAAGAAGGAGAAAAGGTAATTAAGTGTGGCAAATTTTCTGAACCCAGAGAGTCGAAATTTAAGGATCAACATGGTCAGACACCATAACTCCAGTTGAAGTTTAGACTAGAGAAAAAGAAGGAAAAGTCCCCTGAATCAGTCTCTGAGAAGGACCTGAGATCATGGGAAGGTGCCATGGTCAATAAGGCCTACGCCATGAATTTCAAAAGGGTAGTTAGTCATTATGGGGTAGCTATTGTTGGAAAAAAAACAGATTCCATTGTGAGAGAAGTCAAAATATCATGGAAGACAGAATTTAATTGGATTAGGAAGCCCAATGAGTACCATGTTCAAAAATGAAATTTGTTCATGATAGAAAAAGGGTTGCACAAATCCCAGTGCTAAGGAGTAAAGGATTAATAGAAAGTTGGAGATATGGGCCCAGTAGCTAAATTGAATAGGGATGAAAGCATGAGAGGAAATAGCAGCAAGAGAGATTCCCACCTAGGATACACGCACACACACACACACACACACACACATATACATGCATACATACACACATACATATACATATATGTGTAGATATGTAACTGGGTATGTCTGTGGACAGACTTCATATTCCCAAAATTATTTTAAAAGAAAGAGCCTTCCAATTGTGGAACCCACAGTTCAGAACCCACGGCCCTCAAGCCTCTAGGCTTATACAGTCTAGGCTTGATTCTGGGGACTAGAAGCACATATCTAACATATATCCCTAATATATATCTCTGGCTACAATTTTTCCTGACCAAGAGTTTATTCCGGGAAGTTTGAGAACATGGCTTGTATCCAGGTTTCCAAAAATGTGTTTAGTAGAATCTCAGCTCCTTTATGAGTACTTAATGTAACAGCCAGTTAATCAAGTATGAACAGCCTTTATTTCACCCCTGTGTAAAATGGAAAGGATTCATGGAATCCATATACAAATGCAGAAAATACATCAAGTACTCATGATGATCCATAAACAATTGATACAGTTCTCCTTCCTCTCCAGTGGGTCACACTTTTTCATGAGGTTCTAAAATACTCCAGACTTAGTGACACCCTGTGATTTAGATTACCTTCAGACGGTCAAACTTGAGGTCACTAAATAGGCAACCCATGTATGTATTCTAGTGGGTCCCACTTCACCACAGGTTTCTACCTCACCAGGATTTGTATTGGCCACTTTATGGTTTGAATACCCTCAGGGAAACTGAACTTGGAGTCACTCCACAGGCAACCCCCAACATTCTGGTGGGTTCTGTCTGTCCAAAGATTTCTACGGAGTTACTCCACCCACCCATACCCACCCTGGTCTGGACTTCTCTCTGGAGGGTGCTGAACATTGTGCTTCTAGTTAGAAAATACCCTAGCAGTCTGCTGAATTCGTACATGGATCCCCCTGGCAAGGAAACATACTTGGGACTGTAAAACAGAAAACCTTTTTCCCATTAGAGCCGTACCTTTAAAATATATCAACATAATGGAGTATAAATTCTAAATCCCTTATAATTTCATAACACGACTTTAAGCTTTTTCTACTTCTTCTTCATATACACTATTATCTTTTGAGAGAAATGATTATTTCTCTCCTATGGTAATAGCCAAGACTGAGTGATCAGTCACATCCCACAGACCCTCATTAGAATAAACCCACCTCTTACTATAATAGTCATTCTCTTATTACTTGTTAACCAATCAGAGTTGATTGCCACCCTCAGGAATACATCTATCTTCCAAGGGCATACAAGCATTGAGTGGGTTTGATGAGGGGTTTTTGGTGTTCGAGAGTGCCACTGACCTTTTTATTAATTATCACTAACAATAAAATGATTAATTACTCAGAAACCATGTCTCTCAAGTTTTTGATATGTCCCATCTTCTTTTACCAAAAAACATACTGCTCAGAAAATTCCCCTGGATACCTGAACTCTCAAACTTGAACTTACTCACAAGGCAAACCCCAAGGCCAGAGTTATTAAAGTAATCCCCCTTCTCTGACTAGAAGGCTGCATTCTGGGAACATATCATCTAGGCTAGGAAACCACCCTCTTCCTCTAACTAAAAGGACTAGGCTCAAAAATGATCTTATCTACAAACTTACCACGTAAAACATGCCTGCCCCTGCCACAGGGAAACCATTAATGACTAATCGCAAGGGGTTAGGGAAGAAACAATGCTATAATCTCAGGGTGTCTCTGAGTAAAAGGTAGAAAAGGACAAAGGCAAACAAAAAAATGCCACTGAGTCTTTGATGATTTCCTTTCATAGGCCAGCACAAATAATGGCCCCTCCCCAAAGATTCCATCCATCTAAGAGTCTGAGCCGACGAATTAGTCTTGTAGGCAGCCTCAATAGTGAAATTCAGAGATTTTAGTTAGAGAATAGCTCTAGTATCAGATAGTTATTTTAGTTAGAAAATGGCTTAGAAGTTTGAATACTACTACACTATAAGCTAGTATAGTTTCCATTAGATGTACTCTCATTTACTTGAAGCCCTCTTTTTGACATTTCTGCATGCTACTTTCCTTTGTGGCTAAACATTAGAAAATGTATTTATGTGGTATGGGATAAGAAGGGAAAGATGAAGGCATCGCTATGAAGTGGCAGTAGTAAAAGGGGGAAGGTCCTTCAGGAGGCACCAATGGAAGCTCCAAACCAGTAAATTCATGTTGGGGGCAATCCCAGTCACTATTACTCAGCTATATTTAGTTCTTTCAATAAAGTGCCAGTGGGCATGCCCAGGGAGAATCCAGGACCAAAATTATAGGGGAGATGTTTCTCAAAAGTCCCAAAGGTTCCCTGCTCTGTAAATTCAGTAAGTAGATCATGGAACTCCCTTGATGCCTGCAACTACATTTCCCAGAAGGCTGTGTGCAGGTCTGCCGTACTGTAATATCACCTAGGACGGAGTCTAGGTAAGAATACAACCAGCAGGCAGTTGAAAAGTGTAGCCATAGGCACTTGGGAGTGGTAAGATATAGATGGTGACTTATCTGAGAGATGTGGGTGTTGGCAAGTGGAGCAGAGGCAAAACAAAGGACAGCCAAGCTTAAATCATGCTGAGTATGTAGAATACAAGCTGTGAGAATCAGGTTGGTGCAGAAGAAATGGTGGAGATGGAAAAGATACAAGTAGAGCCAAGGGTGGCATGAACCTGGCCTGGATGTCCTCAGGTTCTAGTTTCCGAGCGGTCAATGCTCCCTGCTGTACTAAAATGAAGAGAGAAGTGACTAAGCAAAGAATGATACAGACACCAATTTCTAATACCCTGCCATGCATGAATAATCTGATTCTACCCCTCTTCCACTGTTCTGGGAAGACAAAGAACTAGATCTTCTTTTGTTGTTGTTGTTTTTTTATTAATTTATTTTGATTTATCAACAATCACTTCCATATGCTTTTGAGTTTAAAATTTTTCTCCCCCTTCCTCCCCACCACCCTCCCCAAGATGGAACACAATCTGATATAGGCTATACATTTACATTGCTATTAAACATATTGTCACATTAGTGATGTTGTAAGTAAGAATTAGAACCAATAGGAGGAACCACCAGAAAGAGGAAACAAAACTCAACAGAAAATAAAAAAAAATAGCAAGTAGTATGCTTCGATCTGCATTCAAATTCCATAGTTCTTTCTTTGGATGTGGATAGCATTTTCCATCACGAGATCCTTTTTTGTTGTACTGGGGAACTGATATATGTACTGATGGAGAAGGTCTATGGATTGTCCATTCAGTTGCCTATTATAGATTTTAGTTGTTCTTTATTTTTTTGTGTGTGTGTATGTATGTAGTTAGGCCAAATTCATTTAGATCTCATTTGAGAGGTTTATGTCTTGCTTGATATTAATAATCAGAGAGTTGTCAAACAAAGAGCTTTGTTCTTATGTCTTGGTATGGTTTAAAAATATGCATAAGAACCAAGCCTTAAAGGCATGATTTTTACTCTTTGGAATCAATTTTTTTTTTTGTAATTTAAAAACAAACAATCAAAATAAACACAGTGGGACTTTTCATTCCCTATATCTTTCAGTCAATTCTGAGACTATAAAAACATGGTCCACTGGTGATATTTTTTGCAAAAGCCTCTCTATTCCCTTCTCAGACCTCAGCAATAAGTGTGTGTATATTATTCTCATGAAGATTACAGAGATAGAAATTTAGTCATTAGTCAGTAGATTATTGATTTTTCCAACTTTTTTTGGCAATAAAATATGAAAATTTTTCTAAGCATTTAGTATCCTCTCCCTCTCATAAATTTCAAGGAAGAATCCCTCCCTCAACACCCTCAAAATTGTGTCACCTCTATCAGAGACATTCACAGAATAGTCAGTCTAAAGTCCAGATGTAGGAAACCTTCTATGAAGTTTGGATTCAGTCAAAGGGCTACACATGAGGATTTAGAGGGCCCGTGTGGCCTCAAAGCTTCAGGTTCCCCACCCCTGGTCTAGACTATATTCTTTCTATCTTTTCTTACTTTAGCACCTTTTTCACTTCCTCATGTAGTATGCAGAATGTGACAATAGAATCCAAATGTCACGGCTCCACTATTATTTATGGAGAAAAGTATTTGTTATATACATCTTTATAAATCTTTCTATCATCAATATTCTCCTCCTATTTTCATCCATAAATGTCCTTGGGATGATTTGGCTTAATGGTGTCTCTTATTTTACATATTGTAGGTCTTTTATTTTTGTCAAATGAACTGATGGAAGCAGAAACCTTGAAGAAGGTAATAGGCTGGAAGGACACAAGAAAACATTAAAATGCATATCTGATAAACCAAGAAAAATATATATATCAGCAAAGGGTGACATTTTTTAAATGCTCATCAGTGGTAGGAAAGGAGGAAAGCAGAACATTCAGATTTGTAGCTCTCTCTTAGAGAACACATTAACCAAATTAAAACAACTTTGAGGTTCCACTTCAAAAACTGGCAAAGATAAGAAATTGATAAATGTTGGAGGAGCTGTGAGAAATCAGGTACTCTATTATGCCACCAGTGGAACTCTGAATTGATCCAGTCATTTTGGAAAACAATTTGGAAGTATGCTCCAAGTTACCAAACTGTACATTCCTTTTGATCTACTTATACCACTACTAGGCCTATACCTCAAAGAAAAAGGAAAAAGAGATACACATACATACACATACACACACATACACATATACATAAATATATGTATATACAAAAAATATTTATAGCCCTTTTTGTGGTAGTCAAAAATTGAAAACCTTTTAAGAGGGGCATCCTCCTATTGGGGAATTGTAGTAAATGAGTGTGATGGAATGCTATTGTGACATAAGAATTGATGAAATGGACAATTTCAGAAGTAACTGCAAGATCTCTGTGAATTGATACAGTGAAGTGAGTATAACTAGAACAATTTATATAATGGTAACATTACATAGAAAAAGCAAGAAAGACTTAGAACTCTGATCAATGTAATTCTAAACTGTGAGTCCAAAAGAATGAAGATGAAATACATCTCTTAACTTAAAATGCAGGAAAAGACATACATTTTTGGACATGGCTAATGTCAGAATTTGTTTTACTAAACTGGATATGTATTATTTTTTAGGTTTTTCTGTTGTTGTTGTTGTTGTTGTTGTTGTTGTTGTTGTTGTTGTTGTTGGTTTTTTACATTTGCTTAATGGGAAAGGGGAAGATGGTGGGAAGGATAGATTTTTAAAAGTACTTGTTACTTGAAAAAAAAATTTAAATAACTTATACATAGAGAGACTATATTACCTCCTCTCAAAGAGGTTGAAGCAACCTCCTCCCAGTATTTTGGTATTAAACAAATTTAATTCAATAAACAAACATCTACTAAATACCCATGCTTGGTACTTAGAGATACAATGATTAGAAATTTGTGCTTTTTAACATTTTTATCAATGACTTACTGGAGGACTACATCTCAATTTCATTTCCTTTCTGGGGGAAGTTAAGACCACAGGGTGGCACTATGACTCTTAGAAGACTTCTGGATCCTATGGATAGTTAAATTCAGTTGGAGAATTGCCTTAATCAGTTCTATATGTGCTTTTCTCCATTGTTTATGGGCAACTGTAAATCTTTTCATGTGTAGGGGGATGTATGGGTGGTGCACTGTTTTGACCATGTAGGTTACATGTGTTCACAGAGGTCTGTCTAGATGTGGCTTGAAGGGAGTCAGAATAGATATCCAGAGTTTCCTCCCCCTACCATTTTCCAAGGGAAATTTTGATTCTTATCTGGAAGAGGTTGGGGCCAGAGGCTGGCCACTTTGTTCTCCTCAGAGAGAAAGGTTACAGGACTAGAACTGTATTTATCTATTCCTTTAAATATTGTTAGTCTTGGAGAAATAATTTTTAGATCAGGCTGTAATCCTAATTGCTATTCATTAGTAAGGAGGTAGTGTCTTAAGTTATATATCCAAAGCTTGACCCTCTTCCCACCAAATGCCAGTTCTGCAATGAACACATATAGCAAATAGCAAATAGACTTATTTATCCAAGTCAATAGCAAAACAGAAATTAGAGAAAGCATACATAGGAGAATATATACCAGACAATACACAGAGTAAATGAGCTCTCTCCATAAGGAGCAAGGTAACTCAGTTCAGCTGAGAATCTCAGATCTCACTGAGAGAAAATAGCCTCCAAGGCTCCAGTATAGTGAGCCGGTTATAGGGGCATAATTGAGATCGCTGGCTTCTCTTCATGTTGGCTTCTTTCCAGAGTCTTTCTCCCTTCATGGACATGTAGAGAGTGTTTTCTCGCTTGAAGCTGGAAGCCAGAAGACCTGGATATATCCTCTCTAAAATGCTTACCAATTGCCCCTGTCGTAGGTGTAGAACATAGAATAATCAGTCTCCATCAATGAGGAGAACCTCATGCAAATGACCCTGTGAACCACAGGTTGCATATGTGTTTTGCATAATATGCGGAGTAGAATAAAGACTATCTTGTATCCAATATTTGTATTGGTACCTTGAGTTTTTGTATAAGATCTAAGGGACCCGTTTTTACCCACGTTTTGGAGAGTTAGTATATGAACAACAAAATTTGAAAATCGTCCTAGGTTATATTCTTAGTGGGCTCATAACAAGCAAAACAATTGTTTTAAGGTCAGACTCCTAATTTGCATCTGATCCCTCTAAGCCTAGAGCTTTGAGCCCTGAATGAGAGGTTAACAATAATATATAAAATCCTCAATCTAATATTTAAGGCCTTTCACAGTCTGGCTCCTAGCTGCCTTTCCAGTAGCAATTCATGTGTAGGGGGATATATGGATTATTCTCCTACATATACTCTTTGTTCCAGTCAAACTTGCATGCTAGGTGTTTTCCATACATGGCATTCCATTTCTCACTTCCCCTGTACTCTGCCCTGACCTTGTTTCAGTCATGTCTGACTCTTTGTGATTCTATTTGGGTTTTCCTGGCAAAAATACTGGAGTGGCTTGCCATTTCCTTCTCCAATCCTTACCTTTACCCCATAGAATTCCCAGTTTCCTTTAAAATACATCTTAGGTGCAGTCTCCTACATAGACCTTTCCTGATTTTCCCAAGTAGGGGTACTATCTGCTCTTGAAATTAATTTGTGTAAAATGCTTACTTGTGTGAGAAATGAAAGAGTTAAGTTTCCACATAAGTAGATAAGAAATCAAGACAGGCTAACTTCTCTGTGGGGGGTGATAAAACAATTCTAGGCACATAATGTATGTTAAGGGTGGGGCATATAAGGAAGATTGTAACCCAGAAGGATCAGAACCAATCCTGATCCAGAAGGAAGGAGTTAGGCAATTACTAACTATAAAACTTGCTCTGGCTTCTTTTACCCGAGCACAGTTCTCCCCTTCCAAGGAGGTGTGCCCACTTCTCGCGAGAATCAAAAGGACGCACTTCAACCTCTTTAATAAAATCTTTGAGAGACACCAGTCTTCGGAACTGAGTCTGGGGTCATCTTTATAACAATTTGGGGGCCCATCCCGGGATCCAAGCAACCACTGAGAAAGGTGAGATCTAAGTGATGTAAGTGGGCTGGGAAGAGCACTCCCGTTGATTTTAAGGGTCCCAGTACTTAGATTTCGCTTTCCTCAGGGCTCGTGAAATCCCAAAGAGGGCATCGGTTGCTGTAGAGAGAGGTTGAACCTTGGCAAAAAAAAAAAAAAAAAGGAAAACGGCCGAGGATCACTCAAGTAGATATATCTCAAAGATAGGAAGAAATTAGCAGCAAAATTCTGCCTTTGTTGATCGGGAATCCCTTATCTCTGGGAGTCATTTGTCTGGGTTAACCAAGTGTTAGTTAATAGACTTGACTTAGAGATGGGAGGGAAGAATTCAAAGGAAAAGGTGCCAGGGAAGGGACTCGAGGAACCCCTTCCAGGTAACTCAAAGTAGCCCTCTGGGGAGAAAGCAAATTGAGGTAGTGGAACTACCCAGGAAAAACTTTTCCTACTGAAGGAAAAGGGGAAGAAAAACCTCGGGACCAATTCAAAGGGGACCCTGAGACAAAATGAGTTTCTTTTGACCAGTCAAGGTTAGGATTAGAATCGTGCGCAGGTGCTGTCTGTCTGTGGATGTTTTGTGTCTGCCTGAGAAATTTTTGGGTAACTTTTGAGGTCTGAGATTGGAGAAGGAACAATGGGAAAGAGCTCCTGTCTCAGACTTTCAGCGGGACATTGAGATTAGGATCAAAAAGGCAGGGAGAGAATCTCTCAGAAGTTAGTAGAAGGTGTAGCAAGCAGCCTTTACTGATAAGGATTTGGAGCATGCCCCCCAAGATGGCTAGGGCCCAGAGAAAAATTAAAAAAAAAAAAGGCCAAGAAGAATTTGAATTCAGGTTTAATGAGATCCCAAGACTAAGAATTCTGGTTGTTGTCTTTGTGTCCCTCCCACCAAGTTGGGGGAAAAAAAATAAGGGTTTTTCTGTCTTTTAATGTGATAAGATTTCAGTGAATTGTTTAGAATGCATAGTAAAGGGGACGAGGGAGAGTGCTATTCAATTTTTATCTCCTTTCAGATTTGCAAAGGAAAGCTGCCTAGTCTAATTGAGTGTAATTTGGATGGGGGTCTTAAGTTCCTCACCCTTGGATGGTTGTTTTGGATAGCTTTAGATGGCTTAAGTAAGTTGAGAAGGTGAGGAAGTGGTCTGTTTTAAGTAGAAGGTTTGAAAAATGATAATTTTGTAGCTTGATTTGAAAACCAATAAAATTATAGAGGGTTACACCCTGTTCAAATTGCTGAAGCCTGAGATTTTCAGGAGGGTGGCTCTATCTGATAAGCTTCTTAGAAGAAGAGGGGACTTTTTCTTTGTTTCCTTAAGGAAGTAGGAAAGGAAAGGAGATAGAATTATTTAGAGCAGGAATTGTCACCACTTGTCTTTTTAAGGGAATATATAAATTTGTGGAGAATATTTCCTTTTAGAGGGTCAAGAGTATTGGATTTAAAACAAAAATGTTTTTAAATGTTTATCATTAGCGATTATAAATTTGGATCTGATTGGATTTAAGTTTACTGTTCTATAAAGGGAAAAAAATGATGGTTGTTATGGGACAAAAAAAGATCAATGGCATATGTTAGATGTGGCATTATTATTTGTTAATATTATTGTTAAGAGTACTAAGAGTAATAAGAGCGATCATTTGTGTATGTGATAATCTGGAAATGCAATTAATGTTATCTGAAGTTTATTGTTTAAGTTATTACTGTATTTCTAAATTATATTGTATTTCTAAAACTCTTAGATTGTAAAATTTGAGAAACCATTGTGAGGTAGAAATGGTGTTAAAGTAATTCTTGACCTGAAATGGGTCTTTTAGTGATAAAAATGAGATAATTTGAAACTATTAAATACCTAGTAAGGTATATTTGCTTATAAGCAATAATGATATTGGTATTTAATATGATAGCAGATTTTCATTTGAAATCTTGACTATAAAATATGTGGTGGTTTAAAGTTATAGTTCCAACATATTAATGATGAGATGAATGATTCTCTGTGCAAAGTGATTTGGGAGTACATTCATCTAAAGTGATAATGGGTTGTTTCAAAGTTTATTACAATTGTGGAAATAATTTTATAATGTATGCCCTGCGGTACAAACATATTTTATTGTGAAAAACTTATTGATATGTATTGATTTGCAATTAATGAAATATTCTCTCATATATCAGGGCCTCAATTAGAAATTAAAAAAAAAAATTTTAACCCAGGCCTCTTTTAGGCTAAAAACTGGGTTTGTTGGGGGATAGACCGTATGGTCCAGGCTCTTAAGGAGGGACAAGAGGGCCTGGGGGAATCTAAGCCGCAATCCACCAAATTCCTTGATTGGGAGTGTCATTGAGATTGAATCTGGATGTGGCCCTCTATGAGACCAGTAAAAAGACAATGATGGGCTAGCATATATAATAGAAAAAAAAAAGCCAGTCTATTGGGGTGGGAGTGGCCCCAGGTGACTGTTGGACCTGGTGAAGGAACCCAGAAAGAAAGATTTTTAATTGATTCTGTTTCAAGTTTTTAATATACTGCTTACATGTTTCTGAATTTAAGTTTAAAATTGTTAACTAAGCTATTTGGAGTTATTGTTTAAGTCAAGCACTGGTAAAAATATTTTAGGGGTGTGTGTGTAAAGGTAAAGAAACTGTAATTATGCAAAGAAAGAGATTTTGTAAAATCTCATAATTATCAATTCTGTGCAGGACTTATGGAACTCTTACTGAATAAGTGACTTATTACAGACATCTTTTGACTAAAGAATTTAGGTAACTAGGAATTTTATGGTAATTAAGAAATTGTAAGCTGTTTTTAAGAAAAAGAGATACTTTTATGAAGAAAGGGTTTTGATGAAATCTTTGATATCCTTTTAGAGGGCCTACCAACTTTCTATTTGTAAGAAAATTATGTCCAAACCTACTATGAACTTAGAGTTTCATTCCTGGGTTTGTTGTGTCCTTGGACTGGACTTAACTGGGTACAATTAGAGAAATAGTCTCAATGGAAGCAGCATCAGAGATTAATACTAAAGCATATAAACTATAAGTAGGGAAGATCTTACTGTTTTGATTTGAATTCATTCCATGGCCTAGCAAGAGTTAAAATTACTGTTTGAACTTATCATATGTATAGGATTCAAGCTCTGAAAGTGTCTCGTTCTTTCAGATTAAGAATGTTTAGAGAAGGATAAATAAGCTTGAGAAACAGAAAGGCAAATCTATTTAGAGTAGCATCTTATGATCTTAATGGAAGTTTGATTTTACTCAGGATGTTATCAGGAACCAGAACATGTGTAGGAAGTTATGCAAACTACTTAGAGCTCTCTTCAGAGATGTTCCCTAATTAATGTGAAACTATAGTCACACCTTGTGCCGGTCCAAACCGCGCACACTCTTTCAACCAAATCAGCCAACCAGAGTCATACTCACGTCTCATCGGAGGCCACCCGGGTAAACCAGAAACGAGCCGATGGGGGGGTGCAAAAACCTGAACTTTATTCAATAATCATCACAGCAAGGCCAGGCAGGAAGGCACACGGGCCAAGCAGGAACAAAAGCCGACTCCCCCCCCCCCCCCCCCCCCCGCAGCTCTTTTTAGTACCTTCTTCGTCCCTCCTCCTCAGCCCGCCCATAGTGACTCATCGAGGATCAAATATCAAAAACGGGATGTCCAGCTAGTGTCCAGACAAAGGGAGCATACGTGGCACAGGAATTGGGTCCTGGAGATTTGGAAGGAGGCGTGAGGGATTAGTGCATAGACAAAGGAGAGTACACATGACGCAGGAAGTCGGGTCCAGATACCGGGGGGAGGTGTCTGGGGTCAGTGCTACACCCAGGGAGCATACGTGACTCGGGAAGTCAGGTCCAGAAACCGGGGGGAAGTGTCTGGGGTCGGTGCACTACCCAAAGAAGAAGGCTAGACAGAGAGAGCTCGTTCCCTGCCGTCCCCCCTCCAAGCGGCACAGTCCTTGCCTAGGGAGCGCGCGCTCCGGCCACTTCCCTGTACCCCTCTTCCTCCCCAGCCCGTCACAGCTCCATCCAGCACCGCTCCAGTCTCGGGAGCGTGAGCTCCAGTTACCTCTCAGAACCCAGATCTCATCCCAGTACGCTACAACTCTGCCCAGCACCGCCTCTGCCTCGGGAGCAAGAGCTCCAGTTACTTTCTGGTACCCAGTTTCCGTCCCATGTTGGCACAACCCCCATCTGGCAGTAGCTGGCATCAAACAGTCCCTCACAACACCTGAAACGCTGATGAGGAGAATTTGCTGTCCAAGATCTTGGGGACTGTTAATGAACTGTTGTTCTGAGTCTAACTCCAGGTATGGTTAACAAGGAACTGATTGAGCTACCGACCCATGACATCAGCAACCTGCAAAGAGGTTTGTGAGCTGCATCTATGAGCTGCAAGAGGGTGTTCTCCTGGGAAGGTCGGGAGAATGACTTTTCTGCCTGGCTGAGGTAGGATTCTCCTGACTCATTTTCCCCACTGTGACACCTGGCAGACTTTAAGCCTGGCTCAATGCAGTTGGTCATTATATATATATGTGTACATTATATATATATATATACACACATATAAAAATCAGGGCAAATTCCTATAAGTTTTGTAAGCATAAATATCGAATCTATTAAAATAATAGATTGATGCAGGAACATCTGAGGTTATTATAGTAGGATGCAAGTATAAGATTGAGTTATCTGGCCTAGAATTTCGGAATTAAGTATTTAGTCTTGATATCTGTTACTAGTGTATTCCTGTATAAGTCAGGATCCTTTAATTTCTCATAATGGTTATAATGAGGTTTGGGGGTGCTGGGACCCCAAGATCACAACACGAGGGCCATGTCTGAAGGAGTTCAGCTCAGATCTTTCAGCCATAGGGGAAGTTCATTGGAGATAGACCACATAGGCCAATTGAGTGAAGTATAAGGATTTTCTGGGGCCCATAGACAAATGGGAGCCAGATTCTTTATGGGGTAAGGGGCAAAGGTCAGGGCTTGGGCTCATAACCCCTTAATTAGGGGATAATTGGGCCAGGAGATTGTGGAACTAGGATATTATTCTGTTACTTAGTTAATATTAAAGTTGTCTCAGTTTATTACAATTAATGTTAAAAGAAGAATAGCTTATGACTTATCTTGTAAATGCCTTGAAAAAAGCACCCATTTTAATTAAGGATTATTTATTTGTACATGACCAGATTGTTTTAGTATTTAATATGTACTGGTTTTAAATTAACTACTATGTATTGGAGTCTGTTTTTAATTCCTTAGTGGAATCCCATCCTCTTGATGGGGGAATATGAATAGGAATGAATAATGAATTAATGCAAGGTATAAAACTAGAAGTAATTCAGAGTGTAAGGCTAGGTTCTCATTTTTCTAATTTGAGTTTCTTAAAATATGACAATTGACCAAGGTTCCAATTTTGACCTTGTAATAGTGGAGACATGAGGGTTGAGTTAACTCTCATTATTTGCCCTGGTTATTGGCAAGGTAATTTAAAAATTGTGCTGAGATCAACCTTGTAGGAGAGTGGATACAAAAAGGAAGATCTCTGCAGTAGGAGAGTCAGCGGGACACCGTTTGAATGGCACTTGGACCAGAGGACTTCACCAGATGATGTCCAGAATATCAGACAGCTGTATGAGAAGAGACTTCTGAAGCTTTACATGGGCAATTTATCATTACTTTTGGGTCTCTGTATCTGTACTTAATAAGGGGACTGCCCCCTTTATAATTTGTCAATGTGTCCATCAATTCCTCCCTTCCCATTTTGTTTTAAGTCCTCAAAATCCCTTAATGAAATGTTGCCCAGCAGTACAGCCCCAAATAGAACCATCACTAAGGCATTGCGAGGTTTAACCACTTTAGCTGAGGAGTTGGCAGAGAACTCTTGGATAGATAACTGATTAAAGTGATAGCTAGAATCCTGGTTTGACAAATGGAAAGGAATGACTGTGTCCATTCAGGAGTATTAACTGCTGTAGGATGTTGTATAGTTCCATGCACTAGGGAACTGGTACAACAATTGATAGAGACATCCCTCACTAAAGATTATCCCAGTAGGACCCACAGTGGGAGTTCAGAGGGCAGGCTCTGGCAATATAAGGATGATGATACCTTATGTATCAATGAGACTTTCTCCAGTGATGGCGAATGTGAAATCATGTTAAGGAGATTAGAGGATAAAGAAATCGGGAAGATGTGGAAACCAAATCTTTCCTTAAAAAAAAAGAAAAAGAAAAAAAGGTAGGAATTGTGAGAAATGAAAGAGTTTAAGTTTCCGTATAAGTAGATAAGAAATCAACACAGACAGGCTGACTTCTCTGTGGGGGGTGGGGGTGGGGTGGGGAGGAGAGTGATAACACAATTCTAAGCACATAATGTATGTTAACAGTGGGGCATATAAAGAAGATTGTAACCCGGAAGGATTAGGACCAATCCTGATCCAGAAGGGAGGAGTTAGGCAATTACTAACTATAAAACTTGCTCTGGCTTCTTTTACCTGAGCACAGTTCTCCCCTTCCAAGGAGGTGTGCCCACTTCTCGAGAGAATCAAAAGGATGCACTTCAACCTCTTTAATAAAGTCTTTGAGAGACACCAGTCTTCGGAACTGAGTCTGGGGTTGTCTTTATAACACTTGTCACATATTATATCCCTTTAGCAAAATGAAAATTCCATTAAGGCAAGGATTATTTCATTTTTTGTATTTATATCTATAGTATCTAGCAAAGTACCTTATACATAGAAAGTGTTTAATAAATGCTTATTGAATGAATGATAACAGAGTAGCTAACTAGCATTTATCTAGTGCTTTAAGTACTTTGCAAATATCTCGTTTTATCCTCACCGAAACTCTGAAAGGTAGGTGCCATTATTCTACCCATTTTACAGATGAGGAAATAGAGGTACAAAGGTTTATTATCCAGTACATACTTATCAAATTTGCTAATGACACAAACCTAGGAAGACTAGCTAACACCATGGATGACAGAGTCAAGATTCAAAAAGTTCTTGATAGGCCAGGATTTGGGGCAAATTAAAATTGATAAATGTAAAGTCTTAAACTTGGGTTGAAAGAATCTTTGAATTAATCTATTCGTATTAAAGAAGTAGATGGAAATGAGTGGATCAAGAATTGAACAGAAGGAGTTTGAGCTGGATTGCACTCCAAGAAATGCGCAATGCTTTCAATGATCTCAAACTGTAAAAGCCCATCTTCTTAATGTTAGTAATACTGTGTAACTATCAGTCAAGGAAGTGCATGATTTCAGAAAAAATTCAAATCATAGAAAATCCAGAGGGTACTTGCTGGATATTAGTGGGCTGTAGCATTTTATCATCATTGACTTGGGTGACTACAACTTAGGCCTCAACTATTAACAAACTTTGATATAGGTACTCCCTTCGTTTTGCCATGCACAACTTGGAGTCCAAATTTAGGGCTGAAACTTAGAGAGGATAAATGGCCTAAGGGTTATGCAAAGCTCTTGGGTATTGGAATTCCTTTCCTCTCTTCATGGAATCCTTATGAAGTCCCTTTTAGGTGTAGCTATCTCCCCTTCTCTAAAGGTTACTGACTTTATATAGAGTTCTGAAGATTCCTTTCTTTGGCATGTCTCTCAGCAATTAATGCAAACACTGTCTTTAGCCACTGCTGCACCAAGGATACCACTATCAATGCAGATGGGAAGTCCAAATCTAAACTTTCTAAGTTCATAAAGTCATCCTGTGGTCAATTGGAGGTGTGTAGGGGAAGAGGAAAAAACCCTACAAACCCCCTTCCAAGGAAATTTCCTGGACTATCAAATCATAAATATTTATTAAACTCTACCACATGCTAACCACTGGAGATACAAATAGGGAAAAAAAAAATTGGCAAACCCTGCCCTCAAGCAGTTTATGACAATGGGGGAAAGACAACACACAAAAGAAAGCTGAAAGGGTAGGAGTAGAAGGCACTCAGCTTAGGTGCATGTCTAAAGGAGTACAGCCCTGTGGGAAAGGAAGAGATAGCTGGTCTAGGCTTCTCCTTAAATGGAGGCTTTGGGAGGAGCTCTTCACTCCATCCCACCTCTGCTCCAATCAGAGGGTACTGGTAAAAGATGAGTACCCAAACTGATGCAATCCTGCAGGATGGTAATATTCCTATTGATGAATTTCCTGGGGGCATGATGGAGAAGTCCAAAAATGCAACTGGGTACTAGACTGGCCCGTTGTTTGGAAGTTCCTACTGGAAATACAGGGGCCCAGAGGAGTGGCTGATTCATTCAAATATTCCTAATAAATTTCCTGCATGTCATCTGATTTCATTCAGTGAGCAAAGCACTTCATTCTCACCAAATTGATTAAGAACTTGTTCATGTCTAATTTCCATTTTTATTGATTAGATATCTAGGTCTTTTGTGATTATTGGACTGGGGGCATAGGACCTTTCCCTCCTTGCATGAGTATTTTTACAAATTCTCCGAAGAAAATTTACCCAATGTAATGAAGACTTTCTTCTGCTTTTTTTATGAATACCAGTGCAATATTTGGGCTTCCCTATCAACAACATTGATTTCAACAAAATAAATGTCCATTTGTTATTCTCTATTCTCATAACATCATCAGCATATCTCCCTTTCTAGTCATATGCTTCCTCAGTGATATCTTTTACAGTAATTCTTATGTGCAAATCACAGAATCATAGAATCAAAATCACAATGTATCAGAATTGGGACCGGCTTATCTAACCTGTGTCTGAAAAAAAAATTCCCTGAAAAATGGTCAATCAGTCTTTGCTTGAAAGATCTCCAAATAAGTGGGAACTCCATACCTCTAGAAGCAGCTATTTTTGGATCAATCTGTTAGGAAATTTTAAGAGTCCTAAAAGTTGCCAAGGAACAGCCATGCTCTATGAGTTGGCTTGAAGGTCCATCCCTACACATTCTCCATGAAGTATACTTCAATCCAACTCCTGTTACATGTGCATGGTGAGAAGCGGCTAAAATGTGTCTTTGACTTACAGAAGTATGGACATTTTATTTCCTTTTTTTTAGCACTAAATTTAGATATGTAATATTCTATAGCTTATTTTCTAGGCTATCGTATGCAGCTGGATGTCCATAGACTTGGTTTGTCAGTGCATATATCTTTTGACAGACGCTGCAGATGGACAATGAACTACAGCCCATAATTGAGTAGGATGAGAAGAGAGGCCAGGATTGCCTTTGGGAAATTGTGTGGTATCTTTAATGTGTAATATTTTTAACCCACGTTTTTGTGGCTCTCCTTTTTGCCAGCTCTCCCTTCACTATGCCACACTGCTTCCCTATGTCTCTATATTATGCCCCCAAAACACTGCCAATCATGCCTAGGCAATATTGTAAAGGAGGCCAAGTTTTGCTTAAACCAGACTCAGTTTCCCTTTCTGCATTCTCCTTTCTTATTTTATCATGTCTGCCTGTAAAGCCTTACTACTAGTACCCCCATCAAGGTCTTTACCTAGGGTCAGTGTACATTCCCCTGCACTTTAAGAAATTTCTCTGAACTTCATCCAAACTCTCAAAACTCAGCTTTGGTATGGCTTTTATGATAAACTACTTCATCTCAAGTCTATTCAATAAACCTTATGATGTACTTTTTGTGGACAAATCCTTTGAATTAAAATGTCCATGACTAATAGTGAATATTTAACAGTGACTTTCAAGGTTAACCCAAAAGAATAAACAATTTAAGAATCTCATTTATTGCAGCAGAACTAGTGGAAAAGAGATTTGAGGTAGGGCAGTACTGCAGAGGCTGCACATTTTCTTCACCTAGATTTAAGACCATAATTGGGGGGCTATTCATTGCTTCCACACATACCCTGAACTTTACACCTCCTTGCCTTTGCTCATACTGTTCCCTATGTCTGAAATGTCTTTTGTTGTCCAGTCGTGTCCTACTCTTCATGACCCCATTTAGGGTTTTCTTGGCAAAGATACTGGAATGGTTTGCCATTTCCTTCTCCAGCTCATTTTCCAGATGAGGAAACTGAGGCAAACAAGGTTAAGTGACTTGCCTGGAGTCGTCTGAGACTGGATTTGAACTCTGGTCTTCCTCACTCCAAGTCTGGCACTCTATCCACTGAACCACCTAGCAACCTTTACCCAATCCCATTCAGCTTCTTGACGTACATTCCATCCTTCAAGTCCCAGCTGTACAGTTAAATTCCTGATCCTTCTAGCTAGATGTGATCTCTCCTTCATCTGATTCCATTCAATTCAACAATGAACATTTGTATGTGCTTATTATATGGGAGTCACTATACTAGACACTGGGGCTACAAAAACCAAAAGTCAGTTTCTGCCCTTTCTTTTCATTGCACTTTGTCGTCTTCCAGGGCTTCTTAAACTTTTACCCCTCAACCCCTTTTCCCCTTTTGGCAGTGTTTCTTGGTGCTGTGTGGGAGTGAGGGCATGCACAGTGCAAAGTGCGCCTGTCATGTCAGAGCCAAGGCTGCAGTGAAGTTGCAAAATGCAGCATCCGCAAACGCTGTCAGTAACACCTTGGATTCTTTATGCATTTGATTTTTAATTAATTTTTGGTGGTTGAACATTCAAAAACCTTTTACTGTTGCCAGATTTCACGACCTACAGTTTAGGAAGCACTGTGTAACTTGTAATGATCTAATTTTAAATTACATTGACCTGTGTACATCTTATCATTCCCCCATTTTAAGCTCTTTAAGCAAAGGACCATAACTATCCCAGGGATGCCAAGCTCTGATAGATAAGCATTTGCCTCATCTCTCCCAGAACCAGACTTCTGCACCACATACCAGCCATCTCCTCACCGTGCCAGATATAAACACCTTTTCCCCTTTATTTGTTGTCTTCCTGAATTAGAATGTAAGTTCCCTGAAGGTAGGGACAGTCTTAATTGCTTGTCTTTGTATCCTCAGCACAGTGACTGGCATATAGTCAGCTCTTGATAAATGCTCTAGCAATCATTTATCTATTCCCTATCTCTCAGTTTATTCCTCATTGTACCTTCCCGCTACCGCTACCTATCTTATTGCATTGCACACAGTAGCTGCTTAATCACCAAAAGAATGAAAAAAATCTTCCTTCAACATTTGGTAACATGTAACATGTATTAACAAAGCCTCAAAGAAGGAGACAATTCCTATGCTCAAGGAAATTATATTCTATCTGTGGAAACAACATCTACATATTAAAAACATATAAATACATATAATTGTTAGTTGTGATGAAGTACTTGGACCAGGATTTCGTCCCCACCATGAGACCTAAGTGGGTTCAGTAAAGTTCAGCTTAGGTACATAGAGGAGGCTTGGAAGTCTTCCATAATGAATAGGACATTAGACATGGAGTCCAAAAACCCAAGTTCAAAGCCTACCCCAAACAATTACTAGCTGTGAGACCTCGGGCAGGTAGCTTAATATTTCTGTGTCTTGGCTTCTATAAAATGTAGGTGTTGGACCTTCCAACTCTATGTCTATTATATGCATATATATATGATTATGTATGTATATATGTTATACACGTATGTTTAACTTTTACATAGAGAAAGAGACAGGGCTAAGATGAAACACTATCTATGTATAAGTACAAAATAAATACAAGGTAGATAGAGAGAGAAGGAAGATTAACAGTTGGGAGGATCAGAAAAGGGATCACATTGAAAAGATCAAATTGACCCTGTATTATTTTCTTTTTTTTCTTTTATTTTTAATTAATTAGTTTAGTTTTCAACATTCACTTCCACAAGATCTTGAGTTCCAAATTTTCTCCCCACCCCAAGACAGCATGCATTTTGAATATCCCTTCCCCTGATCTGACCTCCCTTCTATTACCCCCGCTTCTTTTATCTCCTCCCCTTTCTATTTTCCTGTAGGGCAGGATAGATTTCTATACCCCATTGCCTGTATATCTTATTCCCCAGTTGCATGTAAAAACAATTTTTAACATTCTTTTTTAAAACTTTGAGTTCCAAATTCCCTTCCTCCCTGCCCACCCACCCTCATTGAGAAGGTATGCAACTCGATGTAGGTTATACATGTGTAGTCATGCAAAACACTTCCATAATAGCCATGTTGTGAAAAAATAACTATATTTCCCTTCATCATATCCCACCCCCCATTTATTCTATTCTCTCCTTTGACCCTGTCCTTCTGCAAAAGTGTTTGCTTCTGATTACCCACTCCCCCAATCTGTCCTCCCTTCTATCATCCCCCCCTCTCATATTCCCTTCCATCCTATTTGCCTGTAGGGTAAGATAGATTTCCATACCCAATTGAGTGTGTATGTTATTCCCTCATTAAGTCAAATCTAATGAGAGTAAGATTCACTCATTCCCTCTCACCTCCCCCCTCTTCCCCACCACTGTAAAAGTTTTTTTTTCCCTGTTTTATGTGAGATAACTTACCCCATTCTACCTCTCTCTTTTTCCTTCTCCCTCTACAATCCTCTCTCACCTCTTAATTATCTTTTTTAGATATCATCCCTTCATATTCAACTCACCCTCTGCCCTCTGAGGGAATATATATATTCCCTCCTACTACCCTAATCCTGAGAAAGGTCTCATGAGTTACAGATATCATCTTTCTATGTAGAAATGTAAATAGTTCAACTTTAATAAGTCCCTTATGGTTTCTCTTTCCTGTTTTACCTTTTCACGCTTCTCTTGAGTCTTGTATTTGAAAGTCAGCTTTTCTATTCAGCTCTGGTCTTTTCATCAAGAATGCTTAAAAGTCCTCTATGTCACTGAATGTCTATTTTTCCCTCTGAAGAATTATACTTAGTTTTTCTGGGTGGGTGAGTCTTGGTTGTAATCCTAGTTTCTTTGACCTCCAGAATATAATTTTCCAAGTCCTTCAATCCCTTAATGTAGAAGCTGCTAAATCTTGTGTTATCCTAATTGTGTTTCCACAGTACTCAAATTGTTTATTTCTGGCTGCTTGCAATATTTTCTCCTTGACCTCAGAACTCTGGAATTTGGCTACAATAGTCCTAGGAGTTTTCCTTTGGAGATCTCTTTCAGGAAGTGATCGGTGGATTCTTTCAATTTCTATTTTACCCTCTGGTTCTAGAATATCAGGGCAGTGTTCCTTGATAATTTCTTGAAAGATGATGTCTAGGCTCTTTTTTTGATCATGGCTTTCAGGTAGTCCTATAATTTTTAAGTTATCTCTCCTGGATCTATTTTCCAGGTCAGTTGTTTTTCCAATGAGATATTTCACATTGTCTTCTGTTTGTTCATTCTTTTGGCCTTGTTTTATAATGTCTTAATTTCTCAGAAAGTCATTAGCTTTCATTTGTTCCATTCTAATTTTTAAGGATTTATTTTCTTCAGTGAGCTTGTGAACTTCCTTTTCCATTTGGCCAATTCTGCTTTTGAAGGTATTCTTCTCCTCATTGGCTTTTTGGACCTCTTTTGCCATTTTGCCATTAAGGTGTTATTTTCTTCAGTATTGTTTTCAGGTCTCCTTTAGCAAGCTGTTGACTTGTTTTTTATGATTTTCTTGAATCACTCTCATTTATCTGTCCAGTTTTTCCTATACTTCTCTTACTTGCTTCTCAAAATCCTTTTTGAGCTCTTCCATTGCCTTGGACCAATTCACATTTTTCTTGGAGGCTTCGGATGTAGGAGCTTTGACTTTTTTTGTCTTCTTCTGGGTGTATGTTTTGATCTTCTTTGTCACCAAAGAGTCTATGGTCTGACTTTTTTTGTGCTATTTGCTTATGTTCCCAGCCAATTACTTAAATTTTAAACTCTTTGTTAAGGTAGAGGGTCTGCTTCTAGTGTGGAGAATGTACTGTCCCAAGCTTTGGGGGTTTTGTGCAGCTGTTTTCAGAGATACTGCTAGGGATCTGTAAATTTTCAGTTCTTCCAAGATGGTATGATCAAAGGTGAGGTGTTTACTCCTTTCCTGGCCTGTGCTCTGGTTTATGAGTGACCACAAGCACTCTTTTCTGCCTTGGAACTGAGGAAGATTCCCTCTCCACTGCTGCCACAAGCTCTGCCATGCCAGCACTCCTCACCCTGCAACCACCACCCAGGACTGAGACTCAAAGCCAAGCACAGGCAAAGCAAGAGAATCCTGCCTCAACACCAGCTAAGAGATCCCTGCCATCCCCCTCTGATCAGCTGCTCTATCCCCCTCCATCTGTGGGCTGGGAGCTTCAGAATCAGCCTCACTGAGCTCTTTTCTCACCGAGGTCTGACAGACCTTTCCTACTGACCTAAGTTGTCTTTGGTGTTTGTGGGTTGAGAAGTCTAGAAACTGCCACTGCTCCCCTTGATTCAGTCCTCTGAGGCCTGCTGCAGGTTTGCTGAGGCCCTGTCTTTGCCTGTATTGCCCATGCTGAACTGTGCTCCTCTCCCAACTGCGCTCCTCTCCCAGGCCAGCACAGCAGATCTTTCCAATCAACCATGTACGTTGTCTTGGCTAGAAATTTCTTTCGCTCTGTCTTTTTGTGGGTTCTGCTGCTCTAGAATTTGTTTAGAGCCATTTTTTCACAGGTATTTGGAGGGGTTTGGGGGAGAGCTCAAGCAAGTCACTGCTTTTCCCATCTTGGCTCCTCCATCAACCCTATTGATCCTATTTGTAATTAATTGCTTTTGTCCTTTAATTGCTTACATCATGTTGCTTTGTCTCTGAACTTAATTCAGAATTCAGCTGGTCTGTAGTGGGTTCAGTTTAGAAATCCAACTCTTTTGCTAATCACTAATCTATTCTTGCCTCAAGGAATTTAGCTGACCTTGGGGGATGCATGTGAACGCGAAGGAATCCATCTAGTACCTTTATACCACCAAGCCATCCTTCAAGGTTGTCTGCTTTGCTGTACAAAAAGGGCTAGTCTGTTATCTTTTTACCTTATACCTGGACTGAAATAATGAGAACTTCTCAGGCAGAGAGGGAATAAAATAGGGTTGTTGCTAGCTCCCATTACCAAACTTTCAACCAATCCTGTTATTCCCTGTGCCTCAGCTCTGTACCCAATCATATTGTCTTCAATCCCATGATGTTATCTACCCTGTTCTGTTCTTTGTTCTGTTTTCCCCACAACCTGTAAAAAGGGAACTGTCAATTTACTTGGGGGTCTTTGGCATAAATGAAGGCAAGTCATTGACCCACTTATTGATAGGAAGTATGCCCTTGTTAATAAATGTTATCTTGTTTGGAGAATTACTTCAGTTTACCCCTTTGTTAAATTTCACTCAGGACAATATAGAAAGTGGTTCTGGCTGTATATTGAAGGAGGGGAGGGATTGTATAAATATAAAGAAGAGAAGAGGGACGCAAGTGTAGTGGGACCCATGTGTAAGGAGAGGGCTGTCCTTGTGTGTGACTTGAGGGAAGGCAGAATAAGCACGTCTAGCCTCTTCTCCTCCTCCAAGGATGTCTTTCATTCCTGCCAGGAATGGGAAGCAGAAGGCTGGGGCTAGAAGCCACTTTGTTCTCCTCAGAGAGAGGAGGTATTAGGGGATCTGCTCCTTCAAATATTGTCTAGGGGATATGATCAGATTCAAGCTAACTTCTGATCACTTTGTCGTTTTGTGGTGGAAAAAAGATCCAAGCTCTATATCCAAGGTTTGACCCCTTTTCCACCAAAGACCAGTTCCACACATAGCAAATAGCAAAGAAATTCATTTATCCAAATCACAGCAAAATAGAAATCAGAGAGAATATACATAGGAGAATATATGTCAGACAATACAGAATGAAGGATCTCTCCCATTGGAAGTGAGATAACTCAGCCCAACCAAAAGAGTATTGGATCTCACCCAAGGGAAAACTCTCCAAAATCTCTAGTATAGCAAACTGAGAATAAGAACATGATGGAGACTGCCAGTTCCTCTCATGTCTTCCCAGAGTCTTTTCCTTCAGTGAGCTGAAATGGGGTTGGCCTCTTCCATCTTTTCTTTTGAAGCTGGAAGCCAGAAGTGACCTGTTGCCTTAAGAGACCCCAAGGGGACTGGCCCTAAAGAGTCCTGAGGGGGTACTATTGAAGGCTGGAGCTCTCTCACCTCTCACCAACTCTGTTTCCTCATATAGAGCAGGGTCTTCATCTCCACTAATGAGAAGAGAGTCCCAAACCAATGGGCTTTGGGACAGAAGTTATATAAATCAGAGATGAAGGAGTACATTCCAGGCAAGGAGACAGCTGCTACAAAAATCAAGGAGACAGCACAGAGAGAAGGCCGGTTTGTCTGGACTGTAGAATACAGGGAGAGGAGTAATGTATAATAAGGCTGGAAAGATAGGATGGGCAAGGTTATAAGAGTTTTAAAAATCCAACAAATTTCTATTTTAACCTAGAGGCAATAGAGAACCACTAGAATTTGTTGGGTAGTGGAGTGACAATTAATTGAGTAGGGGAAGTCATGTCTTCACTTAAGGAAAATCACAGCAACTGTGTGGAGAGTGGCTTGGGAGAGGGAAAGGCTGCACAGAGTTGAAGCAAGGAGATCAATTAGGAGGCTGTTGCAGTAGTCTAAGAAAGAGGTGATAACAGCTTGACCTAAAGTGAGGCAATTGTACTTGTATGGCCTATGTCATAGATTGTGAGAAAAACTCTTTTTAAACCTTAAAGGATTGTGAAAACAGGAATTATTATTGCTATTACTTTTAATGAATGAATTCCATGTATCATCAATGATAGAAATATCAGATGCGTACTGGTTAAGAATACAAACGCATATTTTATGTATTACAATAACATGTATTTTATGTCTTTAAAATCTTATTCTACCTAGCCATTCTCAGCAATACAGTGATCCAAGACAACTCTGAAGGGCTTATGATGAAAAATGCTATCCATCCTCAGAGAAAGAACTGATGGTGTCTGAATACAGATTGAAGCAAAAATTTTTTTATTTTTCTTGAGTTTTTTTGCCTATGTTTTCTTTCACAATATGACTATTATAGAAATCTTTTGCATGACTTCACATGTATAACCTATATCAACTTCCTTGCCTTCTTAATTGGGAGGAGGGTTGGGGAGGGAGGAAGGAAGAGAGAATTTGGAACTCAAAAGTTTTAAAAAAGAATGTTAAAATTTGTTTTTATATGTAATTTGTGAAAATAAAATTCTAAACAAAAAAGCAAAGAAATAAAAGGGGAAAAACGTTATTCTTTTTTGTTTGTAATTTTTATTTCTTCACCATCTGCTTTCATTTCCTTTGATTTACAGTAGAAAGAGCACTAGCTTGTCAAAGGATCTGGGTTCAAATTCTGCTTCTAGCATTCATTACCTTGTGACTTTGGACAAGTCACCCAACCTACTGAACCTTGGTTTCCCCATATGTAAAACGAATGGGTCAGACTAAATGGCCTTTATGTCTTTTCCAGCTCTAAGCATTTTTTGATCCTTTTTCTTGAATGAAATATATTTTGCTGCAATAATATTAATAGCCACTAGGAGGAGCATTTTGATAACTAAAGATTTTTTAGTTGCAGTCCCTCTGGAGTCACATGCTCCATTTCAGACTATATAATTCATATGCCATAATGAAAAATTCATCCTAAAAAATCTTCAGTTCATCCAATTAATTACAGAAGGATGGTTTATAATTCTCTAAAATGTATTGATTTTCTTAAAAAAAAGAGTGTATTTGTCATTTGTGATGCGTATGAAGCATTACATTTTATGAATGGCATATATAACACTGTTAGCCAAAATTGTTTTTATTCTGTTAAGTTCTTGTTTAGTTCAGTCCATTTAACCCTTAAATATACCTATTTTATAAATAGATTCTTAACTTGGTTATTGATTTTTTTTGGGGGGCTCATTTTATTTCCCCATAGTAATTTGATTTTCCCCTCGTGTGGGTTGCTGTGACTGTGTTCTATTGATCTTCCTCCTACCTGTCTGGCCATTCTTTCTTAGTCCTCTTGGCTGTATCTTCGTGCATTCCTTGTAACTAGGGGTGTACCTCACAGCTCTCTCCTAGGCCCTCTTCTCTCTCTTTTTTTTTCTATTCTATCTCACTTAGTGATCTCGTCCTGATGGGGTTGGGATGTGGACCCCAGAAAGGAAAAACCCTGGACTTTCCCACATGGCCAGATCTCTAGGCTTATAATGCCATCAACTGGCCTTTCATTATGGCCACACCCAATCTCCCACCCGTAATTTAGCCCAGGCCTCCATTGTTTTACCTCCTGATGGCCCCCAGTTACTTCTCACCCTTAATCCTAGCTGGGCTTCATTCTCCCTTGGCCCTGTGGTCCTGGTCCCTGGCTTTCTATTACCTCGCAGTGCCCTTCCCCTACCCCCCACTACTTGGCCACTCCTAGATCCCTCTCACAGTCTTGTCTCCATTAATATATTCTGATTCTTATAATCTAGCCGCTGCTCAGATTTTTACAATCTAGCCAATAGCTCACAGATGCTCAGATTCCTTAAGAGTCTGGCTAATATGGTAGATCTTTAATAAACCTTGTTTTTGGCTGAAAGAAGGCTTGGGTCGAGTTCTTTTGGGCAGGACCCACATGATGTGAGTTTGGGGTTCCAGCACCCCTAAACCACTAGACCTCATCAATCCCACATTCCTATGGATTCAGTTACCATCTCTAAACAGATGATTCCCACATACATAAACCCAGCCCTACTCTCTCTCCAGAACTCTAATCTCTCATAATAAACTGCCTATTAGACTTCTAGAATCAGATGGCCTGTAGACATCTGAGATTGAGATATTCAAATTAGAACTCATTATATTTTTTCAAAAACCCATTCTTTTTCCCAACTTTTCCATTAAAGTGAAGAATTCCCTCCCCAGTCAGACCACCATCCTAGTCACCCAGTTTAACAACCTAAGTGTCATCTTTGATCTCTCCCTCTCACTCACTGTACATATACAATTAGTTGTCAAATCTTATTTTTTCTCTCTCTACATCTATAAGAGGGCAACTAGGTGGCACAGTGGATAAAGCATGGGGCCTGAAGTCAGGAAGACCTGAGTTTCAATTTGACCTCAGCTACTAACTGTATGACCCTAGGCAAGTCACTTAACACTTTTGCCTAAGTTACCTCATGTGTAGAATGAGCTGGAGAAGGAAATGGCAAACCACTCCAGTATCTTTGTCAAGAAAACCCTAAATGGAGTCACAAAAAGTCAGACGCTACTGAACAATAACACAACACCTCTAAAATGCCTCACTTTCTTTCCACTCACACAGCCACTACCCTACTTCAGAACCTCTTTGCCTCTTACCTCCACGTCTTACCTGTTTGGTCTTCCTACTTCCTACTTCTCCAATCCATTCTACACAAACACCACTATAAATTTCCTAAAGCACAAGTCTGACCATGCCACCCCACTCGTCAATAAACTACTGTCTCCCTTTTGAATAAAATAGAAATTACTCTGTCTAGCATTAAAAATTTTTCAAAATCTGGCACCATTCTACCTTTTCCAATCTTTGTACACATTACCACCCTCCACACACCCTATAATATTACCAAACTGACCTATTTACCACCCCTCAGACAAATATTCATCCATGCTTCTGCACTGGCTGTATCCCATGCATGGAATGCTCTCACTCTTCATCTCTTGAAACCCCTAGTTTCCTTCCAGATTCATGTCAAACACTGCCTTCTGAAGGCCATTCCTGGCTCCCCATCCCAAATGCTAGTGCTTTCCCCTCAAAGGTTACCAAGTACCTATTTTGTGTGTATCTTGTATATATCTATATTGCATATATTGTATATATTGTAACTGCATTAGAACAGTAAGCACCTTAAGGGTCCATTTTGAGTCAGAAAACCAGAGTTTAAATCATAACACTGAAACAATCTTTAACACATACTACAGACAAATCACTTACCTTCACTTCCCTGAGTCTGAAGAAAGGGTTAAGCTTTAGATGACTGATGACAGTCATTGAAAAGCAAGGCTATTCAGAACAATATGTTTTTGCCAAAGTTTTTTCCTCATCACTGAGTGCTGTTTACTGGTAGGGAAACAAATCTTCTCTTAAAAAAAACCTTGGAGAATGTGGGCATCGATCCCACTACCTCTCACATGCGAAGCGAGCACTCTACCATTTGAGCTAATTCCCCATATCACAAGCATATGTCAGCACACAGAACTTGCAATGTTAGAAATTTACAGCCAGCCTGGCTCAGCAGAGGGCTCAGGAAGAACCAAAGAGCAGTATATGGTTCTATACACAATGATTATTTGAGAACCTGCTGTGCTACAAAATAGGAAGAAATGACCCAAGTGGTAAGGTACTTTCTTATCATGGGAGGGGTGGTAAAGTGAATGCAATATTCTCCAATTTTTATTTTTACCAATACAATGCTATTAATTTTAGATTCCATACTACTATAAGATATGCACTATATACACCATATCATCAAAAGCATTTTAAAAGAATATTTGCAGTTGATGCTGGGCTAAGTGCTAACATGTTTTCTTTGGTTTTTTTCCCCATTTTATTTATTTATTTATTAATTCATTTTGATTTATCAATAATCACTTCCATATGCTTCTGAGTTGAAAATTTTTCTCCCCCTTCCTCCCCACCACCCTCCCCAAGATGGCGCACAATCTGATAGAGGCTACACATTTACATTCATATTAAACATATTTTCACATTAGTGATGTTGTAAGTAAAAATTAAAACCAATAGGAGGAACCATCAGAAAGAGGAAACAAAAATCAACAGAAGAGAAAAAAAAACCCAGCAATTCAACTTCCATAGTTCTTTCTTTGGATGTGGATAGCATTTCCATCCCAAGGCCTCTGGAGATGTCTTAGATCCTTGTATTGCCAGGAAGGGTTAAGTTTATCAATATTAGTCATCAAACAACGTGGCTGTTATTGTGTACAACGTTCTCTTGGTTCTGCTCACTTCATTCAGCATCAGACCATACAAGTCTTTCCAGGTTTTTCTGAAGTCAGCTTGCTCATCATTTATTATAGCACAATAGTATTCCATCACATTCATATGCCACAACTTGCTCAGCCATTCCCCAATTGATGGGCATCCTCTTAATTTCCAACTCTTTGCCACCACAAAAAGAGCTGCTATGAATATTTTTGTACATGTGGGTCCTTTTCCCATTTGTGTGATCTCTTTGGGATACAGCCCTAGAAGTGCTATTGCTGGGTCAAAGGGTATGCACATTTTTATAGCCCTTTGGGCATAGTTCCAAATTGCTCTCCAGAATGGTTGGATCATTTCACAACTCCACCAACAATGCATTAGTGTTCCAATTTTCCCACATCTTCTCCAACATTTATCATTTTCCTGTTTTGTCATGTTGGCCAATCTGATAGGTGTGATGTGGTATCTCAGAGTTGTTTTGATTTGCATTTCTCTAATCAATAGTGATTTAGAGCATTTTTTTCATATGACTATAGATGGCTTTAATTTCTTTATCTGAGAACTGTCTATTCATATCCTTTGACCATTTATCAATTGGAGAATGGCTTGTATTCCTATAAATTTGACTTAATTCTCTATATATTTTAGAAATGAGACCCTTATCAGAGAGACTGGTTGTAAAAATTCTTTCCCAATTTTCTACCTTCCCTCTAATCTTAGTTGCACTGGCTTTGTGCAAAAACTTTTCAATTTAATGTAATCAAAATTATCTATTTTGCTTTTCATAATGTTCTCTATCTCCTGCTTGGTCATGAATTCTTCCGTTCTCCATAGATCTGACAGGTAAACTATTCCTTGCTCTCCCAGTTTGCTAACATGTTTTCAATAGACAGTGTTTGCCCACTGATTAGATAATGACATGTTAATTTTCTTTAGGTATTAAATTGTAAGTAGGCTTTGTAGTATGTCACCCTTACTATCAAATATCTAGTGTTCAAATTGTTGCTGTACCGCTGGGATCCCCTATAATTTCCAATCAAACACCTATTCTGTAAAACTAACATTAATTTTAGTAGTTATTTTGTGAATTTATAGCCATTAATCAGCAAATATTTATTCACTACTGTGTATCTTTACCTATGCTTTGTGTATATGTATAAGAAAAAAATTAATTCATATTTATGGAGTATCTACCATTGAGACAGCTAGATACTACAGCGAATAGAGTGAGCGGCCGAGAGTCAAGATAGTCTGAGTTCAAATTCAGCCTCAGATACTAGCTGTGTGCCCTGGGCAACTCATTAACCTCTCCTTGCCTCAGTTTCCTCATTTGTAAAAAAGGGATGTAATAGTGCCTTCCTCATAGGGTTGTTATGAGAATCAAATGTTATATAAAGTGCTTAGCATAGGGGCAGCTAAGTGGTAGAATGGATAGAGCATTGACCCTGGAATCAGGAGGACCTGAGTTCAAATCTGGCCTCAGACAACATGATACTTATTAGTTGTGCAAGTCATTTAGCCCCAATTGCCTCCCCAATAAAATAAAGTACTTAGCACAGTGCCTGGCACATTATTATTTATTAATGACCTTTATATTACTTGTCCCCATGTGTCATTGTGTTAGGTTGTAGAGGTGGTACAAAGATAGCTTACTGAGTGGGTCCCTGACACAGAGTTACCCAGGTTCAAGGTATACCATGGATTTTCATTCACTCAAAACTATGGTTTACAAGAACCCAGAAATGTGTTTACCTTTATTAGTAAGCCAGGAGACAAGTTCAAAGCAAAGGGTTTAATGAAAACACAGTAAGAAAAGTACCAAAAAAATATTCCCTCATAGACATGGGATACACTCTCACACACACACCATCAGTAGGAAGACTCTACACATACAGGGAACATGGAGAGACATATACATTGAGTACACAGTGCCTGGAGCACACAGATGGAGTGCTGCACACATCAGGCATATGTATGGGAAAAGCACAACACTAGCAGTGATCACATGTTCTAAGATGCATGTGGAGAAAGTATTACATGTAGGGAGCATTTATGGCCAAGAGACAGTCATGGAAAAGTAGTTTATATCTGTGAGAGTACAGGGCCACCAAAGTCTTCTGGTGACGCCATCATGCTACTTTTGTTGGGTCTGCTTCCAATTGGTTTCCATGGGGATCATAATCTCTGCATAGTCTCATGATGCTGTTCCACCGGACCATGCAGTTTCAGATGGCTGTGGCCAGGTAAAACCCCACTGGGCACATATTTGTGGAGTTTTACTCCATTTCTGGAGCAGCTAGGTGGCACATTGACTACAGTTCTGGGCTTGGAGTAAGGAAGACTCATCCTCATGAATTCAAATCCAGCCTCAGATATTTACTAGCTATGTGACCCTGGGCCAGTCACTTAGACCTGCTTACCTCAGCTTCCTCATCTGGAAAATAAGCGGGAAAAGCAAATAGCAAACCACTCCAGTATCTTTGCAAAGAAAACTCCAAATGGGTTCATGGAGAGTTGGACACAACTGAAACAACTCAATAACAACAGTGACAAACAACCTAGAAATTTTACTCACTTTAGCATTCCCTAGTGAGTATTTCCTACATTTCCTTCTTTGTCTCTGAGGTTAGAATACACCTGATTGCTCTCTCCTTTAAGAAGCTGCCCTCTGGCCCTGGAGTCAGGAATACCTGATTTCAAATCCAGCCTCAGCCACTTACTACTTATGTGACTCTGGACAAGTCACTTAACCCTGTTTGTCTCCAAAAATAAAAAGGAGAAGTTGTCTTCCCAACGAAACGGAAAACTGTTTCAGCTTGTAAGCTCCTTCTCGGGCAATAAGTGTATTTATAATCTTTGTAAACTATGATTGGATTCTGGCTCATTCCAGGTCCCCCTTTTCAGATTTGGGGTTTCTTCTGTTTTAACAGTTCACAGGGGTTTTTAATTTAACACTAGTGATCCTTGGTCCAGCTCTTTTTAACTACAACATGGAATTTCCCTGATGACATTAGAAAAGATCTTAAGTCTTCTCTAATGGGAACAGCTACTTCCCCTGCCTCCTCTCTCATAAAATGGGTTAAAACTTGAATAGGTGTGTTGAAGCTAGCTCTAATCTGCATGGGAGGGACAATTGTTTAATTTTTCAGAGCAAACATCTAAACCTTACAAATCAGCAAACAATACAAATCAGGGTTTGATTTATTATCTTGTTGATTGTCTAGACTTAAGTTTAGAAAGTGATGGAAAAAATGTTAATGAAATTGTGCCATGCATATATTTTTTGTTTCAGGGATCCAATTGTTAAACATTTACCAATCTGCCCCTGGCTGAAAGGGTCAACATCACTTAGTATCCTACCAAATTCCATCATACTTAATGACTTTGGCCTCCATGTTGATGGCCCTTTCATACCCTGGCCTCATAATTCCTTGACGTTAATGATAGTCAGCTTCACTCCAGTTCATTTTCCACTAGATTAGTTATATCTTAGACTTCATCATCCAGAACTGTACTACACTCAAGAACAAAAACTCTCTAAACATAATCTTGTCAGGCATGAGTATGATAAGGATGGTACTATCAAATACATATGAGGTTCAGCTGATAGCCCTACAATTTGGTTAGCTGCTAAAGGAGCAGATCACTTACAAGACAACAGAGTAAGCAGCAGGCCTCTAAGAAAAGCAGAAAAAAGTATATTTGCTTACTTTCTCTTATGGTGGCTGGTATTATAAGAACTGGCACAGAGATTCCATCTTTGCTGGTCATTGTCTCTGGTAGCCTTAGTTCGCTGAGTTCATTTACTGCAGGGGTAGGGAACTTGGGCTTTAAGGTGGCTTTAAGGCCACAGGTTCCCCACCCCCATCTAGTGTAACCATTAACACTGATCTGCTGTTAGAGTAGCTTTTGGACCAAGGCTGCAAAATCCACATGATACTATGCCTGCAACTATGGGTAACCAGCTCCTTTGTTTTCTATGTAAAGTCAGGGACTTCTGTCACTGTCTCAAGACAAGACTGTGCTATCTCCAATCCCTGCTGAGTAGAATCCTATTCATTTGTTCCTTCAACAACTATTTATTACGGACCTACTATATGCAAAGCACTATAGTAGGCAGTGTAGGAGAAGCAAGGATAACTGACATGGTCACAGACTCCCACGTCAAGCTGGGAGTTAGAGCAAAAAAGAGAAAAAGAGTTATGTATACCTAGTATTGAGCATTGGCAAGGTAGGAACAATAGAATAATTTCTATTTGTTCTTCAGATTTTCTCTATCTCTTCATCTGTCTTCTCTTATATCTAGAAGCATCCATTTTTCATCACAAGGCCCACGAAAGAAAGCCTGCTACCAGATCCTCACTCCCAGCTCAAGACAAGGAAGAAAGCTACAACAAAAAGGAACCTAAGGAAAGAGACAAGGTATAGTAGGAAAAAAATAATGTTTTTGTGGGTAGAAGTCCTGGATTCCTGCCCCAACCATATGACCTTTAACAAGTTACTTCTCTTTGAACCTACGTTACGTCACATGAATTTTTGTTATTATTTTGTCTACCTCCATAAAATAACCCCTTAAATTAGGATCACTCACTGCACCAACTGGAATAACGGCTCCCAGAGATTTAGGATTTTAAAAATGAGAAAAGATTCAATTGGTTTCTCCTACCTATTCCAATTCCTTCATTTGGCAGCAAATATTGCCTAAAAAGAGAGATTATGTGGTAGTCCAATTGACCACATAAGGGAAAGGGAAAGGAAACCTATTCACAAGACTTAAGTGTCCAAAGGAGAGATATTCAATTACATTATTAACAACCGGCTGAAATCAAGAGTAAAATGCTAGAGGTTAAAATATGCAATCACATTGATACCATGGTATAGTAGGATCCCAGTGTATAGTATTAGGGCAACTCCAGAGATGACTTCCCAGATTTCCCTCTTTGTAGACTCAGAAATTCCCAAACTTATTTGGCCTACTGCTCCCTTTAAAAAAAAAAATACTTAGCACCACCCCCCCACCCCGGAAATCTATATTCTTTAACCCTTTAATGTTTTTTTAAAATTTGCATCATTTCAAAAAATATAGTTTTTTTAAATGACACATCTTAAATTTAATAATTTATTGTAAATTTATGGGTTTTTTCCTTCATTGAAATTTTGATGATACAATATTGCATCATATAACCATATGGTATCATATTGCAAACAAGTCATTACACACACATATTCCTGCTGATGCATGCTGGAATTCCCGACAATGTTTGACAGGCTTGCCTGCCAACACTTGCTTGCTAAGACCTGTCGGTGCTCTTAACCACTTATTGGTTATAACTTGCATTTTGTGTGTTTATTTGGAAAATAATGTAATCACTATGACTTTAATGCTGTTATACAACAGATGAAACATGTATGAATGGTTTTTCAAAATTTTCTTATGTTCTTTTCTTATGCTTCCACCACCCCCTTATTTTTATTTAATGCTCCCCAATTATACTGAGGCTACTACTACCCCCCATATCATTCTCCCCAGGTGATAGTATTGCCCACTCTGGGAACCTATGTGAAGAAAAGTCCTATCTCTACTATGTTCTAGAGATTCTTCCTCCTTTTCAGAGGTTATAGAATGGTGATTGGGGAAGCAAGCTGTTATTTGCTCCCTCCTCTTCCAGATCTATATTTTGGCATCTTTGAGCACAGTAACTGATTGAGGAGAATGAGTGAATGGGCCAGGAATGTTTCTAAATTTATTTAAAGTTGACTAACAAAGGGGATATAAAGGGTCTTATTTGTGATGCGATGTGTTGTGGAACAATCTGGCCTCAGGTAGTTACTTTCTCTATGATACTATTATGGAAAGAGGTGGAGCCATTCTTGACTTATTTTAGGGATGAAAACAAAAAGCAAGAGACAATTAATACTTATGAGATACATGCCAATTGTCTGCCAAGTGCCAAGTAAATGGCCTTGGGTTAGTCTCTCAGTAGAAGAATCGAAGGCCCTCAGAGGTGCTTAAGACATTTTTCCCCTTTGAGATTTTACATGTGAACTCCCAACTCAGATTCCATAGAGAAGGAGGAATAAACTTCCCATATGTAAAGATTTTAATAAGAGGTTAAAGACCTTACTTATTAATAAATCTATATATACATATGTGCATGTGTATTACCTATAGCAGGAAATAATGATTAATTTACCTTCCTTAGAATGAGGAAGGAGAGCATTTGCAATTTAAAAAAAATCATAACTAAAAGACTTATGTCATTATATATGTAATAAAAAGAGTTCATAGGAACTACAGAGAATAGACACTCTGGGATGCATTGAAGAGATGGTTGGCATTGCCACATCCTTGGTAGTTTGGTATAGCTCTAAATCTACTAATTTAGGTAGTGCGCTCATTTTTATTCTGTTGGCATGGCTCAGTAGTGAGAAACAAATATCCCTACAATTATTTGTCTTCTTTCATATCTGTAAAGAGTATTTTATAATTGTATATGTGTAGATTGACTCCAAGACATTTCATGTATTTTAAGTTATTTTCAATTATTATGTTATTCAGTTATTTTCAGTTATTTCTGAAAGTCATTGCCCTTGATTTTTGCTATTTAGGAATGCTAATTTTTTTGTGGATTTATTTTATATTATGCTGCTTTATTAAAGATATTTAATTTCCTCAATTAGCTTCTTTGCTGATTCCCTGGGATTTTCTAAGTAAACCATTATATTATTTGCAAAGAAAAATAAATATATCTTCTCTTTCCTGATATTTATATAATTTCTCTTTCCTGTCCTATTGCTATTGCAAGCATTTGTAGACTCTGGTCCAGAGATTTCTAGCAATATGTCAAATAAAAATGAAAAGAGTCATCATTACTTTATTCCTATATTGAAAGTTTTAAGTGTTTTGCCTTTGAATATAATGTTAACTTTTGGTTTTAGGTATGTATTTTTGTCATAATAAAATTTCCTTCTATGCCTATAACTTTTAGAGTTTCTAGTAAAAATGTTCTTTCTACATCTATTGATATAAACACATGGATTTGGTTGCTTTTGTGTTGAATAAAATTACTTATGTTGATTTTTTCCTAAGAGATTTACATCCCTAGTTCAAATCTAAGGTGGCCACAATGTATCTTTTTTATATATTACTGTAGCCTTTTTAAACTAAGATTTTATTGATAATTTTTGAATTTATATTTATTGTCAATATTAGTCTAGAGTTCTCTTTCTCTGCTTTATCTCCCTCTGATTTTGGTAGTAGGTATGTAAATGTCTTGTAAACAATTTGATAGAATGCTTTCTTTCTCAATCTATTGTAACATAGCTAACAAGTATTTTTGTAACATAACTATTAATAACTTTTCAAACGTTTGGCAGAATTCACCTGCAAATATGTCTGGACATGCTTTCTTCTCTACCCCCACATCCAGTCCTCCCATTTGGAAGTTGTTCTTATTTGTTCAGTTCTACTTTTTACAATCAAGTAATTTAAGATCTTTATTTTTTGTTTCATTAATTTCAATGTTTTACAGTTTTATAAGGAATCATTTCCTTTAAATTCTCAGTTTTGCTAGCATATAATCATAAATGCTAGGTTATGATTATTCTTTTCCCCCCTCTCTTGTGAATTAAGTTTGTTAAGTTTAAAAATTTTGTCATCACAGAATTTCATAGAACTGAAAACTTGCAGGTTCCTAGAAGTATCTCTGAAAACAGCTGCTCAAAACCCCCAAAGCTTGGGACAGTACACCCTCCACACTGGAAGCAGAGCCTTACCTTAACAAAGAGTTCAAAACTCAAGTAATTGACTGGGATCATGAGCAAACAGTGCAAAAAAAAAATCAGACCATAGAATCTTACTTTGGTGACAAAGAAGATAAAAACATACACCCAGAAGAAGACAACAAAAGTCAAAGCTCCTACATCCAAAGCCCCCAAGAAAAATATAAATTAGTCTCAGGCCATAGAAGAGCTCAAAAAGGATTTTGAAAGTCAAGTAAGAGAAGTAGAGGAAGGGGCAGCTAGGTGGTGCAGTGGATAGAGCACCGGACATGAAGTCAGGAGGACCTGAGTTCAAATCCGGCCTCAGACCAAACACTTGACATGTACTAGCTGTGTGACCTTGGGCAAGTCACTTAACCCTGATTGCCTCACCAAAAAAAAAAAAAGAGAGAGAAGTAGAGGAAAAATTGGGAAGAGAAATGAGAGTGATGCAAGAAAATCATGAAAAATGAGTTAATAGCTTGCTAAAGGAGACCCCCAAAAAATGCTTTCTAGATTTCCAAATAGTTTTTGTCAAATATTCAGTGCTTACTCCAGTAATTGGGGGTCTTTGGGTCTACTGAACATTATGTTACTGTATTTGTTGGCTTATGGATCTTTCATTCCTAATCTGTTCAATTGATTAACTTATTTTTTAGTGACTGTAACATTGTTTTGATGATTTCTGCTTTATAGTATAGGCTGCAGTCTGGTGCTACTAGGTCCTCTTGTTTTTTACTTTAAAAAAATTGTTCCCTACTATTGTGCTATAGGAAATGATGAGCAGGCAGACTTCAGAAAAACCTGGAAAGACTTGTATGGACTAATGCTGAGTGAAATGAGCATAATCAGGAAAACATTATACACAGTAACAGCCACATTGTACAATGACTAACCTTATTAGACTTAGCTCTTCTCAGCAATGCAAGGATCTAAGACATCTCCAAAAAACTCATAATGGAAAATGCTAACCACATCCACAGAAAGAACTATGGAGTCTGAATGCATATAGAAGCATACTATTTCCTTTTTTTCTTTCTATTTTGTTTTGTTTCTTCTTTCTCATGGTTCCTCCTATTGGTTCTAATTCTTCTTTACAATATTACTAATGTGAAAATTATGTTTAATAGGAATATAAATGTAGAGCCTATATCAGATTGCACACCATCTTGGGGAGGGAGGAGGAGAAAATTTAAAACTCCAAGGCTTATGGAAGTGAATGTTGAAAACTAAAAATAAATTAATTAATTTTAAAAAATTATTCCCAATGAGATTCTTGATCTTTTGTACCCTTTGGTAAATTGTGTTATTTCTTCTAGCGCTAAAAGAGTAACTCTTTTTAGTTTGATTGGTATGGCCCAGAATATGTAAATTAATTTCTATGCTATTGTCATTTTTGTGATATTGGCATGATGCAAACATACAATTGATATCACTCCAAAATTTTTAGGACTCTTATTATATCTGCAAAGATTGTTTGTAGTTGAATTCATATAGCTCCTCTGTAGGTAAAGTTCCAAATATTTCATACATTCTAGAGTTATTTTGAATATACTTTCTTTTTTCTTTCTTTTTTTTTTTTACTTTTCATATTAGTCATGTTGTAAAGAAGAATTATAACCTAAAGGAGGAACCAAAAGAAAGCAAAAAGAAAACAAAACAGAAGAAAAAAAAAAAGAAAGCAAATAGTATGCTTTGATCTGCATTCAGACTCTAAAGTTCTTTCTCTGGATATGATTAGCATTTTCCATCTTGAGTCTTTTGGAGATGTCTTAGATCCTTGCATTGCTGAGAAGAGCTAAGTCTAATAAGGTTAGTCATTGTACAATGTGGCTGTTACTGTGCATAATGTTTTCCTGGTTCTGTTCATTTCTCTCAGCATTAGTTCATGTAAGGCTTTCCAGGTTTTTCTGAAGTCTGCCTGCTCATCATTTCTTATAGCACAAAAGTATTCCATTACATTCATATATCACAACTTGTTCACCTATTCCCCAATTGATGGGCATCCCCTCAATTTCCAATTCTTTGCCACTACAGAAAGAGTTGCTATAAATATTTTTGCACATGTGAGTCCTTTTCCCACTTTTATGATCTCTTTGGGATACAGCCATAGAAGTACTATTGCTGCATCAAAGGGTATGCATATTTTTATAGCCCTTTGGGCATAGTTCCATATTGCTCTCCAAAATGGGTAGGTCATTTCACAACTCCATCAACAATGCATTAGTGTTCCAATTTTCCCACATCTTCTCCAACATTTATCATTTTCCTGTTTTGTTATGTTAACCAATCTGATAGGTGTGAGGTGGTACCTTAGTTATTTTGATTTGCATTTCTTTAATTAATAATGATTTAGAACATTTTTTCATATGACTATTTAATTTCTTTATCTGAAAACTGCCTGCTCATGCCCTTTGACCACTTATCAATTGGGGGATGGCTTGTATTCTTATAAATTTGACTTAGTTCTCTGTTTTAAAAATGAGGCCCTTATCAGAGAGACTGGTTGTAAAAATTCTTTCCCACTTTTCTGCTTCCCTTCTAATCTTGGTTGCATTGACTTTGTGCAAAAACTTTTCAATTTAATGTAATCAAAATTATCCATTTTGCATTTCATAATGTTCTCTATCTCTTTTTTGGTCATAAATTCTTCTGTTCTCCATAAATCTGATAGGTAAACTATTCCTTGCTCTCCAGTTTGTTTATAGTATCAGGCTTTATATCTAAATTGTGTACCCATTTTGACTTTATTTTTGGTATATGGTATGAGATTTTGTTCTGTGCCTAGTTTCTGCCATACTGTTTTCCAGTTTTCCCAGCAGTTTTTGTCAAATAGTGAGTTCTTCCAGAAGTTGGGGTCTTTGGGTTTACCAAATAGTAGATTACTATAGTCATTGACTACTGTGTCTTGTGTATTTTACCTATTCCACTGATCCACCACTCTATTTCTTAGCCAGTACCAAGTAGTTTTGGAGATTTCTGCTTTATAATACAATTTAAGATCTGGTATGACTAGGCCACCTTCCCTAGCATTTCTTTTCATTAGTTCCCTTGATATTCTGGACCTTTTGTTCTTTCAGATGAATCTTTTTTTTTTTTCCTTTTTTGCTTTTTTTTGCTAGGGAATAGAGTTAAATGACTTGCCCAGAGTCACACAGCTAATAAGTGTCGCGTTTCTGAGGCCGGATTCAAACTCAGGTCCTCCTGACTCCAGGGCTGGTGCTCTATCCACTGTGCCACCTAACTGCTCCCCAAATGAATCTTGTTATTATTTTTCCCAGCTCTATAAAATAATTTTTTGGTAGTTTAATTGGGTATAGCACTGAATAAGTAAATTAATTTAGGTAGAATTGTCATTTTAATTACATTAACTCGGCCTACCCATGAGCAACTGATGTTTGAATGTGTTTTCTCTTTCTATCTCTTCCTCCTGATTTTTGTTGGTAAGGTACACAAAGCTCATTTGCGTGAGTTTATTTTATGTCCTGAAACTTTGCTGAAGTTATTATTTCAATTAATTTTGATTGAATCATTAGGGCTCTCTAAGTAGATCATATCACATGAAAAACAGAAATAATTTTGCTTCCTCTTTGCCTAGGCTTATTCTTTTCTTTTTCTTGTCTTATTACCATAGCTAGCATTTAAACAACTATATCAAATGATAGCAGTGACAAAGAACATCCTTCAATTCCCCCTGATCTTACTGAAAAAGTCTCTAGCATTTTATCATTATGTACCATAGATGATTTGCTGCTTTTCTAGTTTTGTTGTATTTTTTTTAGTTGCAAGCCTAATTTATTGAGCTATTCTTTCTTTCTTTTGCTGAATATTTTCCTCGAAGGTCTGCTTTGACTGCATCCTAAAAGTTTTAGTATGTTATCTCATTGTTGTCCATTCACTCTGTTGATACTACAGATTGTTTCTATTTTTTTTTCTTTGACCTACCCATTCTTTAAGATTAAGTTATTGAGTCTCCTTTTGTTTGAATACAATCTTCAAAGAAAGGGCAGCTGCATGGTGCAGTATATAGAATGCTGGCCTGGAGTCAGGAAGACTCAGTTTCCTGAGTTCAAATTTGGCCTCAGACACTTACTAGCTGTGTGACCCTGGGCAAGTCACTTAACCCTGTTGACCTCAGTTTTCTCATCTGTAAAATGAGGTAGAGAAGGAGATGGCAAACCACTCCAGAATCTCTGTCAAGAAAACCCCAAATGGGGTCACAAAGAGTTGGACACAACTGCAAATGATTGAACTGAATCTTCAAAGATCCTTCCTTAGCATTTTTATTGAGTTATGGTCAATAAAGAATTGTTTAATATTTCTGGTTTTCTGCATTTATATATGTAGTTTTCATGCTCTAGCACAATGACCTAATGTAAAAGTGCTGTGAATAGCTGAGAAATATGTATACTACTTTCAATTCCCATTCTGTAATTGTCAGAGATCTGATCTGTCATAGCTGACATTTCTAAGTTTCTATTAAATGTCTTTAATTTCTTTCTTTCTTTCTTTTTTTGTTAGAATTATCTGAGATTATATTTCTTGAATTATAGCTGTTGTTGTACTTGTCTTCTACTTGATTGTAAGTTTCTGGAGAAATGTGTCACCTTTGAAACTTGCAGTACTTAGCACAATGTACTGTATATATTGGAGGCATTCAATAAATGTATGCTAGATGAATAAATGGATATGGGATAGCCAAATCCCTTTCTGTGGAGATATTCAATATTTCAATAGCAACACCTACATTAAGAAATGATAAGTTAGATAGTATCTTTCTTGAGCAATGCTTCGTAGTTCACGAGTGAGAGTAGAGAAAGGTGATAGTTTATCTACGGCAGGTGGTAGGTATGGCAGAAATTAAGAATTCTAGTTTTCTAGCAAGAGCCTTGAGGAAATGGAATCTAGCAGAGCAAGGAAGGGACTACCCCATAAACAGTGAAGTTGCCATATATAAATGTGAGTTGTCATTATTATCATTTAGAAGGAGCAGGAGATTTTTTTTTTTTTTTGGTGAGGCAATGGGGTTAAATGATTTGCCCAGGGTCACACAGCTAGTAAGTGTCAAGTGTCTGTAGCCAGAGATGAACTCGGGTCTTTCTGATTCCAAGGCCGGAGCTCTAACCACTGCACCACCTAGCTGCCCCGAGAGCAGGGGTTCTAATCTTGATTTGACCACTGATCAGCTGTTTGATTTGTACATAAGTTAATTTCTCTAGGCTCAGGTCTAACTGTAAAATGAAAGATTTATTTTAAATATTACCAGCTCTGATATTCTATGATTCTATGAAACTAAAAGAGGTTGTTGCTAATAGTAGATTGGGAGGAAAGAAGAGAGTTCAGAGACTGGAGATATCTGCTGAAGATAAAGAGCAGGTTCAGTAGGAATTGGGGAGAGAGAAGAGGAGTGTAGAAAAATAGAAGGTAAGGAGGAAATAGTTAATCGAATTTTGATATTTGGAAAATGGCTCTTCCTGGACTTATTTTGCTGTGCTTAACACAGTGCTTGGTACATATTAATCATCTGCTAGTTGATTGACTGATCTAATCACTCTTGCCAAGTTGGAAGGGAACGTGTAGAAGGAACTTACCAACCCTCTCCCCTTATAGAATACTGACACACTCATTTTCTTGATACCTGGGAAAGAGAGCTCTCGCTGCTTCTGTTTCCTTTCACTTTTGCGCCAGTCTTGTGGTGTTTCTATTGACTCCCCAATTAAAAGAGATTTCACAGTGCTTCACAGAGTACTTGGCATAAATTAGGCATTTAATAAATGCCTGTTCCTATCCTCCTTGCTTCCCCTTTCCCCAATTCCCCAGGACAGCTTTTGTTCTTTCTATGTGGAGAACACCTCAACCATCCTGTTAGGAGAGTGCAACTGTGCAAATTTGGGTAGCCCTAGTTTCCTCGAACAAAAAACCTCTTTGCCATTAATAAGCGTGGCATCGTTATTTTTAAATGAACTTGAAAGTACGAAATACCAAAAAAGTACTAAATACAAAATGTCAGAGGTACACATGCAACTTAACACACGTTCAGAAAACCACATTACAGTAGAGAAGTTAAAGTTCTTCTGTTTTCTTTCATAGACATGACTTGTAAGTTCTGATGGCCATTTGGAAGATGAGGTTTTAGTCAGCAAATTAATGGGGTTAGGGGTTTAGAAAACTGTTAAAATGTCCGAATTCACCTTGTTTCTGCTTTGGACAATTCAGTCCTGAAAGAAAATGGGAAAATTTGCAGTAAATGAATGAAAACCTTTGGAGAATGCGGGCATTGATCCCGCTACCTCTCGCATGCTAAGCGAGCGCTCTACCACTTGAGCTAATTCCCCTCTCTCTAAAACCTAAAAACCGACTCAAACCTCACAGCTCCACCGCCGCCTAGCAGGGGTGGCTTGCTAATTGGGACACCAGCAGATTTCTGATGCATTCTTGCTGACTCATTACACCATCCCATTTCTCTCACAGCTGGCTATCAACTGAAGCAGGAAAAAGTGCAGGAGGTGGTGAAGAGAAAGAGCGAGGCTGGGGCTTGTACTTTTCACATTTACGACCTTCCCCTCCACATCCTTCCCAAAAGCAGAATACGTGATTCTACTCATTAAAGTATCTAGGTTTAAAATCACTAGGTAGACGCCAGAAGATTTTATATTTGATGCTGGAGGTGATCGGAGAGGAAATGGCTTTTATTGAAGAGTTATTGGGGTGACATGGTCAAACCTGTATTATAGGAAGATCACTTTGAGAGATGAGTAGATAGACTGGAGTAGGGAGGAATTAGGGAGACCAAACAGAAGGCTATTACAATACACCAGCTGTGAGTGCATGAGGGGGGTGGTGCAGGCCCTCATCATTTACAAATGTAAAATTGATAGGACTTGGCAAGCGACTGGTTATGGGGGAGTAAGACAGAATAAGGAATCAAGGATGACACTTAGGTTTGGAGGATGGGAGAATGATAGTGCTCTTGATGGTAACAAGAAAGATAGGAAGAGAGGGCTTGAGGGAAAAGATAATAAGTTGTTTTTGAGTGTTGAGTTTAAGATCTCTGTGACATAATAGATCCAATTTTCATATATAGTTTGTAAATTCAATGCTTTCTCAACAAGACTTTATTAAGCAGTTTAATTTTTGTGTTTTCGTCCCAAGGCTAGCTAGCACAGGGCCTGGCATATAGTAGGTGCTTCATAAATACCTGCTCACCAGTTGCGTGAATGAATGAAAAAGTGTTCCAAGCTATCCTCCAGAGCAGTGCTCTGCTGGGAGCCAGTAAAACGGAGTTTTCAGTTATTTCTTCACTTTTTCAAAAAGGGAATTAGTTGAGATAGTAGAGTGCTTATTTACATTGTAAGAGGTAGGGCCCATGCCCGAGTTCTCTAGGGTTTTCTTTTTATTCTCCAGTTCTTTGGTATAAAAATAGGTGGTAGTCATGTATAACCTATATCAAATTGCTAACCTTCTCAGTGAGGTGGGGTGAGGAAGGAGAGAATTTGGAACTCAAAGTTTTAAAAACAAATCTTTAAACTGTTTTAAATGTTTTAATGTTTTTCGCACGTAACTGGGGAAAAATGAAATAAAATAGATGGTGGTATTTCTTTTAGATCTAGTTTTCCTGCGACGCGGAATGTTAGTGAATAGAGCACCGGCCTAAGAGCCTCAGATATCTCTAAAGTCGGGCGTCTGCTAAGTACTGGCTTTGTGACCCTGGGCAAGTCTCATTATATGAGATTCTAGAAAGGGAGTTGGGAGGGGAGTAGATTGTGCCTCTACCTGGTGATTTTACACTTTGGTAATTTAGTGAGCAGAATCCTATATTCTGCCTTTGGTAAGGATGTAGAGGGAAAGGGAGAAAATGTGAGAAGTACAAGTCCCAGCCCTGCTCCTTCTCCCTTCCTGTCCCCACTCATTCCCAATTCTCTTCTCTCCCTCCTCCTCTCCCCCTCCTTTTCTTCCCTCTGCCCCTCCCCTTCCCCTTTCCCCTCCTCCTCTGATTTCCCCTTCCCGCTCCTTCCTCCCCTTCTCCAGAGCTCGGAGAGTTGATAGCAGCGGTGAGTCAGCGCATGAAAGATATGGAGTGGTGAAATTAGTCAGCAAGAGGGAATCTGAAATCTGCCGGCGTCTCATTCATCAAACCGGCCCTGTTGAGCGGCAGTGAGGCTGTGAGCTTTGAGTCAGTTTAGAGGCTTTATAGAGAGGGGAATTAGCTCAAATGGTAGAGCGCTCGCTTAGCATGTGAGAGGTAGCGGGATCGATGCCCGCATTCTCCAAGCGTTTTATTGGGGCAGGAGAACTTTTCTTAAACATGGATTTTTAGGAAGGAAGGGACTATAATTAAACGGGATTAGGAAAGTCTTTCTGTGGAAGGTGGGTGTTTATCTGGGACGTTAGGGAAGACAGGAGCCAAACTTGAAGAGGGAGAGAATTCCAGGCATGAAAATGAAAATTCACGGAAATTGGGAGATTAAGTGTTTTGTTGGAGGATCTGCAGGAGGCCGGTGTCACCAGTAAACTTTGAGTAGTCTAGAAAGGTAGGAGGGGGTCCAGGTTATGACGAGCTTTAAATGCCAAGTAAAGAATTTTACATTTGATCCTGGAGATGATCCAATAAGCATAAGGTGACAAAGGACTCGAGAAGAGGATTGTGTAGGGTGTACTGATTCCCTCAAGGGGTCTAGATGGGCTACGGAGGACAGGAGAATTTCAGTGTTAGTGAACATGGAAATGGTGTATTTGTGAATGATAGGATCAAATGGTCATTTTTTTGCATGTGGCTGAGGTTGGATGGACGAGTAGCTCATGGGAAGTGAATAAGTTAAAATGTGAAGTTAAGTGTTTGAAGGAATATTAATATGTATATTGAAGTAGGAGTTGAGTAGCAAAGACGTAGCCAGGCCCTAAACTTATTGAAGAAAGGAGGAGAGAGTCTTGGATGAAGATCGGTAGGACAACAGTTGATTGATTGAGAGGTAGAGATGGATTGAGTAAATCTCAAAGAATAGGTTACTAAGTGATGGTGTCATAGGTAGAACTTGTGGTGGCAATGGGGAGCACCTCGAACTTCTATTTGTGAAGGTAGAAATGATAAGCCATAAATCATCGTACATGTGAAGTAAGGGAAAGCTGCGAGTCAAATATAACAAAGGATGACTGGAAGGATGGTAGCGCCCTGAATGGTTAATTGGGAAGTTTGGAACGGGGATGAGTTTAATGGGTCAAAATAATGATTTTGTTTTGAACTTGTGGAGTTTGAATTGTGTATAGGACATGCATTGTGAATTACACAATAAGCAGTAGGAAATGCATGACTGGGTCTCGGAGAGAAATTAGGGCTGAATGTATAAATTTCAGTCATTTGCATTGAAAAGATAAATTCTCAGAGACTTATGGAGTCCTCTAGTGAGAGAGGGTAAAGAAAGAGAAGTGGTTCTAATGCATAGCTTCGGAATACACACACTTTGGGTGTGATGTAGAAGATGAGCCAGCAAAGGAGACTAAACAGCAGTTACATAGGAACAAAGTCATTAAAAACCCAAAGATGAAGGAGTTTCTAGGAGTTTCCTTTTGTGTCCTATTAGCCTAACTAATAGGTATGAGGTAGTACTTCAGATCATTTATCAATTGGGGAATGGCTTATTTTTTTTTTTTTTATAAATTTGACTCAGTTCTCTGTGTTTGAGAAATGAGGCCTTTATCAGAGAAACTTGCTTCAAGTATCAAGTGCTGCAGAGAATTTAGGAAGCATAAGAAATGAGAAATGGTCATCACATTCTGCATTTAGGGGATGATTGAAGGAGTAGACAGTTTCATTTGAGTCAGAGTCATGAGCCAGACTGAAAAGAGTTGAGGAGTCACAGAGGAGAAAAAAAACCAAACCCAAAATCAACAAAAGGAGGAATAAAAAGCCTAAATAGACTAATCTTAGAAGAAGATGTCAGGTAAACCATTAAAGAGCTATCTACAGATAGATGCTGGGCTCCAGAAAAAACTCATAAGCAAATTATTTTGTACTTTATTTAGTATTTTATTTTTCCCCAGTTACATGAAAAAACAATTCCTAATGTTCATTTTTAAAACATTGTATTTCAAATTCTCTCCCTTCCTCCTTCCCCGCCGAGAAGGCAAGCAATTCGATATATACATGTGAAGTCATGCAAAACATTTCCATATTAGTCATGTTGTGAAAGAAAACACAGGACCCCCCCCCAAAAAAAAACCCTCAAGAAAAATAAAGTTAAAAAAGTATCCTTCAATTTGTATTCAGACACCATCAGTTCTTTCTCTGGAGATGAATAGCATCTTTTATCAAAAGTTTTTCAGAGTTATTTTGGATCATTGTATTGCTGAGAATAGCTAAGTCATTCACTGCTGATCATCTTAGAATATTGCTGTTACTTTGTACACGGTATATTTCACTTTGCATCAGCTCATGTAAGTTCAGGTTTTTCTGAGAGCATCCTGCTTATCATTTCTTATAGCACAATATTCCATCATAAGCACATACCGCAATTTGTTTAGCCATTCCCCAATTGATGGGTATAGCCTCAATTTCCAATTCTTTGCCACCAGAAAAGTGCTGCTACAAATAGTTTTGTGCATATAGATCCTTTTTCTTTTTCTTTTTTCTTAAATCTCTTTTGGGATACAGACCTAGGAGTGATATTACTAGGTCAAAGGGTATGCATAGTTTCAAATTGTTCCACAGAATGGTTGAATCAGTTCACAACTCCACCAACAGTGCATCAATGTCTCATTTTCTCTACATCCCCTCCAACATTTGTCCTTTTCCTTTTCTGTCCTATTAGCCTAATAGGCATGAGGTAGTGCTTCATAATTGTTTTAATTTGCATTTCTCCAATCAATAGTGAGTTAGAGCATTTTTTATATGGGAATAGATAGCTTTGATTACTTCATTTGAAAACTATTCATATCGTTTGATCATTTATCAATTGGGGAATGGCTTATTTTTTTTTTTTTTATAAATTTGACTCAGTTCTCTGTGTTTGAGAAAAGAGGCCTTTATCAGAGAAACTTGCTTCAAAATTTTTTCCACAATTACTATTGCTAACTGTATTTCCCTCCATCTTATTTCTCCCCCACTGTTTATTCTATTCTTTTTCTCCTCTTACCTGTCTATCCTCAAGTGTTTTGTTTCTAACTCCCCCTTCCCCTCCTACTTTGCTACCCCATTCTACCTCTCCATTTCCCAATCTCTCCTACTACATTCCTCTTTCATCCCTTACTTTTTTTTAGATACCATCCCTTCATATTCAACTCATTACTGTGCCCTCTATATATATTCCTTCTAACTGCCCTAATAACGAGAAAGTTCTTATGAGATACAAATGTCATTTTCCCATGTAGGAATGTAAGCAGTTTAACCTTATTAAATCCCTTATTATTTCCCTTTCCTGTTTAACTTTTTATACTTCTCTTGAGTTTTGTATTTGAATGTCACATTTTCTATTCAGCTCTGGTCTTTTCATCAAGAATGCTTGAAAGTCCTCTATTTCATTAAACATTCATTTTTCTGCTGCTGGATTATACTGTTTGGTTGGGTAGATTATTCTTGGTTGTAATCCTAGTTCCTTTGCCCTCTGGAATATCATATTCCAAGCCCTCCTATCCTTTAATGTAGAAGCTGCTAAATCTCATGTTATCCTGACTGTAGTTCCATAACACTTGAATTGTTTCTTCCTGGCTGCTATGCAATATTTTCTCCTTGACCTGGGAGCTCTGGAATTTAGCTATAATATTCCTGGGAGATTTCATTTTGTGATCTCTTTCAGGAAGGGATAGGTGGATTCTTTCAATTTCTATTTTATCCTCTGGTTCTAGAACAGGGGTGGGGAAATTTACCTCTGTGGTGGCCTCAAGGCCCTATGTTGCCCTCTAGGCTCCCTTTGACTGAATCCAAACTTCACAGAACAAATCTCCTTAATAAAAGGATTTGTTCTGTAAAACTTAGACTCAATCAAAAGGCTGCACCCAAGGACCTAGAGGGCCACATATGGCCTTGAGGCTGCAGGTTCCGCACCTCTGTTCTAGAATATCAGGGCAGTTTTCTTTGACAATTTCTTGAAAGATGATGTGTAGGCTCTTTTATTGATCATGGCTTTCAGACAGTTCAATAAGTTTAAAATTATCTCTCCTGGGTCTGTTTTCCAGGTCAGTAGTTTTTCCAGTGAGATATTTCACAATGTCTTCTATTTTTTCCATTCTTCTGGTTTTGTTTTATTATTTCTTGATTTCTCATAAAGTCATTTGCTATTTGCTTAGTTCTAATTTTTAAGGAATTTTTTCTTCAGTGAGCTTTTGGACTTCCTTTTCCATTTGGTCAATTCTACTTTTTAAGGAGCTTTTTTCTTCAGTGAATTTCTGTGCTTCTTTTTCTATTTGACCAATCCTGCTTTTTAAGGCATTCTTCTTATTGGCTTTCTCTTTTTCCTCTTTTACCATCTGACTTAGTCTGTTTTTTAAAGTGTTATATTTTCTTAAGTATTTTTTTTGTATCCCCTTTACCAACCTGTTGACTTGTTTTTCACGATTTTCTTGCATCACTCTCATTTCTCTTCCCAATTTTTCCTCTACTTCTCTTACTTGATTTTCATAATCCTTTTTGAGCTCTTCCATCACCTGAGACCAGTTTATATTTTTCTTCGAGGCTTTAGATAGGAGCTTTGACTTTGTTATCTTCTTCTGAGAGGGTGTTTTGATCTTCTTTGTCATCATAGTAACTTCTATAGTCAGAATTTTTTTCTGTTGTTTGGTCATTTTCCCAGTCTATTTCTTGACTTTTCTTTGTTAAAGTAGAGCTCTGCTTCCAGGGTGGAGGGTTCACTGTCCTAAGCTTTAGGGGTTTTGTGCAGAAGTCTTTAGAGATACTTCTAGAGACCTCTTAAGTTTTCAGTTCTTCCAAGGTGGTATGAATTAAGGAAAGGTGTGTTTACAACTCTGACCTGTGCTGGACAAAAAGTACTCTTTTCTGCCCTTGAACTGTGATGAAGGTCCCCATTCCACAGCCTCTGGTGTACTAGTGCTCCTCCTCGCCCTGATACTGCCACCCATATCTGAGTTTGGGCAAAGTAACAAGAGTCCTGCCTTAGTGCTAGCAAAGAGACCCTTGTGATCTCCTTCTGACCAGTTGTTCTTTCTTTCTTTTTCTTTTTTTTTTTTTAAGGCAATTGGGGTTAAGTGACTTGCCCAGGGTCACATAGCTAGTAAGTGTCAAGTATTTGATCTAAGGTCAGATTTGAACTCAGGTCCTCCTGACTTCAGGGCTGGTGCTCTATCCACTGCACCACCTTGCTGCCCTGATCAGCTATTCTGTTAAACTTCTTTACTGTCTGTGGGCTGAGAGCCCCAGAAACAAGCTGTTACCGATACTCCCAAGGCCTGCTCCTGGTTTGTTGGGGCTGGATCTGTGCTGGCTTGTGCTCCACTCTCCCCAGGTGCAACAGACCTTTCCTGTTGACCTTAGGCTTGAAAATTATTTCACTCTATCCTTTTGTGGGTTCTGCTGTTCCAGGAATTGTTTTATGGCATTATTTAAAGGTGTTTGGAGGGATTTTGGGGAGAGCTCAGGCAAGTCCCTGCCTTTTTCCCACCATCTTGGATCCCCTTTTGTACTTTTAAAAGATCCTTTTTTAAGGACCTTTAATGGTAAATAGATTTTTTTCCCAAAATTTATTGAGATGGAAGACTACTATTGAAGGTTACCTTCTTCTATCTTTTATAGACAAATAGGTTTTGATCTTTAAAACAAAGATAAGGCTGAGAAAAAAATAGTCTAAAATCATTAATTAATATCAACACAAAATGTAAAAACACAAATATAACATAGTAGTACATAAAAAATAATCCATCATTACAAAAGAGAAATAACTGAAACCTAAGGATAGTTTAATAGAAATATAAAAAAAACCCAACAAGCTAAACATTTACTTTAATGAGATAAAGAAACAAAGACAAGCTATTATTAGATGCAGGAAAGTACTTCAATAAAATACAGTACCTGTTTGTGATAAACATTAACAATGTAGGAGCCTTTCTCAATAAAAGAAAAACTGTGAGGGACTGTCTGATGTTGGCAACTACCAGGTGGGCGCTGTGGCAAGATTAGGGGTAGAATCTGGGTATTTGGAAGTCGAGGCAGGGGCTGTGGTAGGTGGAGTCATGGTGATCTGGGATGGGCTGGGTACAGAGAAGCCCTGAGGCAGTGGGCAGTGCTATGTGAGATAAGCTGGGTGCAAGGAAGTAGCCGGAGCTTGTGCTCCTGAGGCAAGGGGTGGTGCCATGTGGGAGAGGGACGGCAGAGAACTAGTTCCCTTTGCTTAGTCCCCTCCCTATATGCAACGTCAACCCCAGACGCCTCCTTCCTGTGACCTTCCTGACTTCCTAGGTCCCTTTGTGTAGAACTGACCCCAGACGCCTCCTCCTGGTATCTGCCTGACTTCCTAGGTCACATACTCTGTCTATGCACTAATCCCAGACGCCTCCTTCCTGTATCCGGTCCTAGCCTCCTACGTCACTCCCTCTCCCTTGGTGTGCTAAACTCAGACAGCCCCTTCCGGTATCTGACCCTACAATCATTGGCTAGTAAGCGGGCTGGGGAGGAGGGGCTAAGGAGGTACTTAAGGAACGAGCGTGGTCAGATCACGTGCTCTCTTGGCTCCTGCTCTGTTGCTCTGGCCTTCCTGCTTGGCCTTGCTGTGATGGCTTGCTGTGAAGGCCTCTGAATAAAGCTCTGGTGTTGGCGCCTCCCGATGGCTTGTCTCTGTGTGTTTATCCGGTTGAGGACCGAAGACTGTTGAGTGAGTATGACTCTGGCAGCCTGCTCCTTATAGGAGGAGTGTTCGGCGCGGCCGGCATAAGGTCAGCGCAGCCGGTACAAAAAACAACAAAGTATTCATTTGAAACTGTGTCCTCATATTACATTCATTGGAGAAACACTTTAAGAAGTTCCACTACAGGGGCAGCTAGGTGGTGCAGTGGATAGAGCACTGGAGTGAGGAGGACCTGAGCTCAAAACCAGTCTCAGACTAGACACCTGACACTTACTAGCTGTGTGACCCTAGACAAGTCACTTAATCCCAATTGTCTCACAAAAAAAAGTTCCACTACACATAGATATAAAACAGAATTGCTGACACTCACCATGTCTTATTTGCTGCAATTTTAGACATGTCAGTAATAGTAATGAGGCATGAAAAGGAAGTTTGAGGAACAAGTATCAGAACTGAAGATGTTAAAACATTTTTACTTGTAGATATCATTACCATGTATCTAGAAAACCCAAGATGATTAACAACTACACAGTGGAAGTAATGGTTTTTGGATAAATAGTGGAATTTAAGATAGACCCATCGTAGTTATTTGCATTTTTATGTCATCAAAAAAATCAAAAGAAACTGACAGAAATAATGACAAAAGGTGGCAAATATTGGGATGTTATGTTATCAACACATCTAAGAAAACTATTTAAAAACAGCTTCAAAATAATCTTGACAGGAATCAAGGAAGAACTCAGTCTCTGAGTCTCAATTTCTTCATCTATAAAATGGAAATAACAATACAGGAATTATTATTGTTTGTACTTTGTTTTTATTTTTTAAATTTTTAGGCAGTTGGGGTTAAGTGACTTACCCAGGGTCATACAGCTAGTGTCAAGTGTTTGGTCTCAGGCTGGATTTGAACCCAGGTCCTCCTGACTCCAGGGCCAGTGCTCTATCCACTGCTCCACCTAGCTGTCCCTGTACTTTGTTTTTGAAGAGGACCAGTGACACCATAAGGTGACATCTTGACTCATGTGTGAATTGGATTTAAGTGAGTCAGAGTTGCACAAAGTCTTTAGCCTCACTCTCTCTTCCAGAGTCATCGAAGTTTAGTGGCAAGACAAAAGTCAGGACAACTCACAACGGTTCGGGGATGCCATGGATGACCTTGGCATCTTGGATGTCTGACCAAGCTCTAGGTGCTCCACAGTTCCTGCTTCAGTGTGCATGACTACCGGAACAAACTGTTCTCATCCACCCATTCCAGAGGAGGGGGGGCAGGAAGTCTTCACATGCTTGGGGCAGACATCCTCCTATCCCCCTAACTCACCAACGTGTTTGTGGCCTGTCAGTTACTTTGTGTTTTGCCCGAGCATGCATGCATGGGGGTGTGTGTGTGTGTGTGTATTTGTTGGGATACATAGGAAATGTGCTCCCCTTAGCCTCATGGGGTATAAGGTCTGGAATCCCCCTGGATAAGGAACTCTATACCTTTCTAAGAGTCAAATATCCCTGTGCTTTGGGATATTTTCCTCAATCAGGAGTTGTTCTGATTCCGAAGAAAGAGGTCAAGGGATTCAATCTGATTATAAGAAGTATTTTAATTGATACTATCACTTACATATAAGTGACTATCTGGAGCAGCTCCCAGATGAAAACAGTCTCAATAAAGGATAGATCCCCGCTTCTTAGAGACCCCAAAAAAGCATGGTGATTATTATAGAAAGCAGACAAAGGGAGGAGTTAGAGAGTACATCACTACTGATTGGTGAATATTTTTGGTTTTCTGCTTAGTAATGAGCTTGGGTGTTAAGCCAGTGTTATGCCCAAACACAATTTTGTGTATTGAACATCTACTGGTCACAATATTCTTGTTATGGCTTTCATTGGTCACAGTATCTAAGTTGTGAACCAATGTCTAAAATATGATTCAGTATCTAAGGTATGATTTTTAACAGGTCATCATGTCCTGGCTTAAATTTTTCACAGAGTTTGAGTTAATGGCTTTTCCCCAATTGGGACCCCACACAGGCTTTAAAGCAGAAAAATTAGGTGTCATACCCTCCTGTAAGTTGCTCCATAGTGTTGCCATCTTTTAAATATATTTTAAAAAATATTTCAGGTAAGAGCAGTGACTTGCTTGAGCTCTCCCCCAAACACCTCCAAATACCTATAAAAATAACTCTAAACAAATTCTAGAGCAGCAGAACCCACAAAAAGGCAGAGTGAAACAAATCTGTAGCCCAAGACAAGCTAGATGGTTGATTGGAAAAGTCTGTTGCGCAGGCCTGGGAGAGGCCTGGCAAGCAAAGATGGGGCCTCAGCGAACCTGGAGCAGGCCTCATGAGACTGAATCAAGGGAAGCTGTGGTAATTTCCACACTTCTCAACCCACAAACACCAAAGACAACTTAGAAGGTCAGTAGGAAAGGTCTGTCAGACCTTGGTGAGAGAAGAGCTCAGTGTGGCTGATTCTGAAGCTCTCAGCCCACAGATGGAGGGGGATCGAGTGGCTGATCAGAAAGGGACTGCAGGGATCTCTTAGCTGGTGCTGAGGCAGGATTCTCTTGCTTTGCCTGTGCCTGGCTTTGAGTCTCAGTCCTGGGTGGCAGTCCTGGGGCAAGGAGGAACACTGGCATAGCAGAGCTTGTGGCAGCCGTGTAGAGGGAATCCTCCTCATAGTTCCAAGGAAGAAAAGAGTGCTTGTGGTCACTGAAAGACCACAGCACAGGCCAGGAGAGGAGTAAACACCTCTCCTTAGAACATACTACCTTGGACGAACTGAAAACTTACAGGTCCCTAGAAGTATCTCTGAAAACAGCTGCACAAAACCCCCAAAGCTTGGGACAGTACACCTTCCACACTGGAAGCAGACCCCTACTTTAAAAGAGTTCAAAACTCAAGTAATTGACTAGGTTCATGAGCAAACAGAGCAAAAAAAGTCAGACCACAGAATCTTACTTTGGTGACAAAGATCAAAACATACACCCAGAAGAAGACAACAAAGTCAAAGCTCCTACATCCAAAGCCTCCAAGAAAAATATGAATTGGTCTCAGGCCATGGAAGAGTTCAAAAAGGATATTGAGAAGCAAGTAAGACAAGTACAGGAAAAACTGGACAGAGAAATGAGAGTGATGCAAGAAAATCATGAAGGAAATGGCAAACCACTCCCGTATCTTTGCCAAGAAAATCCCAAATAAGGTCATAAAAAGTTGGACACAACTGAAAAACAAAACCTCAGAACTCCCAAGTTTAAATTATCTCCCAGCCTCCCTAGAAGGAAACATTTATTAAGCAGCTAATGTGTACCCAACACTTTGCTAGGTGCTTTATAAATATTATCTTATTTGATCTTCACTTTGAAACTGAGAAAATGGAAGCCGATAGAGATTAAGTGACTTGCCCAGGGTCACATAAGTGTCTAAAGTGAGATGCATATTCAGATCTTAACTCTAGGCCTAGTTCTCTAGCCACTGTGCTACCTAGTTGCCACAATTCCTGCCTTTTCCTTCTATTTCCTAGGAGTCCAACACAGGTACTTACCTTACCTCTTCTGTCTCTTCCTTGCACAATATCCAACAGAGGTAGGTTTCATCCCGCTGTGTGGCTCCTATAGGGCTATCTACCTAATTGAGATGTTGGAAGTAGAGCTGATTTCAGGACTCCTGTGAATTATTCAGCTGAGCTGGCCACATCTTCTGCTATGTCTACCCTGTATCCTTTTTCCCAAGAGGCCAGGGAGGGTATCCTGTTGGCTTCCTGGAGTTTATGATGACTTTTGGCTCCTGAGAATGACCTTTCTCTCAGTGCCCTCTGGCTTCTGACCATCATCTTGTGTAGTTCTGTTCTGAAACGAAGAGCCCATTACTTTGTCTACTTGGTCCTCGATCACTGTTCCTTCTGGTGTCTCTTTTGATCTTTGCTGAAGTGGGGTGTGTGGTGTTGGGCTCTAGGTGATAAATTTCTTAGGTACTAAAACTCTGATTCTTACAGAGAAGTCAATCTTAGACTTCCAAATAGTGGAGCAGTTCCTTATTGATGGCGTGGAGAAGGCTCAAAAAAACAAAACAAAAACCAAACCAAACCAAAACAAAAAACAAAATCGTTTCTCTGTTTTTTTTCAAAGGAGAGGAAAAAAAACCAGCTTAGAATTTCATGTGAAAGAGCTTTTGAAAAGCTTCCCTTTTGATAATTGTTTTTACATGTAATTGGGGGAAAAAGGTAAAAATAATATACTGCCAAATATTTTATGACTATTCAATAAATACTTGCTGGCTTGCCATAGGCAAAATAAAAATTTTTTAAATTAAAAAATAAGCTTTTCTGTCCTTGAAACTCTTCACCATCTATCAAGACTTTCCAGATATTTTATGCATTTTATGTTCCAACAATATTGGTGTAACTGATGTCATTCCATGCTTCTCATTATTCTAGGCAGCTTGGTGGTGTTATGGTTAAAATACTACTCTTAAAGTCAGGAAGACCTGTTGAAATCTTGCCTCAAACACTTGGTGGCTGCCATATTCTGGGCAAGTCAATTAACCTTTCTTAGCCTTAGCTTCCTAATTTGTAAAATGGAGACAACACCTACCACACAAGGCTGTTGTACTTCCTCTACCCACCCCAACCTTAAAGTGTTATATAAATGCTAGCTACTCTAATTTTTCATACTGATCTCTTAGGATGCAGTAATATTCATTACAGTTACGTGCCACAATTTGTTTGGCCATTCCCAAAATGTCTTTTTTTTTCCACATTAGTAATTTTTTTAATAAACCCTCCCTGTTCATTAGAACTGAACATTCCCTTGAAATAAGCAAAAAATAAAAACAAAAAAAGACTACTCAGTGATATTATTTGAAAACTTATACAACTTTATGACCCTAAAGGCCCCTGATTGGCAAAAGCAATTATTTTCTTACATGTTCTCTGGGACTTACATCGATTATTACAATTGCTCAGTTCAGCTTTTTATTTTTTAATTTTATTTCTTTTAGGCAATTGGGGTTAAGTGACTTGCCCAGGGTCACACAGCTAGTAAGTGTCAAGTGTTTGGTCTGAGGCTGCATTTGAACTCAGATCCTCCTGACTTCAGGGCCGGTGCTCTATCCACTGCGCCACCTAGTTGCCCCTCAGTTCAGCTTTTCAAAAAGGTTCTTTTAATTTACATTGTTGTAGTATTATACATACTCTTCTGGTGCTGTTTGTTTTTTACAGCACAGAGTTCTTCAAAGCTCGCTGTTTCTCTGAAGTCCTTATGGTCACTATGTCCTGATATATAATAAAATATCCTACTTTTGTATACAATTTTGTTTATCCACTCCCCAACTGATATGCAATCACTTTGTTTCTGGTTCTTTACTGCTACAAAAGTGTTGATATATATATATACACACACACACACAGTTATAGAGAATTAAGAGGCAATGCACGGTCACTCTGAATGTGTACTGGTATCTCCGAGACATAAAAAAAGGAAAGGCCTTCAGCATATTGGTGGATCATTTGTGGAAGATTTATGGGAAAATATGGGTAAGAACTTCACAGTATGAAGACATGTAGAAGGGATTGTATTAAAATTTATACAAAGCACAATCTCTAGCAGGGCCCATACTAAAAAAAAGATCAATTTCAAAAGGACAGTGTACAAAAAAGGAACCTTTATTTAAAGCATTTCTAATGAACGTTTTCATTTTAAGAATGGATACCTAAGTAATATTTGAAAAACAGATTAGAGCTTAGTACTCTTAGAAATTAGCTATTTACACTGATGGCAGTGCTATTAGCTGACTGGCAAATAATGAAGGAAAATCAGTAGTTTTACCTAAGTAATCAAGTGAAATATCTACGCAGAAAAGCAGAACATAATAGTGCTCATTATTGTTCATATCTTATCTCTTCAGAGTAATCGAACAGTCTTTCCAGTCACTGTCAAGAAGTCATCATCAGCCAAAGCACGCAGAGCTTCTTCAAACATATCTTTAGTAATAGCCTTGAGGAAGTAGAAAATAAATATCTTCTAAGTCTAAAAATATATACCCAATCTTACACATAATTGCTAAAGATAGGTCAATTTTCCAGTTAACTTATTACCCAATAGCATTTATCTTTAGAATCAAATTAACTTTAAGAAACTGGCTTATATTTTCTAACACTTTATAGGACATTTTTGTATTTTAGATTGTTCCCAAATTTACTCTTTCCAATTAAATTTTACTACTGAATATGTCTAACTTTAGGAAAAAAAAATTAAAAATAGAAGTTCCAAACATATGCAAAATACTTACTATGTCAGATTGTCCTCTAATATCTTCAAAGAGTTGCTGGTATTTTAGAGCTGGTGTTTTGCCCTTTGATTGAATAAGTTTCTTCAAAGCCTCTGCTAATTCTTCTTTTCTTTTTCGAGATGTGACACTCATTCCTAAAAAGAAAATTTCAGTTAAAGTAAATCTAGGATTATCTTTTAAATAGAGGAACATATTTTTTTTTCAAGTCTTAAAGTGCAGAGTATATATATAGAGATAGGGAGAAATTAAATGACTTGCCTAAGGTCACACAGCTAATTAGCACCTAAATTGGGACTATATTGCTATTAATTGACTTGAAAGGTAAATGAATTTCTTTCTTGTTCCTCTAATTCATTTATAACAAGACTTTTTATATTTAGGTGATGTATTCATTTGGAATTTATCTTGGCATATGGTGTGGGGTGTTGGCTTAAATCTAGTTTTTGCCAGACTACCATTTGGTTTTGCCTGAAGATTTTGGTCAAATACCAAGTCCACCCCCCAGTAGCTTTCACCTACATTACCATTGCCTCCTTAGAGGCTGTAATATACTTAACAGTTAAGGATTAAGGAGAACCACTTGTACTCTTACTTAACTTCCCTGGGCCTCTATTTCCTCATTTGTAAAATGAGACTGGACTTCTAGCTTATGTTCCTATGATCTCACTGGCTCAAAATAAGAACTTAAAAACTGTTACTCTCTTCCTACATATTCCTTTATCTGTGTGAACTACATATTCATTTGACTGTGTTGCCATCAGCTGACCCCAAATTAAAGGTCATTCTTTTACCACTAACCATAAACTTATCACTGACTTTCTCTGCTCCAAGCTTTTATCCCCCCCTCCCCAAGCCCCTCAACTCCTCTGAATTTCTGCAAGTTTCTTCGGGCCTGAATCCCATCAGATGTTTCCTTACTTTAAAGTACTCAATAAAATAATAAAATTAATTTAGAAAAATGAAAAGATCTATACTATCAAGGTAAATAATGAAAAGAGTAAGGACAATGGGAGACTAATACTTCCAGACCTCAAACTATATTATAAGTCAATATTCATCAAAATCATTTGATATTGGTTAAAAAAAAAAAAGTTGCTCAATGGACAGACTAAACAAAGGCGAATTGAAACAACAGAACTAAAAACCCCAGTTTTTAATAAACCAGGAAACACAAATTACTTAAGAAAGAATTGCCCATTTAATAAAAACTGGCAGTCAGACAGAAAAAGGCTTAAACCAACATATTACACATCTCACAATACATTCTAAATAGATATGACCTTAATATTAAAGATCATGCTATAAAAAAATTAAAAGAGAAGCAGATCATACTTCTTTTACTGCTATGGGTAAGACATACACTATTAACTGACTAAGGGATAGAGGCAATTACAAGAGAAAAAAGAGAGAACTGATTACATGAAAATGAAAAGCTTCTACACAAACAAAATTCTTAAGGAAAAAATAATCTTTTTACCAAATTTCTCAGATGAAGGTTTGGTGTATAAGACATATTAACAATTAATAAACACATACCTAACACACACAAAAACCAAAATCCATTTCTCAATAGATGGGTTATCCCGATTCTGGCAACAGTAGGAAAGTTTTTGCCATCCTTTGCTCAGGTCATCTAAACCCCTCAAGAATACATTTATTGCTGGGTGTGGTGCACACCTATCATCCCTAAAACTGAGGAAGGCTAAAGCTGGTGGATTGCTTCATTGGGAAGCTCTGAGATATAACAGGACTAAAGTAAACTGGGTGTCTGTGCTAAGTCTGGCACCAGTATGGTGAGTCCTTGGGAGTGGAGGGTCACCAGGCCAACTACGGATGGTTGAACCAGCCCAAGTGGGAAAAATGGAGGGGGTTAAAGTTTCCATGCCAATCAGCATTGTACTTCTAACCTTAGTGAGTTAAGGAGATCTAGTCTCAAAAAAACAAAACCCTACACATTGCTCTACTAAACATTCACATTAAGATTGGCCCTTTCCTAGAATCTATCTCCTCACTCAATTTTCCCAGTTTTCCTATGATGTTTAAAATGGAGTTGAAGCAGTTGCTCAATGTTTACATGTACGTAACTTCATTTCAAAATAGGAATGACTTGCGGATTCTATGCAGTTGCAATTACCTATGCATTTGTACCACTGTAATGCTGACAGTGCAATGTACTGTTTAACAAATGTATTCTTCTTTAAAATAACAACTTTTAAAAACCATGAAGGATCAATTAATTCCCTATTTTAAAAACTGCCAATTTAAGATTTTTGTTTTAAGTAAACCACAAACCTGTAGTGAGAATGGATATATCCACAATGCCAGTCCTCGGGTCAGTAGCTGACTGTTTCAGCGCCTCACGGTGGAGGCGTTTTGCTTCGTCAACATCAATTGCTTCAACTTTGTTAGAAAATCGCACTTTGGCATGAGCTTCTGACAAGCGTATCAATGACTCCAGCTGTCGGGGATACGCAGAAACCATTCCTCTGCCACTTCCAATCTTCCTCATGTCCACATATGCCTAGTTCAGGGAGAACGAAAAGAAGAAAAGCCTTGATTACAGCTTTAAGACCAGACACCAACACAAACTCTTCCATATGAATGGCACTTTTGCCATTTTGTGGGGTGAAAGTAGCCCTGGGCCGGGGTGGGGGGGAGTGCTCTACCACACTGGAAGAGCTGAAGACATAGTTCTGGGGACAAAACGGGCTAGTTCTCAGTAACTGGTCAGGTTAAGGACAGAGAGAGGCTTATTGCTCTGGTCAAGAGGGCAAAGCAAGAAACGGGGTGGGGAGTGGTCACACCTGCACTTTAGGAAGTGAGAGGAGGCCTGAGGTAAAGAGGGTCTGTACCAGGATGGTGGCAGTGTCAGAGGACAGAAGGGGATATATGAGAGATTTACTATGGTAAAACTGACAGAACTTGGCAACAGTTTAGATATGGGGGGTTGGAGTAAGAGAGGGTGAAAAGTTGAAGATGATAGGTTTCAAAGCTGGTGATGCCCTCAAAATTTAACAAGAAACATAGAAAGAAGAGTGTGAAAGGACAGTGTGAGGAATGCTAACAGTTTGGTTCCCACAAAATTGATAAGAAAACAGGACAGGGGGAGATTAGGTTATTGATTAATTGATTTCTTGGTTTACTGGTTTACACAAATATGTAAACAAGATATGGAAGTACATCAGGCGATGTCCCCGAAAGTGTCTTGTTTGTCCAGGCTTTCCGGCTCTCCCCTCCTTTTTTCTTACTTTCCTGCTGAACCAACAGTTCCTTGTTTCTCGCCTTTTTGCAAACCTTGTTCCTGGGGAAAAGTTTCTGAGCTTAGACTGTGAGCTCTGAAGCCCAGCCAATGGGAAGAGGAGCTAGTGGGAGGGTGGGGGTTCCACCTTAGGGTCTACATAAACTGGCTTTGAGCTGCACTCCCTTGCACACCCTGGCTGGAGCCATCTTGAGTGGATGCGGGGTGTGTCTTTTCTCATGAGAAAGCAATAAAACTCCTTTTTGCGTTTCTTAAGAAAAAGTCTCTGATTTGATTATTTTGGGGGTCACAAATACCCCACACAGACAGATAATGAGCTCCATTTTGGATATGTTGAGTTAAAGACATCTGTGAGACATCCAGTCTGAGAGATGTCCCATAGGCAGTTGGAGATGGGTATCTGGAGGTTAGGAAAGGGAATAGATAAATAGAGAAGCATCAGTATAGGGTGATAATTGAGTTCAAGGAAGTTGATGAGCTCACCAAGAGAAAAATTATGACAGAGACTGGAGGACATGCATTGTTTTTGGACATGAGCTGAACAAAGATGCAAAGAACACTGAGGAATGGCCAGAGAGGAGGAGAACTAGGATAGAGTAGTGTCATAGAAACCTAGAAAAAAAAAGAATATCAAGGGAGTGATTGAAAATGTGAAAGGCTGCAAAGTGGTCAAGAGGGTTGAGAATTTTTAAAAAGTCTCATAGATTTAGCAATTAAGAGAAGGATAACTTTGGAGACAGCAGTTTCAGTTGAGTGATGAGTAAGCCAGACTACAGATAATTAAGAAGATGGTGAGAGGAAAGGAAAGTGATATAAAGGAGTTGGTTTCCTTGCGCTTTCAAAGGCACAAATATCATTCCATGGGGTAATTGATAATCTGATTAAAAGCATCATACTTTCAATAGTTTATAGATTCAACTTGGAGTCAAATAAAAATTCATCTTTTTAACACCAAAATTGTTCTAGTGATAGTACATGGCTAGACTCATTCATGTAAAACCAAGAGTTTCACCAGAATTTTACTTAAAGCTTTTCTAGTATAGTAGAGCATACCAGAACATGTGTGCATGCCACTGGCATAGCTTTCAAGAACCCAGGGTCATCTCCATGCCACAGTAAGGCACCAAAAGTATGACTTTAAAGAATTGTGGGTGAACCCAAAGGGCAATGAAGAGATGTAAGATAGGCATTAATTACCGGAGAAGGAAATGGCCAACCACGCCAGTATCTTTGCCAAGAAAACCTCATACGTGGTCACAAAGAGTCAGGCACAACTGAACAACAAAGGTATTCATAAAGAGGGCACAGCACATAACCAACGAGGAAAAGAAGTATCATTCAGGACATGAAAGTTTGAAAAAGGGGGGTGGTTATATAGTAAAAACAAGAATAACAGTCAGAAAAGTTAAATGCTTCCCTGGTACTCATGCAATGTTAAACAAACAAACAACAAAAACACCAGAGGACAGCTTTTAGTATGTTAGGTGGATCCCCTAAGAAGAATTTATGGAAAGATATGAAAAAGAGATGTCAAGATGAGAAGGCATGGAAGGGCTGTGATCTACAGTGTAAGGGGAGTTCTCACATCTATAAGATCAAGTACTGAAGAATCTATTTAAATGACCAAAATCCTTAATGTGTACAAAGGCTCTCAAAAGGTTCCACTTGAGAACATATCTTAAAAAAATGTGCCGAACTCTTCTAGGGGATACATTTTCAACCTTTCTTTAAGGTTGGTTAAATTTCCATCACAGAACACTTATTAAGATTCTGAGGAAAACTGGTAAAAATTAGTATACAAACACAGAAATAGATAGATGTCAAAGTGTACCTGGAAAACACTACTGGAAATTAATTTTGTCAGTTGTCTATGGTTATGCATCTAACAGTTAAGTGTTAGGTTACTACACAATCTATATAACTTAATTCCACAGAAGCAAATCTATATTCACCATCCACCTGGATTGCTACCTTCTAACAGGTCTTCTCTTTGCCTTGACTCTCTTCTCATTACAAATCCATCTTTATCTGCTGCTCCCCAGCCCCACTTTTCTGCCTTCTTTTGCCTATCACCCTCCCTTCCCCCATTAGACAGCAGGGACTGGTTTTTTAATCATTTGTATCCCTAGAACTTATACAATGCCTGACATTTAGCAGGCACTTAATAAATGTTTATTGGATTGGATTATCATTCCTTCCCTCACCCTTTACTGCCTGTTTGTACTTTTTTTTTCTGACACTCAAAGCTTTTCACAATTAAACACTACCCTACCTTTCAGATCTCCCACCTAAAATGTGCTCTACACTCTAAACTGGGCTTCTTAATACCTCCCATATTTTCTCACCTTTGTAACTTTTCTCACCCTGTTTCCTATACTACTTAGATTTCCTACTCATCCTTTTAAAGCCCAACTCAAATGCGTCCAGAAAGCCTTGCTCTTGCTTGCACTTCTCCTGGTGCTGATCTCATTATATATTAAAACTATTATCTCACATCTCTTTTACTAAATCACCACCTCCATGACAGAAGAGACTGGGTCTCATCTAACATCTGCATTTTATTACTAAAAAACATTTAATAGCTCCTTACTGTCCTTAGAATAAAATCCAACTCACTCATTTTATAGATGAGGAAACTGAGGCCCAATGTGGTTAAATAACTTTCTCCAAGGTCACATAGTAACAAGTGGCAGAGCTCAGAACTGAAACCAGATCGTCTGACTCCAAATCCAGTGTTCCTGTCACCCCAATACCAAAGTACTTTGTACTTTTTGCATGCATCTGTCACATTCTACTTGGTATCATACTTTACTGGTACTTCTCTTTTTTCCCCACTGAATTTTAGAGCTTTTTGAGAGTAGGAATTATTTTCTTTGTATCTTCCTTAGCATCTAGCCTATGGCAAACATTTAACACACGTTTTTTGAATGAAAAAACAAACAAAAACCAACAAACCTCTTTCCAGCCTCCAAAAAGTCAATATATTACCTCAATGAGAGCCTGGCTTGCTTCTTCGCTTAGTCTAGGAGTAATAGAGCTGTGAGCATATGCAATGTAGTCCTTCAGGACCGCCATATCCATGAACTCCTCTTCTACCTGTGCTTCACTCTGGTAGTACAGAGACACCAAATGGTGGGCAAGACGGCGGTCGTAGGCCTCGTCTTGAGGGTCCAGCATGAGGAAAATCAAATCAAATCTAAAGAGGTTGAACAAAAATATCTATTGGCTTCTTTTGTTCATCAACCCCCACCAACAGGAAAATGCTTTGAAAAGTTCTTGTTCTTCATTTGTTTTAGGCATGGCTATGGCGTCTGTCCGCCACTAAGGAGACAAGCACTTCTACTTGGGCTCTACTGGCTTTCAGCATACCTTCTGGCCTCCTACTAGCTCCCAAGATTTCAGATTCAAGAAATGCTAGTTAGTCAGTCATGCAACAGAGCTAAGAAAGTAAACTTTCCCCAGAATGACATGTTACATATTATAAACAACAGAAAAAATTTAGGTAATCACACATGCGCGCACACACACATGTATAAATTTATTTTTGCTTAAGTAATGTTTATTTTTCTCCTTCCTGGCACTCCCCTCCTCTCCTGGGAGGGGAAAAAAGCAAAACCCTTACAACAAATATGCATAGTTAAGTAAAACAAATCCCCAATGTCAAGCCAAGCAAATTTCCATCATGTCCAAAAAGTGGATTTATTGAACATCTGAGTCTATCACCTCTCTTGTTAAGAGGTGCATAGCATAAGCAAATACATTTAATTAGCAAAACAAAAACATACTTGTAATCCAAAATTCATCTATTAATTATGCAAATACTTTTGCCTGATATTTGAGAGAAAATGTAGGCCATATAAATGTTCATTCTAAAATAGAACATACTTATGTTATGGGAAGTCAATATTATTTTAAGACTAATGGAGAATGTTTTAGTTAATGTAAGAAAAAAATATTCACTTCAGAAAAAAGGATTTAGCATAGTATTAGAAGCAGCATCTTATACAGTGTAGTTTCGAGCTTATAAACATCTCTGACAATACCTTGATAATAAAGTATGCGGAAGTTGAATATTTTCAATGGTAGTTTTCTTAGGATTCCACTGGGACTCTATAGGATTAGCTGCTGCTAAGATAGAAGTTCGAGCGTTCAGCTGACAAATAATTCCAGCCTGAAAAAAGAAAGTAATTGTGTGAGTGGAGTCTCACTTATGCTATCCTTCAGGACCCATGACAAGGACAGACTTTTAGGTGACAGAACCATGCTCTCTATAAAAAGGCAGCATACTGTAAATAAATACGAGGACTTATAGAAAACATTCAGAAATGAGCCCAAGCCAAATACATTTGGAAGCATTGAAAGTCTCGTCTATAAACATCTGTAACATAGTTACAAAGTCCGTAGCTGATATCCAGCTGGAGCCGAAGGGGAAGCTGTCCCCAGAGACACTGGCTTCACGTGCACAACGCTCTCCTGTGGCAGCCAGTGGGGGTCTTACCTTGGCGATTGAGAGAGTCTGTTGTTCCATTACTTCATGAAGGACTGATCTTGTGCTCTCATTCATTTTGTCAAACTCATCAACACAGCAAACGCCGTTGTCGCTCAAGACCAGCGCACCTGTCTGTAAGACCAGCTGTCTTGTTTCTGGGTCCTTCATCACATATGCAGTGAGACCAACGGCACTAGAGCCTTTCCCAGATGTGTACTGTCCTCGGGGAACAAGGTTGTAGACATATTGCAGCAGCTGGGACTTGCTGGTCCCAGGATCTCCACACAGAAGGATATTGATCTCAGCACGGAATTTGCCCCTTCCAGTGTGACTAAAATCCTTTCTTGTTCCTCCAAACAGCTGAAGCAAAATACCCTAGAGAGAATGTGAGTGAGCATTACTTAAATTGAGATTTAAGTGAAGTATTAGGTTGAATTTCATTTTTCTAAAATTCATTAAAATTTTTTCAGTTTCAAGATCTCCCGTCTTTCACTCATGAGAAGGCAAGAAAAATAAAACCTATTACAAACATGCATAGTCACACAAAAGAAATTTCTGCATTGGCCATGCCCTCTACTCATCTCCCTAAAAAAAGCAGGAAAAAGAAGAAAATCTGCTTTCGTCTGCATGCTGACTCCACTAGTTCTCTCTAGAGGTAGGTAGCATGTTTCATCATGAGGCCTTTGGAACTGTGACTGGTTACTGTCTTGATCAGAATTCCCAAGTCTTTCATACTTAAGTATCTTTCTAATACTGCTTATTATGTAAATTGTTCTCCTAGTTCTGCTCACTTCACTTTGTATCAGTTCATACAAGTCTACCCAGATTTTTCTGAAACCATCCCATTTATCATTTCTTACAGCACAGTAGTGTTCCAATTGCATTCATACATAACCTGTTCAGTCATTCCTCAATTGATGGATATTCCCTCAGTTTCTAGTTTTTGCCACCACAAAAATAGTTACTATAAATATTTTTATACATATGGGTCTGTCCTCTCTTTCTTTGATCTTTGTGGTATAGACCTAGTATCAGTATTACTGGATCAAAATGTATGGACAGTTTAATAGCTTTTTTGGGTATAGTTCCAAATTACTCCCCAGAATGGCTGGATCAGTTCACAACTCCACCAACATTGCATTAATGTATCTGTTCTCCCACATCCCCTCAAGTATTTGTCATTTTCCTTTTTTGTCATCTTAGCCAATCTGATGGGTGTAAGGTGGTAAACTCAGTTGTTTTAATTTGCATTTTTTTTGATGCAGCTATTAATGGCTTAGATTTCTTCATCTGAAAACTGTCTATTCTTAGCCTTTGATCATGTCAATGGGTATTGGTTGTTACTCTCATAAATTTGTATTAGTTCTCTATGTTAGAAATGAAACCTTTATCAAAGAAACTTGCTGCAAAGATTTCTTGCCCTAGCTTCCTGCTTTTCTTCTGAATTGGTTTTGTTTGCACAAAAACTTCTAAATTTTATGGAACTAAAATCATCCATTTTGCCTTCTGTCCTCAGGGAACAAGGTTGTAGACATATTGTAGCAACTGGGACTTACTGGTCTCAACAATTTTCGTCAAATAGTGACTTTTTTGCCTCAGTAGCTGAGATTTTTGGGTTTATCAAACATTAGGCTACTGTTGCTCATCTGTTTCTGCAAATTGTGAACCTCATTTGTTCCACTGACCAACATCTATTTTTCACCCGGTACCAAATTGTTTAGACAATTACAGCTTTGTAGTGAAATCTGAGATTTGCTAGTCCCCCTTCCTTCCCATTTTTTTTTTGGTCTCCTTTGGTATTCTTGACCTTTTGTTTCTCCAGACGTTATTTTGGTTAATTTAGGTGATTATCTTTTGCCTCACAATAAAAAACACTATTTGGAGGATATTTCTCACAAAAAATTTGATAAATGAGTATTTTTGTAGCTTGTACACTTGAGCAGCTAGGTGGCATCCTTGACAAAGTCCTAGACATGAAGTCAGGAAGACCAGAATTCAAATCTAGCCTAGGACACTGGGCAGGTCATCTTACCTATCTAAGTTTCCTTATCTGTAAAATGGACTATTTATAGTAACACTTACTTCTCCCAGGGTTATTGTAAAGATAATATCTGTGAAACACTTTGCAAATCTCAAAGCACTATATAATGTCTATTATTGTCATTATTATAATTAAAAGTTCCTATATACCTTTTTGATATCTTCATGTTCATAAATGCTTGGAGCCAAGGCTGAAGAAAGTCTTTCATAAATGTCTGGTTTTCTGGAAAGCTCCTTCAGCATTTCCACACGATTCTCTGAAAAAAGTTTCTGTTCAGCTTCTTCATCAAGACCATGCAGACGTTTGGCATCAGTCTTACGATAATGAATGACATCAATGTGGGTCTTATAGACAGATTTGACATTGCTCATCCTTGGATTGACTCGAACAGGAACAGCTCTATAGATCCCTGAGGAGAAGAATGCAGAGAACATTACAGACAGAACATTAACATGTTTCCCCTGTATATACCTCAACCTTCTACCACTTCCCTCAATATACATTTGAAGAGACAGAATGCACTTTGTCCTTGGCAGATCATTTAAGCTATAATTAAAAAGGGAGTTGATGTGTTTGAAGATCAAGATGTCAACACTTTTCCCTCCTCCTTCACTTAATTACTTGTAATACCATTCTCATCTTTAGTTCTCCTGAACTAAGAGTAAGCTGACGGCTTTGTACATTTAGTCTAGGAGATGAGAATGGTGCTGCAGGCAGTTAAGTGATGGCAAGGTGCCACCTGGGTTGTCTGGTTCGTTACTCCCCTCCCTGGACTAAAGGTATAGTTAGGGTTGCAAGATTCCCTTCCCCCCAATATATCAATGTCACTGTGGTATTTTGTTGACTAGCACTAATAATGGGTTTTTTTTTTTTTCATATTATCTTCCTACAAAAGCATCAGTAGAAAGAACACTAGCCTGGGAATCGAGAGTACTGACCTTGTCATTAATTAGCTGTGTAATCTTGGACAAGAGACGCTTCACTGCCTTTTCTGGAATGGGGCACCCAGAACTAATCAAAATACTCCTGCCTTGGTGTGGACATCTAGATCATCTACCTCGGTTTGGACACTGCATCCATCAATGTAGATCAAGCTTCAGCTTTCATTGGGTACTGGGCTTTGAGTCCCAGCCAACCCCACCCCCATGAATAGCCACACATCTCTGATTTGGTATCTGTACAACTGATTTTTTTTTTAAAACCCAAGTGTATAGATTTATATTTGTTCCTATTAAAGTTATCTTATTGGGGGCAGCTAGGTGGCGCAGTGCATAGAGCACCGGCCTTGGAGTCAGGAGGACCTGAGTTCAAATCTGGCCTCAGATACATAACACTCCCTAATTGTGTGACTCTGGGCAAGTCACTTAACCCCAATTGCCCCCCCCCCCACAAAAAAATGTTATCTTATTAGATAAGATCCATCATTCTAGGTTGTTAAATGTAGTCTTTATGGATTCTCATTCTGCCTTCCCGTTTAAGACTGATATTTTACTGGCTGCATTAGTGCAAAAATACATCCATCTCACCTGTAACATTCACCCTGTCACCAGGCTGAACCTTATCAACAAGGTCATTGTGAGCAAAGAGAACTACAGTATGAGGAGTCTGTCCTGCTGGCATGTCCTCAGGTGACTCCTGCAGTTTGATCTGATAAGAGAACACTGAAAATTAATGTTAATTTTAAGCAAAATTTAAATAACTATTTCTTACTCTTAACAGAATAGAGATACACAGGAGAAAGCCAAACTTCCTAAATAATGAAAAAACAATTCTACAGAATAATTCTATAAAGTGTTATCTGAATTTAATTCTAAGTGGATATTCTGTAACCCAAATCCATAATTTTTAAAAACCAACACAAAAAAAGAAAATCAAATTTCATTAATATTTACTTTTCATTGCTGTATAAGGATTACAAAATATAAAAGTGAATCAAAGTGCCAAAAACTGAAAAGGAATTTTGCTATGATAGTAATGAGTATGATTAGGAATATATTATTCAACCCTTTAAAAATACTACAATTTTGGGAAATCACATGGGAAAGCATTTACAATTTTCTGTTAATATTCAAAATTCTTCAGAATTTTAACTCCACCCAAAACAAAACAAAAAACAACGTACTTCAAAAAAGGAATAATTCTGGGTCAAGACTAATTGCATTGGGGAAGGGGTGTGTGTGTGTGTGTGTGTGTGTGTGTGTGTGTGAGTGTGTGTGTGTGTGTGTGTGTGTGTGTGTGTGTGTGTGTGTGTGTGTGTG
>NW_020954590.1:67323621-67630918 GCF_900497805.2 Vombatus ursinus | reverse complement strand
GTGTGTGTGTGTGTGTGTGTGTGTGTGTGTGTGTGTGTGTGTGTGTGAAGATCAGAGTAAGCCAAGCTAAACTTGACTTTTTCTGATTGGGAGGATGAGCAGTAAAAACAGATGTCTAAGGTCAGTGCCTGAGACTCATGCTTTGCCTGTGAGACCCCACATTACTATATAGCGAGAAAAGGCAACAACATACCATCTGTTTGTCAGAAAACATGGAGCGATTGTGGATCAGTGCCATACTGTGTTTCGTGTTACAGTGTTTGCATACGGATGGTTCAGCAATCCGGCCACGATCAATTTCAACTCTTGTGGTAAAGGCGCAAACCTGACACTGGAAAAATGCTTCCTGCATCTCTGGAATTAACTGGGATGATCTGATTACCATGCCACTGATGGTAATTAGTTGATCGATATCTATAATGAGGAGAAAAAAGTGCGTCACAGTTCAATTACTATGGTCCTTTCTTCTACCTCCTCTCTGGGTGCTTTTGCACAGGCCACCCTAGGTCCAGGAAACTCTCTCCCTGCACCTCCATCTCTTACAATCTTGAGTATCTTTTAAAGCTCAGTTTAAGTGGCACCATCTACATAATTCCCCTCAACTGTTAGTGCTATCCTCCCCCAAATTACCTAGTTGCTTATCTTGTATGTACTTCTTCATATTTATATTTCATTTTTGTATTATCAGAGCCTAAATCAAAATAGGTGTTTAATAAATGTTGACTGACTGATGCGTATAAAATTGATAAGCTTTTTATCTATCAAGAACTAAAATAAAGGGGAGGTAGCAGAAAACTAGGAAATCTTCTTAGATTATACTTCTAAGATCCATTTAAACAAATTATAATATTCTAATAACCAGAGACTTCATTCTGCATAATTTAGATTTGAGAAGGCCTTTCCAACTTCATCAGGACCTACCCATCCCTACTTCCCACAATGATACCTGTGCAGAGGTTTCCTATGTCTAGGTTAGATTTTATTTTCTGAGGCACATTCTAACACATGAATATTCTACTTGGAACAGCCCAAGCTTTACTGTTTTGCCTGAATCTGACTCTACTCTGTGTGTTCATATGTATATATGTCTATACTATACCATATGTTATCTTTGTCTTTTCATTTCTTGCTTCCACCCCTTACCCCAAGTAAACTCAGCTATTCCTTCCTTAATTCACTCTGCTTAGTCAACCAATCACTCCAGTTCTCCTTTTCTTCTTTTTCTAATATGCTTTCATTCTGCTATACACACCAACCCTTTGATCATTCATATCATCTTCAAATTCATTTCACTCTCACCCACCTAATTGCTTTGTTGTTTGTCCCCGACTCTCCCTTTGGTCAAACTCTCTGGTATTCTGAGCGTTTCTTCTTGAAATAACTGGAAACTTGGCCTGCCTCTGTAGACAATGTAACACTCAGCTGTCCTTTCCCATGAGAATTTCTTTTCCTACTCTTCTCAAATAAATGCAAAAAGGAGGAAGGAGTCATTCAAATCCAGTCATCTACTTCATTGATTTATATTCTCATTTTTCTTTTCTTTTTTTGGAGGCAATCAGGGTTAAGTGACCTACCCAGGGTCACACAACTAGTAAGTATCTGAAGCTGGATTTGAACTCACATCCTCCTGATTCTAGGGCCAGTGCTTTATCCACTGTGCCACCTAGCTATCCCTCTTCTATTTACATTCCACCAGCCTTCATCATTATTCTACTACTTTCTAGTTCAAACAGAAGGAAGCCATTGGTCTGACATTCAAAGCCTTCAATAGTCTGGTCCCAATCTATCTTTATAGTCTTCTCTTCAAATACTCAATTTCCCAACCCAAACTCCTTCCTTTACCCCTATCCGTAATGCTTGCTTTACTTCTCTCTGCCTCTTCAAACTCTGGCTACCATTCCAAGTCCAGCTAATATCCTATACGTTACAGGAAACTCTTTCAAGCCCTCAGAGAGCTCTCCTTCCTGCGAGTGGCCATAAACAAATGTACAGCTTATCATATATCAGTCGTACACTGCCTGGGGACATCTTTTACCACTTATTATTTTTCAGTGTAGAGTTTTGGATTGTGCACTAGGAGACCTGGGTCTGAACCCACATCAGCCACCTGCGACATGTGTGACCTCTGGCAAATCCAAAACCTCTCTGGACCTTTGTTTCCTATCAGGAAAATGAAGGAGTTGGACCATATGGCCTCTGAAGGCCCCTTCCAGCTTCAGCTTCTTGTACTGTTATTTAACTTTCATATTTTTAGCTTTTCTCCCCAATTAGATTACAAACTCCTTAAGGGCAGGATATGTACATTTTACATGTTTGTTACATTCCACAGCACAAAAACATTTTGCACAATGCTTGGTACATAGGTGGCTCAACAATTACTTCTTGATTTGTTTTCACTTGGGTGTGTTTTCTTCAAGACAGATGTAAACAACTGTCAGCTTCCTGGCGATTAAATTTAATGGTCACAGATAATTTCCACTAAACTTGAAGTTCAACCTTTATGGTAATAGTGGATAAGTTTATATAAATTCACTATGGGACAGAAAAAAGAAATTTAATACTATCTCATCTTACTCAAATCCATACAAGAAACCATTAAAAAACTCAAATAGAAGAATTTATGGATCATCTTAGGATGAATTAGAACCAAAATACTTTGAAAATCATCAAAAACTCTATTAAGAAATAGTAACATTATTTGATGAGTTTTACTAAAATTTCTTTCATTTTCTGTTAGGAGGCCACTTTCCAATTATAAAAATGTTACCTTCTGGGTTTAGGTTTCTCATGTTCCTAGTCTTCAGTGCATTGAATGGTCGGACTTGTATCTGATGTTCTAATATTGAGTCAGGATAACGATCAAAGAAGATCTCATTGACAGCCATGTCAAATGTTGGGATAACTTCCTATACAAAATGAACAAAAAATATATTTTAAAAACATGAAAATGTATTCACATCTATTTTCAAGTAGTATACAGAACTCAAAGTCTCATATTAATAGGACATGTCAGGATTAATTAGTATACAATGGACCCTGTGATCCTAATGTGATTTCTTCAAAGGTACAAAATAAAACCCATCCCTACCTTCAATGGGACTCTTGCCCATGCTTTCCTACAAATTCTTCATGGTAAACCTACCCAATGAATTGTAAATGTCCTTTGTGTCATGTCAATATTCTGTGAGGGCCAGTGCACTTTGGTGCACTGATTATCACTTGCTCATTATACAACAGCCCAATCTCCTTTTCTAATCACACATTTCTGATGATGAATTTACTCTTGCTCACTGTATCTCTTTCCATTGCTCATTACGTCATCTGCAATTTTGATTCTTCGGAGATTATAGTTCTCCATGATTCTTAGCCATGTACACTCAATGGAAGAATTATTAGTGTTAAAAGGCATCCTTTTGTGTGAGGGAATAGATAGGACCACTAAAAAGACTATACAGTTTTTCAAATGCAACAGAAGTTTCCTCTCTTCAATTTTGAATGCAGGTCACTGACTATCTCCAGTGCTTAGCATAGGACATGTTTAGGGGGGCAGTGAGTATAAAAGTCTGGTTAGAGAAAAGACAATGTGGTGGGAAGTGAGGAGGAACTAGGTATATACTATTTTTCTAAGAAGTCTGTTGAAGGGGATATAGTACAGAAAGAATCCATACTTGTTTAGAAATAGTAGAGGAGTAGAAGGGGCCCGATATAGGCAGGCACACTAACAGTGGCAAGATGTGACTAGGGAGTAAACAAAAAACCCAAAAAGAGAAAATAAAGTAACTCAAAAACCACAGCGAACTGGGGCCATTTAGAGTAGGGGTTAATAAACAGCTTTATATCTTTTAACAGAGCCTGAGGGAATCACTCTTCTGAGCAATAATTTACATTATAGTGACATTCTCAAAACATAATAAAGTATGTAATACATTTTTGAAAAATTTCCATCTTAAATGATTACAAAGACATTTAAAGTTCTGATACCTAAAAACAAACAAAAAAACTTAAGAAGAAATTTATTTGAGCAACATATACAATTAGCTTCCTGGAGGTTCTATTAGATGTAGCTCTAACATGGATGAGAGCTAAAACAAATTCATTTCAAAATAATTTCTTTCTTACCTGTGGGTAGGAGATAAGTTGTCTGTACAAATTTTTGTCAAATGATTTTAAATGTTCGCAATTTACATTTAAAAATGGTTCTCCAATAACATTGATCTACAAGATTAAAAATGAAAGGTAAACAATTACCCACTTAAGCTAAAGCATAATACATAAAATTTTTGCTTGTAGGAAAAAAAAAAAAACCCAGAAAAACCTTTGATTACCTCTGCAAGTCGCTGCATGTATAAAGGCTCAGTGAGATCTATGCCTACATTCTCTTCTTCTTTGGCCAAGGGGTCAATAAAACGTTGAAGAAATCGCTTAACAAAAATAGGAAGAGAAAAATTAGCCCAATTATAATTTAGGCAATGAGCATCCTGTACTTATATTTTAGGCAGTGGCAATACTTTGCTCATTATAGCAAAAAAAAAAAAAAAAAAAAAAAATTGGGACTTGAAATTTCACTAATATAAGGCACTATCTATGAGAAATTCTCTCCAACAATATAGACGATATCTGTTCTCAGACTTAAAAGAGTTGCCTGGGACACTAGGAGATTAAGTGACTTGCTCATGCATAGTCACACTGTCAATTTTATCATTGTAGGACTTGACCCCAAGTCTTCCCAACTGTCTCTCCACTACACCATGCTGTCTCTACTTAAAGTCCTAATCAACTATGTTCTTTCCTTATAAATTATGCATTAAAGTGTAGATTAAAAGGTTTGAGAGTAAGCAAATATTAGCAACAATTCACAATCCATTTTTTTATCGCCTGAAAACTAGAAGCACATCTCAATGATGTTAAACCCTCTGTGATATTTTCCTTAGATTTGAATGCCATTCAGAAACTTACAGAATTGCGAAATTTAGAGCTCAAAGGGACCTTAGTTCAATTGCCACATATTGCCTGTTACTTTCTTATAACATTTCTAGAGACCAAAAAGCATCAAGATATTAAAAAAGTGTAGATATTTAACTCACACAGCTTACCTGAAAATTTTCTTTGCATGTAGTTACATTTACATCTGTCCCCCAAATCACAAGTTTTTGGCCAAGAGACTGCTCACTTGCAACTGTATCTTCTGCAGCTGGCTATTGGGAAGAAAACAAATCCTTCAAGTCTCTTTAGCAATAACTTAACACATAGCATCTTTTTTTAAAAAAAATATTTCATTTTCTTAGATATTTCCCAAGTACATGTTAAATTTTTAACATTTGTTTTTTAAAAATCTTGAGTCCCAAATTCTCTCCCTCCTCCTTGCCCTTCCTCCATTTAGAAGGAAAGCAATGATATTGATTATACACGAAGTCATGTGAAACATATTTCCATATTAGCCATGTTGCAAAAGGAAACCCACCCAAGAAACACACACACACACACCAAGAAAAGTAAAGAAAGTGAAAAAAATATGCTTCAATCTGCATTCAGAGTTCATCAAGATCTCTTTTTGGAGGTGCACAGAAGTTTTCATCATGTGTCCTTTGGAATTGTCTTGATCAGAGTAGTAAACTCTTTCAAAGTTTGTTGTTACAATATTGCTGTTACTGCATATGTGGCATCTTCTCTAAATTAACCAATGAGTAAAACAGGATTTATACACCTACCCCATCAGAGTGCAGATCTACTTGACGACCCTTACGAGCAGATCCAAGATCAGGTCTCTGCCTCACTGGCGTTCCCCGAACACCACTCCTTGGAGTTCCTTCTACTCGTGAACTGGGAGTACCATATGTCAAAGGTGAACTGAGATCAAATTCAAGAGGAATAGCTACAGAAATCAAAACAAGTTTTACAATGAGAACTTTAGATGGCAGCATGTCTAATTGGAAAAAAAAAGTACCGTATGTTGCTGGACAGTGAAAAGCTCTTACAGAGAAGATTAGGAATTTGTTTTAACTCAGGCTAGTTCAGGTATTGCAGGCAATAAATATTTCCATAAAATGACAGATTACCTTTTCACTAGATAGCCTTAATTTTTTGTAATTCAGCTGTATATTCAGATCTAATGAGAGATTTTGGATTTCAGAAGCAAATAGATCTCGAAACTTAAGAAAAAAGTACTAAAAATGAAGCTCTAGTTCTTTACTGTGAGATCAAATTATGTTCTTACCTAAGACACATACTAATGGCACTGTCTTCTTTGGCCAGAGTTTCACGATAGAATATTCTTTGTCAGACCAAATGGTGTCATTTATCATCTAAGTTTTTATCTTTATCAATAAACAAAATCATTTTAAATAAAAAGTTATTTAAAAGATTCTTCTCAAAATTCAGAATAAAAAATGAAATTAAAAGGTAAAATTAGGCAATGTCAAGAAAGACAATAAATATAGAATTGAGCAAAAGTTAAGAGCCAAGGTTCTGTCAGAAACAGAGTTGACTTGAAGAAAAACTAGACATGTGGAATGGAATTTATATATATACTGCTCATCAGAAAAGAAATACAGACTTTTCTTCACTTTGCCACCCACTCTGTAGCACAAAAGAACCCTAAAGCTCCCAACCATGTAAGTGTGGCTATGGTATCAACCATCATCGGTTTGTTCCAAAGGCCACATCAACAAGAAAGCCCAACTATCTAGCTGCCCCTCCAATTGATCATGGTTTTCAACTATGGCTTTCTTTTCTTTTTCTTTTAAATTTTTTTTTTAATTTTTAGGCAATTGGGGTTAAGTGACTTGCCCAGTGTCACACAGCTAGTATATGTCAAGTGTTTAGTCTGAGGCCAGATTTGAACTCAGGTACCCGGGGCTTCTGGGCCGGTGCTCTATCCACTGCACTGCACCACCCAGCTGCCCCCTATGGCTTTCTTTTCCACCATCTCAGAAGGAGCTGGTATGTCCAATTTTCTGCATTAAGCTCCTCTGCTGTTGGTGGAAAAGGTGTGAAGTCAGAAAAGTGATACCACCAAGTACCTAGTAGATACTTTAATGTTTTTGATTATCATAACTACTTCAAATATTGATAAACTAGTAACTAATGGCTGAGTCATTTCCAGAATGACAGTCCTGCAGCCTAGGCTAAAATGGAACTCCTTGAGGAACCTACCTGAAGAACGAAAAGGTGGTGGGCTGGAAAACAAGGCTTCCTGGGTAGCAGGGCTCTGCATATCAGCCCCAGGTGAAGTGGGCATCGGCTGCAGCTCTCCTGTGGACGTGGAATCTTCTGTCCGGCGCCTTTGAGATGGAGAAGACTTGGCATTCTCGCTGTGAGCTGTGACACAAAAATAGAAATGTAAAATGACTCTCCATTTTTATGTCTGTTCTCACAGGATCTGCCTATCTCATGGACCAGCTAGCTGAGCAACTATCAAGTGCTGACAAAGGTATAAAGATGTGTGTAGAATTTCGTAAGATCTGCTTTTAAAAGGCACATTTATGTCAAGGTTGCAGGATTTTTATCACTGAGGCAGCTCTTTTTTAATGAAGATTGCAACCCTGTTCCTCACAGAAAGCAACCAGTCTCCTGTCTCTCTGCTTTGGCTGCTCCCCATGCCAAAGATGTTCTTCCCCTAAACTCTGATAGAATTCTTGGTTTCCTTTAAAACTTGGCTGAAAGGGCATTTCCTGCATAAGATTCATCCTTTTATCCTGCCTGCGAGTCACCCCCCCCCATTTCCACTTGTTTCTAGTCTAAGACTCTCTTCCATTTACTCTTGGTTTATCTCACATGTACCATTTTAGGGTATGTGCTATCTTTCCTGATAGAATGCAGGTGGTAGGATCAGTTCACACTTGACCAAAAATGCATTAGTGGTCCCAATTTTTCCACATCCCCTCCAACATGCCTTTCGGCCTTTTCTGTCATATGAGCTGATCTGATAGGTGAGAGGTGGTACCTCAGAGCTGTTTTAATTTACACTTCTCTTAATCAATAGTGACAGAGTATTTTTCCACATGACTAAAGATAGATAGCTTTGATTTCTTCTTCTTAAAACTGGCAGTTCTAGAACTGGAAATTTAGGAGATGCCTATCAACTGGGGAATGGCCGAACAAGTTGTGGCATGATTCTGATGTGATGTTTGTTGTTCAGTCATTTTCAGTTATGTTCTGACCCCATTTGGGGTTTTCTTGGCAAAGATACTGGAATGGTTTGCCATTTCCTTCTCCAGCTCGTTTTACAGATGAGGAAACTGAGGCTAACAGGGTTAAGTGACTTGTCCATGGTCATACAGCAAGGAATTCAGAAAGATGAGTCTTCCTGACTCCAGGTCTGGTAATCTATCTACTTGGCCATCTAGCTGCCCAAAAGAACAGAACTGTATTTCTGCCCCATTTTAAACAGGAGACCTTTCCTATGTTAGGCAAAGATGATAACCATTATATTATGGAAACTAATTCTGTGATGGAGTACTACTGTGCTTTAAGAAATGACAGTTTACATGAACTGATGAAAAATGAAAGGAGCGAAACCAGGAGAACTATGTACACAGTAACAGCAACATTATAAGACGATCAACTCTGAATGACTTAGCTACTCAGCAATACAGTGATCTAAGACAACTCCAAAGGACTGAAGGTGAAAAATGCTATCCACCTCCAGAGAAATAGCTGATGGCATCTGAATGTAGATCAAAGCATACTTTTTAAAACTTCCTTATTTTTCTGGGTTTCTTTGGTCTGCATTTTCTTTTGCAACGTGGTTAATATGTAAATACATTTTGCATGACTGCACATGTACAATTTATGTCAATCTGCTTGCCTTCTCAAGGTGCAGAAGGGGAGGGAGGGAATTTGGAACTCAAAATTAAAAAAAATCAATGTTAAAAATTGTTTTTACATGTGATTAGAAAAATACATGTACATCTTTTTTGTTTATATGTAATGGAGAAAAATACAACAAAAACAAAATGTCAAAAAAAAAGAGAAAGGTCAGTCTGGAAAGTTTTAGGTCTACCTAGTCTCCTACAAAAAAGCAAATCTAAGAAATATGTTGAGTCTTATCTTCCAACTAGCATAAATACATTTTTTTCCTCCGGAGCCTGACCGCAGTGCGCTGGCAAACAGCAAGTATATAGTAAAAAAAAAAAAAACTGAACTGAATTGAAAGCTAATTGTTGCATTTAACTAAAGACAAAGTCTCAGTCTGGAAAGTCTGGGACTTGAAAAAAAAAAAAAAGGCAGCAAAACCCCAGGCCGTGGCTCAGGAGTCTTCTCTTCCCCACTCAACACGGCGGGGAAGACGGTGGGTGCAAGAGGATGGAACCCGGCGGTGGGGGAAGGGAGACACCGTCCAAACTCACGCGTGGAAGGGTTGCCGGCCCGGCCGCGGCGGCTGCTTCGGCGGCTTGGGGTCGAGGCAGGAGACGAGGACATGACGAAGAGTGGCCGCGCTCCGAGGGGGATTCACCTGCTGCAGGGAAGGAGGCCACAGGTCAGGGCTCAGAGGCCGACTAGGAGCGCACCCACCCCGGCCCCGGGGCGGGAAGCCGCCCTCGCCGCCCGGTCTCGGCCTCTAGCTCCCTTTCGCTCCAAGTTGGTTTCCATTCTCCACCTTCTGAGCTTTGCGGCACTTAAACCAGAACCCGCCGCCCGCTATCCTTGCCCACGAAGGTGCCTTACCTGAAATGGCGAGGACCCCAAGACCACAAGAAGCCGCCGAACCCGGACAATATTTCGCGGGAAACTTAGGACCCGCCCCTAAGGGTTCCCGCCAATCCTTGCAGTCACCTTTCGTTTAAAAAAAAAAAGTACCTCCGGGAGGTACCACTGAGCATAAGAATAAGGAAAATGAATTTACCTCCTTATGTAACCAGTAGGGGATCGGAACTAAACATTAGCCAATTTCCCCCTCCATAATGTGCAGGTGGTTTCATCTCAATTTGACCCCTGTTTAGCGGGAATACTCGCGGCTCAGAGCAAACCATTCTCCTATGAGGGGTTGAGTTTTTATTTTGTGTACATACAAATCCGTTTACTTGAATGTAGGGAGCCCTATTTTTTTGAGGAAAAATTTCTAGCAATAATGTTTTTGGTCTGTAACTTATGTCTTAAGAAAATGAACAGATCCAGATCCAAATCCATAATCCTCCATCAGTGCCCCTTTGAAATTCCAATAGTTGAGTCCGACATTGCTCTTTTGGATTCAGTTTCATCCTTCCCCGGACCGTACCACTGAGTAATTTCCTGTTGTGTTGCTTAATATATTCCTGCTCAACAAATCACGTTCCTTTCATTTTTCTAACCTTGCTGCAGTCACTATCTTAGTTCACAGTATAATCTGGCTACCCAACTCAAATTCTCTTTAATCGTCTTGTTCTTGTTACCCTTCGCAATTTGGTCCTTATTCTCTTCCCTCCCCCCTCCCCCGAGAAAGGTTTCGTCCTGCGTCCCAGCCGGTCTTGCCCTCCCCTGGCTAGCCGCTGCCCTCCTTCCGCTTCGTGATTGGCCCCCGGCGGCTGCGCCAAGCCGTGGTTGTGTGGTGCAGTTGATGGGCCCTCCCGGCTTCTTCTTCTCCGAATCGGTGACGGCGGCTGCGGCAGCGGCACCATGTCTGGCTGCACCGGCGGCGGGGGGTTGCAGGGCTCCCTGCTGCAGTTGCAGGAGCTGCTGTCTGGCGGGGACCCGGGCAGCGCCGGGCTGGCCGCCTATCACCTCATCCGCACCGTGGGCCAGGAGGGCGTGCTCTGCACCAGCCCCACCGTCCTGGGTGGGTCCCCGAAGCGCCCGCTTCCGGCCATCGGGCTGCCCGGGCTGGAGGCGAGAGAAGCTTCCCCTTCCCCTCCCTGGCTGTCCCTGCGGGCCCCGCCTGCTGCCGAGCTTAGGAAAGGGCCCGTCCTGCCGGGCCCTGGAGAAGGGGGTTCGCAGAGTGTGGGCCCTCCGGCGGCACGTGGGGAACCTGTTCCCCCCCCCCGCCCCGGGCCTGGGTGTCACGCCCGGACCTCAAGTGTAACCTCTCCCCTCCGCGTTTCCGGCCCTGTCTGTGTATCTTGTACGGGGGGTTAACCCCGAAGCATCTATTGCTTGGGCGACGTATTCATCTCTCATGGCGTTTAAAAAAAATCTTTGTGTTTTTAATTTCCCTCCTGGGGTTACTGACCATCTATTTGTTTCTTGTTATTGGGGACAAATTTAAGAAACTTAACTTTGTGCTCAGCGCACATTCGTAAGCGCTTGGCACCTAGTAGGCCCTTTGTAAATGTTGGTTGAGTGCTCCCAAGAAGTGAGTCATTGCTTCTAAGAAGCAGTTTTAGGAGGACTGCTCCTAAGACGTAGAATCTTTGGACCATAGTTATAGGGGTGAAAGGGACCTCGGAGGTTATCTCAACCCCCCCCCTTTTTCCTTTTCATGACCTGTGATTTCATTGGTATGGGAAACGACTACCAGTGAATGTGGGCATGTACTGTTTAAAAAAAAAAGTAGTGCTTTTTTTTTTTTTTCAAATTACACGTAAAGACCATTTTCAGCATTCGTCTTTTGAAAGATTTTAAGTTCCAGATTTTTCTCCCTTCCCTTCCCCAAGATGAGAAGCAGTCTGATACGGGTTATACATGGGGCATGTACTATTTACTTGAGTGAGTCAGTTAAGTATTTATTGAGCTTTATTTTGTGCCAGGCAGGTGCTAAGTTCTGAGGCACCCTCCCCCCCCAAAAAAACTCCAACACCTAGGGTTCCTTTTCTCAAACAGTTAACGGTCTAACGGATGAGACAACATACAGACCCTATGTCCAAGCAAGAAAGCAATACAGAGTAGATGGAAGGTAATCTCAGAAGGAAATCATTGGGTCTCAAAAGCAGAGAACCTGTAGTAGAAAGTTAGGATTTGAACTGGGTCCTGATGGAAGCCTGGTTTGTGGTGGGAAGGGAGCCAGAAGGCAGGAGTCAGGAGATGATGTGCCTAGGTATGGAAGGCCAGTCTCTTGAAACTGGGTTGTAGAGTGCATGGAATAAAGTAAATTTTAAGAAGATTGGGCCAGGTGAAGGGCTTTGATCCTGGAGGTAATTGGAGATTGTTTCATTTAAGGAACTTGCCCAAGTTTCCACAGGCAGCAACCAGCAGATTTGGGGTTTGAACACAGGTCTAACGATCTAAAGCCAGTGTTCCTCTCTACCGTACAGGGCTGTGCTGTATATGGAACGGTGCTGTCTAGCTCAAGTTTTTCTCATTTGGCACTGTCTCCAGTGATCTCATTTGGTACAATGCAATTTTCCAGAAAACAAGATTTTAAAAATTCATGGTAATTCATTATAATTGAACAAATATGCCAGACAGCTCTTTTTTTCCCCCCCTGGTGGGGTAGGAGGTGGGAAGTAGGGAGAATGATAATGGTGTAAAATCAAGATAGGATGAAGGCAATATTCTTCTTTATGTTCCCCACCCCTCAACTCCCAGTCATTTTTATCTTTAAATCTTAAAATACTTTTGCCAAAGTTATTTTTTAATGAACCTACTAAAAAAATTTAGTGTTTGTGGGATGAAAAGAAGTTTTGTGCTTTTAACTTTTTTTTGTCGACTAGACTAGCATAAGAATTTTGTCAGTTTGCCATTGTAATACTTCCTTCTTAACTTACTTAGAAACATTTACATTTGGGTCCATCAAAGGACTAAAGTCACTAAACATTTCCATTTAAAAACAACTGGGGTCAAGTCTGTTGCTAACACATAGTGACTGTAAAATCACTTAATCACTCAGTGCCACAGGCAGGTTTTGCAAAGTAGTTGCTACTCTGGATTTATAGAGAAAATAACTTCATTGCAAGCTCCCTACAGTCACCCATGAAAACACACTTAATCCAAAAAAAAGGTCACATGTGGTAAATATAGTCCACTAGGTTATAGTAAAGTCCCTCAGACTGTTCTTAGGGAGAAACTAAAGAAATGTGGAGTAGGTTTTAATAATACTGTTATGTGGATTTAGAACTATTGAATAGCTAGACCCAAGACTGTCCCAAGGAATCTGTGCTTGGTCTTGTGCCATTAAATGTTCTTAACACTTAATTTGGATAAAGGTATGGAAGGTTTGCTTATCAGATTTGCAGATCATAGCTAAGTGGACCACCTAACATGTTGATTGATAGACGTGAGATCCAAAAAGGTCTTGACAGGCTGGAACATTGGGAAAAATTAAGTAAGATAAAGTTTAATAGAGATAATTTTTTTTAAAATCACATTTACATTTCATAACCCTTTTACAGTCAATTCTCATGACTCCTTTTTACTTCCAGGATCTGATATAAAATCTTATTGTCTTTTAAAACCCTTCATAACTTGGTCTCCTACCTTTCCAGTTGTCTTATACCTTACTCCTGCCACATACTGTGCAATCCAGGGACGTTGGTTTCATTGTTATTCCTCAAAGAAGATACTCCATCTTCCAACTCTGGTCATTTTCACTGCTATCCCCACATGCCACCAATTCTCTCCCTCTGTCTCCAGGCTTCTCTGACTTTCTTCAAGTCCCTGCTAAAATTCCACTTTCTGCAGGAAGCCTTTCCTGTTCCCCCTTAATGCTGGTGTCTTCCTTCTTTTGATTATCTCTGATTTATCCTGTATGTATCTTATTTGTGCATGGTGGTTGGTTTGTATGCTGTTTTCCCCACTAGATTGTGAGCTCCTTGAAGGTAGAGAAGCCTGGGTTTTTTTGTTTGTTTTTTAGCCGACTGTGCCTGGTTAAGCAGTAAGCATCTCTTAAATGCTTCTTGAGGTTGGGGGTGGGGCGCAGAGAAATGTGCTTAGACTGCAGTTAGTCTTAAAAAGATTTGGAGGTTTAGTGTACTGCTCAGTATGAGTAAACAGCGTGATACAGTAGATGAAAAAGCTGATGTGATCTTAGGTTGCTGCATTGAGAAGCATGGGAGGTCAGACCATATCTGGAGGCTAGGTACTACTCCCATGTTTAGTTTTGGGTGCCTCATTTTGGAGGACATTAATGAATTGGGAGAGTGTTCCGAGGAGGGTAACTAGGATGGTAAAGGACCTTGAATTTATGCCATATGAGGACTGGGTAAAGGAACTTGGAATGTTTAGCTTGGAGAAGCAGTGGTTGTTTTCAAGTGTTTGAAGTGCTGTTACTTTGAAGAGAGATTAGACTTCATTATTCTGCTTGACCCTAGAAGGAAAAACTAGAAACAAGGGAGTGAGAGTTGTAGAGGCTAATTTAGGCTTGGGGTGGGGGTGGGGGACTGACTCATTGAAATATACAAAAGTAGATTAAGCCTCTTGAGGTCTTTAAGAAAAGGCTGGATGACTGCTTGTCAGGCAGGTGGTATGAAAAATTCTCTTCAGCTGTAGGTTGCACTGGATTGCCATCGAGATCCCTTTTAAAGCAGGTTCTGTGTTTTTCATTAAGATGCCTCATTAACAATGTAGTGCTAGACTTTAGAAGAGTACTCTATTAGGTGGAAAAAATTAACTTCAGGTCTCAAAAACAAAAAAAAACATACCCACATTCTTTTATATTCATAGAGCATATTTGCTAGCAAAGTAGTTTCATATTTCTATCTTGCTTGTATATTGTTATATGTCTGTGAAATCCTGAGCATAACTAAAGGGCTAGAGAATTGGATTAATGCAAAAATGTTACTCTGTTGTGATTGAGATTTAATCTGGGAAATTTAGTGATTATCTTCAAGCTCTAAAAGGAGTATTATAAGAGATTATGCTCAACTATTCACCCTGTTTTATAGGGGAAGGGATTTGGTTTAGCTCTAAGGAATTGCTAGTCATGGTTGTTAAAAATGAGGAGAGTACCAGGGCACTCCAAGGTTGTGGAATCTCTTTCTCCAGAGAATTTTAGCCTGATTTTGGCATAATTCTACTTGGAAGAAGGGGGCTGGACTAAGTAAATGTCCAGTTTTATTTTTTAGTATTTTCTTCTACCTATACACTAAAGCTACTGTTTCATTAAGATTTTAAGGAAATTGATTATGAGAGATTGATTAGTATGATTTCACACATAAAGTTTATAGTGTAGAGCAGGGGTGGGGAATCTTTGGTCTTGAGGCCAAGTGTGACCTTTTAGGTCCTCAAGTGTGGCCCTTTGAATCCAAACTTCCATGTGTGGCCTTAAGGCATAAGGTTCCCCACCCCAGGTGTAGACCATCAGCTGTTAGTATATATATTCTCTCCTAATGTCAATTGAATTGAATGACCGTTTACTAAGATAAAGTGGGCAGGGTCTTACTAGTAACTGGGGATCTAAATTAAGCACACAGCCTCTGCCCTCAAGGAGTTTACTGTCTTTGGTGGGGAGGTATGGCTGGATGAGGTGTACACAGGTAAGTGAAGAAGAGTAGGGTAAGGCCAAAGATTGAGTCTAAAACAGTGCTGAAAGACCCCAAGGAAAGAACAAGGAGCAAATACTGGAAGTTATTTAAAGATAGCTTTAGGCTTGATGTAATGAAATTCTTCTGACAATTTTAGTTGTTTAAAATGGGCTGCCTTTGGAGATAATGGTTTCCCCCTCATTGGAGGTCTGTGGTCCTTTAATATTTGCCAAATAAGTTCAGCACTATATATATATAATGAATGATGTCATAGTTGGGCTTCAAAGTTGATGGTGAGGACACCTGTCAGTCAGGACTATTACCTTGAATGATTTTTTTCCTTACAGTTTGTTAAAGGAACACCCCTTAAATAGTTTCTTATGTTTAATAAAATTTACAAACTTTAATTGGCTTTGAAGCCAGGAAGACTTGAGTTCGAGCACTGCCTATGTCACATACTAGCTGTATGACCCTGGGCCTCTCACTTAACCCTCTTGTTCTAGGCAATTTTCTAAGACTGCCAGGTGCAACGAAGTTCAGAGACTATAAGTAACAAAGTGCTGACCTGCATTAGAAGGAGTTTTCTCCCTGGGAGTTCTATACTAATGAAGTACCTGAACCAGCCTTTATCTGTCTCTGTCCTGATTTGTGTTTTACCTGAAGTTAGTAAACCTTTTTACATTCTTTAGGCAGAAGTAAGAACAACATGTGATTGTGTCTTATTTTTATGTGGTATACAGCCTGTGTGTCATGATGCTACATGTCTCCTTGGAGCACTCACTTTGGTTTCTGCAGAAAGTTTGATGAGTTTAATCAAACCTGATTGACATTTCCCCTCCTGTTGTCCACAAGGTGTCTCCAGTGATTATAGTGGAATTATTGCGTATTCTTTAGAAAATCAAGAAAGTAAAAAAAAATTCTTTAAAATTGAATAAACAAGGTACATTTAATTCCTTCATTTTGTTGCCATTAGATAGCAGTTTTAGTTTATATTAGGCTTTTTTCTTTTTTTTTTCAATTCAGTTTTGTTTTCAGCTCTGAATTCTCTTCCTTCTTCCTTCCTCACCAGCCCCCCCCACCCCCCATGAAAACAAGAAAAACAAGAACTATTGCAAGCATATATAGTCAAGCAAAACAGATTCCCAAATTAATCATGTCTCAAAAAAAAAAATCCCAAGTCTATCAGTGCTGTATCTGGAGAATGGGTAGCAAATTTCATCATGAGTCTTTTGGAATTGTGGTTGAGCATTATTATGTTGATCAAAGTTCCTAACTCTTTCAAAGTCATTTGTCTCTACAATATCATTGTTATTATATAATTTGTTCTCCTGGTTCTGCTCATTTCACTTTGTATCAGTTCATTTAAGTCTCACTTCCTATACTATAACTTGTCCAGCCATTCCATAATTGATGGGAAACCCCATGGTTTCCAATTCTCCAACCATGAAAAGGGTTGCTATAAATATTTTTTACACATAAGTCCTTTTCCTCTTTGAGGTGTAGACCTATTATCAGTACTTCTGGGTTAGAGGGTAAGCACAGTTTAATAGCTTTTTGGGCGTAGTTCAAATTGCTTTCCAAATTGGCTGAATCACTTCATAGCTCTACCAACTATATGATAATACCTGTTTTCCACTAGCTCCTCTGGTATTTGTCACTGATTTTATATTAATCACCTGCATTTAGAACTAAACAAATTCATCTCTAATCTGGTCACAAAAATATTAAGCCATTTGACCAGGATTATTTTTTAGCCCTTTCTAGCCTTTCTTTAATGCTAATATGCTTCTGCCTCTTACAGTAGGTATATGCTTTACAAGGTGATTCCTAGGAAGTTTCTTAACCATTTTTTTGTTCTTTGTGCAGCCTTACAGACTTCTTTGATTTTTTCCAAGGAGTTTGGTTTACCTGTATTTATTCGAGAATCTCTAAGCATTGAAGAAGTAAGTTAAAAATTATTTTGCCGCCTTTGTGTATTTCTCTATATTGGAAAAGCTCTTAGTTTTCCACTTTAAAGTAAATACAGATATTCTTTTTATTCTAGTTTCGGGATTGCAGAGAAGAAGCCTTAAAATTTTTATGCGTTTTTTTAGAAAAAATTGGCCAGAAAATTGAACCTTACTGTCTTGGAATTAAGGTAAGAAAAAAAATTGGTTGAAATTTGCTATTTTACATTATTTTGTTTTCTAAAAACCCAGAACATAAGTTGTTTTTCCTACATTTTTGCTTTTCTGTTTGGGAAATTTCCTCACTTAGGTATCTTTATATTAAAAATTCAGTGACCATACCATTTTAAAAAGTTTTTCCCTTTGATCTTTTTATTCATTTTTTTATAATTGAAGAAATATGTAATATAATTTTATGCAGATGAAATATGACACATATATGCACACCCATATGTATGTATATGCACACACACATATGTGTGTTTTAAAAATCCTACTAAAATGCTTTTGTTCTTTGGCTAGATCACAAATTGATCGGAAAGAAAAGTACATAGTGATTTCTGAAATAGGTCAGACCCATCTTCCATCTGGTCCAGTATTTTGTTTTTTCACAGTGGCACCAAGGAACTTACTGTGGTTGTCTGTTGTGGGCCTCATGTTCTGCATATTAAAATGCAATTTTTTAGTTGTTAAAAGTATATTCATAATGTAACTTTTCCTTATGATCTAATTTGAGTCATCACTGAATCTTGATTCTTCCAGCTTGTTGATGGTTTTGGTGTCTCATTTTAAACCTAGAGCTTGTGTACCAGTGTTTACACAAAAGATAAAGCTGCAAAATGTAAGATTCCAGCCCTGGAGCTTCTTATTGAGGTAATCCTTTTATTTGTAAGGGTATTAATAGTATGTCCTATACATATAATTCATGAAGTAGGAAATTTGTGGATTTTTTGGTTTGGGTTAGAGGGGTGGGGAGAGCATTGTAATAGATTGCAACCCGAATGAAAGTTAAATTCAGAGAACATCTCCATTCTCCTGTCTTCCATTCCTCAGCACCTTGATAACTTGTCTTCTACTGCTTTCCTTAAAACAGCAGAAATGGGAGTTGGGCTCTTAGTGTGGAGTAAAGGGAACAGGTAAAAAGGGAATGAATTAATGATTACTTTATTTTTCTCAACCTCTCTATAAGTGAAAGGTTGATTTGATATTTAATAATAACTGGGGGTTCCAAAAATTACCTGTTTATTTCCTTGTGATGTGTGAGGATCATAGAATTAAAACTGGTTCAGATTCTCAGAGGTCATCCAGTCCAATCCTATCATTTTATAAATGAAGAAACTGGAGACCACTACCAGAGAGATTGTCACTTGTCGAAAATCACATAGGTGGTAGTAAGTGACAGAGACAGAATTGGAACCCAGGTCTTTGACTCCAAGTCCAGTACTCTTCCCATGACTAACTCTCAGAATCCAAGCAGTTGGAGAGCTAGGGGTTCTGCTCTCATCTGCATCTTTTTGAGAGTCTGCTTTGGTTTTAGATATTTGAACATAATAAGCACTTAAATAATTTTTAATTAATTGAATTGCCATTGAATATATACTTGGGTAGGTAGATAGTTTCAGGGCTCCTTTAGGGTAGTATCCATATTTTTATCTTCATTTTACAGATAAGGAGACTGAGGCTCAAGGAGATTAAGTCACTTGAGTAGTGCCATTCAAGCACTGAATTTAGAACTGGAGGATCTTGGTTTGAAATCTAGCTTTGCTACTAGTTTCCAGTGTCACTTTGGGCAAGTCACTTAACTAATCTAGGTCCAAGTTTCCTTGTCTATAAAATGTAGAGTAAATTGGACTAGGTGACTTTAAGGTGTCTTCCAGTTCTAAATCTGAGCTCCCTAGAACTTTCTTAGTGTCACTCAGCTAGTAAATAGCAAGAAAAACATGAATAACTTCAAATTAAGTGGTCTTTTTATGATTTCATCTTGTATCTCTAGTCCCTCTTCAGAGCCACAGCACTCTTTACCACTTGACTAAATTATAGTCTCTACTTTTTCTTCCCCATTCTTTTCTTTAAAAGTGCTATTTTATGTATTCTCAGTTGCTCAAAACTTTACGAAGTTCTAGACATATGGAAGAATTCCAACTTGGAGAACTCTTTAGCAAATTCTATGGAGAACTTGCTTTGAAAACAAAAATAGCAGATACAGGTGAGAGGCTTTTTTTTTTCCTACTGAGTTTAAGATACTTTAATTAGCTCTAATAACCATTATAAAGATAGAGAGATATAGATTTATGGATATCTATACCCACACACACACACACACACACATACACACATATACATACACACACACACACATTTACATACATACATTCCTTGTAAGGGAGCATATATTTTATTAAAAAATTTCTGTTAAATTGAACTTTATAAGAAAGTTGTTAAGGAATAATTGTTCATTTATTAATGATTTTTCTTGGGGATATTTTAACTAAAATTTCCTTTAACAAACTTTTCAGGGCTTTTAAAATATAATTTTATTTTTTTTCCCCAAAATTAATTTGGACAGATCTTTTCAGGAATAAATCTACTGTGTCAAGCTAAGTGTGTTTGTATGTCTTACTGTAGTTTGATTGTTAGGGTAAAACTGAATTTATTTTTTGACTCATTTCTTTACATTTACACATTTTTTGTTGCCAATTTACTCAAATGTGCTTTCATTTGAAATTTTGTTTTCCAGTATTAGAAAAGATATATGAGCTCCTAGGAGTCTTAGGGGAAGTACATCCTAGTGTTATGGTGAACAACTCAGAAAAACTCTTCCGTGCTTTCTTGGGTGAACTAAAAACCCAGGTAAGACATAGCAAACCATAAAATTTGAGCAACCCTGTTTTTCAAAAACATGGTTTTTGAAAATTAATTTAAGCTTTTAAAACCTTGCTTCCAGATGACCTCCACAACCAGAGAGCCCAAACTCCCTGTGGTAGCAGGATGCCTGAAGGGATTGTCGTCACTTATGTATAACTTCACTAAATCCATGGATGAAGGTGTGTCATTCAATTGAATAGGAGTTAGTCAATACGATGTGCAAGGGGCTGAAGACACACACAAAAAAGAGAAAATAGTCCATGGCTCACAAAGCATTAGGAGTTTGGGGGGGGGAGTGAAGGATCGAGTGGGAATACAACAAGTGCACAGATAAGTAAATAAATATAAGGTAAGTTGAGGAGGGAAAATGGGTGGAGGAAGGAGTTGAGAAAAGGTTTTCTATGGTAGGTGACACTTAAGCTGAGCCTTGATATAAGTAGCTAAGATTTCGAAGAAGTGGAAATGAAGAGAGGGAGTGCATTTTATTTTTTAAATTTTATTCTTTATTTATGGAATAAAACAAGCTTTTCATAACATAGTACAATAAAAAAGATGATTGTACATGAAACTGCAAATCTGCTATGCACAACTTGCTATTATTTTCAAGTATGCAACAAAATTATCCTGTAAATCTCTTTTTTTACCTTCCCCCCTCCCCTTGCCCTGTACCCTAGAGATGGCTACCATTAGATACAAATAGGTGTATATATGTGTATATATATATATATATTTATTTATATGTAAAATTATTCTATACATACTTCTGATTATCAGTTCTTTCTCCGGATCCAGATAACGTCTTTCTTCATATATCCTTTATAGTTAATTTGGGTATTTATAATAGACAAAATAACTTAATCACAGTTGTTCTTAAAACAGTATTGTTTGGAGAAACAGCTTTTGTGAAGGCAGAGGGACAGGAGATGGAATGCTGAATTGGCCCATAGCTGGCGGTTTGAATCTAGAGTGAATGAAAGGGAGTCAGTCATAAGAAAAGAAGTCTAGAAGATAAATTGGAAGCAGATTGTAGAAGGTTTTAAGTGCTGGGTTAAGGATTTTGCATTATATCTTAGTATCTGTAGAGAGTCATTGGAGATTTTAGAGTAGCTTAGAAAGGCCATTTTGGCAGCTATGTGGTAGATGGATTGGAGAAGAAAGAGGTGGGAACCTGGGAGACCAATTAGAAGGTTATTATAAATAGTCCACATAAAAGAGGATGTGGACCTGCATAGGATAGTGCCAGTCTAAGTACAAAGGAGGGGTGTTTGCAAGAGATACAGAGATACAGTCAGTGGAACTTGGCAAATAATTAGATATATAGAGTGTTGGGGAGAGAGAAGAATCAAGGATAACTCTGATGTTGTTAAAAATGGGTAACTGGAAGGATTGTGGTACCCTCAGTAGGAACAGAGAATATTGGAGGAGAGGTGTGTTTGGGAGAAAGAGAATAAAATCTGTTTTGGACATGTCAAGTTTGAAGTGCTGATGGGACAGACAGTTGTAAATGTGGGCCTGCCATTGAGGACAGAGGTTAGGGTGGGATATATAGATTAAAGAATTATTTGTGTAGAAACGGTCAGTGCAGAGAGACTGTAGAGAGAGAAATGAAAGATCCAGGACAGAATGGGAGGGAGTGGTTGAGGTGGGAAGGAGGGGAGAGAAACTGCCACATAGGTAGGGTGTGGGAGATGGATGGTGGTCCAGAATAAGAAACGAAGGAGGTGAAGGATATCAGGAGGAGGGGCCAGTGTCAGCAGAAGCTGAGGGAGTAGATAGCGCTTGTCCATGAAAAGAGTGGAAGGTGAGCAGGTTTAGAAGCTGCAGAGGTCAGAGAAGACGAGGACTGAAAGTTTGTCATAGATTTTAGCAATTCTAAGATCTTTGACTGGGCACCTTCAGTCAAGTGATGTGGTTGAAAGCTAATTGCGAGGTATTGATCAGGAAGAGCAATTTCAGAGTTCAGGACTGTTACGTAGTACCTTTCTCTCTGCTGATGAAATCTGAGGTAGGACTCTCCCTCTGGCAATATATAATGATAATAATAATATAGGGATGAGAGCCTAGATTCCTTAGCTTGCCCTAATACCATTCTTGATATTCTCCCCTAAGGAGATGGAACTATCATCACTTCAGTCAACCCCTCTTGTCATATGATAAATTACTTTGCAGTCATATACTCACTATTAAAAAAAAAAAAACTCAATAATTACAGTAGTGATGATACTGCTTATTTAGTTATAAAACTCTTTGAAATGGAAAGATTTAAAAGAAATTAAATACTATTCCAAAACACTTATTGTGGTTTGGACATAGTTTTTCTCTTGTTCTTTTAGATCCTCAAATGTCAAAGGAAATTTTTGATTTTGTACTGAAGGCCATCAGTCCTCAGGTAGGGGGATATTTAAGGTTACTTTGGTAACTTTGTATTATTTAAATTAATTGTGGTTGGAAAACGTACCTTCATGGCAAATCTTTTGCTTTAATAGGTTGATCTGAAGAGATATGCTGTGCCTTTAGGTAAGATTCTGATTTTCATTGAATTGTAAATTGACCTCTTTACCAAGTTAAGTCTTTTTGCAGCCTTTGGTTTTTATACTACGATCATAAAGTAGGTGTGATAGTAACAGGGCCAAAATATCATATTTACAGTAGGCTTGAGGTGTTTCTGTATTTCTTCTGTAGTAGGTAGTGTCATCTATACCTCTCATCACTTAAACTTCGATATTTGATACTTATTTATTTTTCTTTTAAGAGAATAGTGCATAAGCTGAACAGAAGCACATCCTTTTTTACTTGTAGAATTCCTCTCTGAGAGCATTTAGTATTTCTATTAGTTGTATTCTAAGCCTACAGAAATTTGAGTTGACCCTAAAAATTAAAGAGATCCAGCTTAGTGTAGTGGCTAGAGAGATGGTCTTGGATTAAGGGAATGTCTGGTGATTGAAGTTCCCCCCTTTGATGTATATGTATCTGGATGAATTACTGCACCTTGCAGGCCCAGGTAATTCTCCAGGACTATGAGGTACAAAACAGGTGTTAATCTGTATTGACAGGGACATGTCCTCCCTAGGAACCTCTTATACTGAATAAATCACTGACCTTAAAAAAAAAAAAACAGCCCAAAAAACAACTTATAAGTACTGGGGCCAGCTAGTGACCTGTGTAGTTTCTTGTATAGTAGTTTACATTTTCCTCTAATTTTAAATAACATTTGCATTTTTCCCTCCAATTGCAGCTGGTTTGCACTTATTTACCTTACATGCATCTCAGTTTAGCACCTGCCTTCTGGACAACTACGTTTCCTTATTTGAAATAATGTCAAAGTGGTGTGGCCATACAAATGGAGAACTGAAGAAAGCTGCACATTCAGCCTTGGATTCCTTTCTTAAACAGGTACTGAAATTTCAACTTCCCTTTTTAAAATTGCTTCAAAGAGCAGTTAAGCCCCAATCTAGGTGGTGTCAGATTCCCTTACCAGGAAGCAGGCCTATGTCTGGACCATATTAGATGGGAAGGGGAATCCCTCCTGAGGAGTGAGGGACAGGGGTCTGATGTATGAGCGTAACCTGGGGCCTGGATGTGAAATCAAGGGAGCCTGAAGCCTGGAGCTGTGGAGGTCAGGTGAGATGCCCCTAGGCCTGTTTATGAAGATGTGCAATTTCTGTTCTCCCATTGCCCATGTTTGTGAAGCCTCGAGAATGGAAAGGCAGAAGTTTTAATGCATGTTTACATAGTAAAGTTTACTTGCTTCATTTGCTTTTTGACTTAGTGGAACAAGCTTTTTTCCTTCATTATCATCTATCTTATACTGGGCTATGGGAACATTGGACCAGTACTTGAGTGAGTAGGAGTGAATCAGGTATCAGAATATGATAACAGCCAAAGGAGAAGCAGCCAGGAGTTGAAAGTGAGAACTAGGACGTAAGTGAAGGTCTAGGACCCTGTTGTCATCCAGACCTCTGGGAAGGACAAATGATCTCAGAGTGTGAGGCTAGCCATGGTCAAGTCATTTGAAAATTAATGGAATTGGCCCTCAGAATACATGCAAGTGAACCTGGTCTTGAGGTTGAGGCTGTTGGTCAGCTTTTATTTTTATTTTTATTTTTATTTTTATTTTTCCACACTTCAGTATTTGTAGGAAATGGTCACAGGATTTGGGCCTCTAGATATCTGGATTGGGCCTACATACAGTTGGTAAGGAAAAGATGGAGGGAAGCTGTGACTTCAGATAGTGCTCTGATCATTGATTAGGCAATTTTTATTGAAAGTCTTACAGAAAGGGTCAGTGATAGGGCAGTCAATGGGAGCATCTGAGAAAAATTTTGGTGACCAGGCTAGTTAGTGAAGAAAATCAAAACAAGAGATAGTGTGCCAGCTTAGGAATAGATTGTATTAGAAAAGTATCTTTCTAGGCCAGGTGCTTGAGACTTAGAGGGTTATGAGGCTAGCATACAAAAACCTATTTACTTTTCAATGTAGCTGAACTATATGATACTAATAGTGTTAGTCTGTGTCCTGAGAAGGGGGATTGGAAATCATATATTTAGAGGAGAAGAGGAGGAAAAAAAATTGTTGCTTCACCCCTTTCCTGGATGCAAATCTGTCCTTGGTCAAATTTTGAAATGTGTGAAATTTGTTTTGTTTCTCTCCACCTCCTGTTTGTTATCCTTCCATTTTTAGTGGCTGTTTCACAAGATAACAATGCACTGATTGATGAGGCCCTATTCTGGCCACTCATCCAGGCCTGTCCTAATGCTCAGAGTGCCATGCTTCTTTCTCCCTTCCCTCCCTCCCCCACTATTTTTCTCAATCAAAACTCCTTTTTTCCCTAATTTTTTTTATTTAAAAATTTTTTTTAATTAAGTTATTTTGAATTATCAGCAATCACTTCCATAAGCTTCTGAGTTTTAAATTTTTCTCCCCCTCCCTCCCCTTTCCCCTCATTTTAGCTATCTCGTGTATGTGACTATCATAGGAACAGAGTGGGAAAGGTCATAGTGCAAGCCCTAATGAAATGTTGAGCACATTTCTCAGCACACTCCCAACAAATGATTACCCAGCCTCTGTTTTAAGACCCTTAATGATAGGGAATTCACTGCCTCTTTGGACAATCTTTTCTGTTTTTGGATAGCTCTGAAGAAGGTTGTCCTTGGTATTGAGTTGAAATCTGCTTCCCATAATTCCCACCAGTTACTGAGATTTAAAGCATAGTTCCTCCACTTAAACCTTTCTCTGGTGCCTTATCTCAGTATGGAAGTTATCTTGCGTTTTTGAAAGCTATGCTGATGGAACACAGGCTGTGGGTGTAGCAATATAGATCCAGCTGGAAATGTTTCAGTTTTAAGGCTAGTGATGAATTATGCCTGTCACCTGAAGGCCAGCCTAACTAAGTTCAGAGAGACTTTGCCATCCATCACAGCAACTCATGAAGATCATCTATTAAGGTATAGAGAGGTTATAATTTCTGTATGTGAAAGGAGCACCCACACCAGTGAAGTCACAGATCTCTTCAATGTTGAAGTAAGATACCTTATGTGAGATTCCTATATGAGCATTAGTTGATGCTTTGGGGTTACTTACCTTGTAGAAGAGAAGATTTAGGGGATAACGTAAGTATTATCTTTGAATAGTTGTCATGTGTGAGAAACTAGTCTTTTCTACTTAGCCATAGAACAAGGCTAGTGAGTAGAAGTTGTAGGGATGCTGATTTTATTTTGGCATACGTAAAGATCTAGCAGTTAGAGCCATCCAAAACATAGCGGGTTTCTCTAGAGGTAATGAGCTCCCTATCTTTGAAAGTCTTCATGTATAGGCTTTGTTACTACTTGTTGAGGATTATTATAAAGGAGATTTTAAGGGAAGGATTAGAGAACGTCTTTAGGCGATTTCCAACCCTTAGTTTTTACAATTCTGTGATTGTATAACCTAGGAATGAATAAATATTATAATGCAGCACTTACAAAATAAATATGAATACAATTGTATACGTTTGGAGTATACATCTTTTATTTGGAGTTGATATACTATTCCAATTGAAAAAATATAACTGGTTAATTATCTAATTTCAGGTTTCTTTAATGGTGGGCAAAGACGCAGAAGCTCACAAGAGCACACTTCGGTACTTCACAGAACAGTTCTACGGAATCATCAGAAATGTGGATTCAACTAGCAAGGAGTTATCCATTGCCATTCGAGGATATGGGCTGTTTGCAGGAGTATGCCTCACTGACTTACCTTACCTTAACATTCTTTCATAATGGTAGAAGTATAAAGAGAAATATAGCTGCTCACATACTTTTTTTTTTTAAAAGTAGTAGTTTGTCATCATGACATTTGTGCTACAAAGTTAAAGTTCAAGAGAGGTTATAGAAATAAATTTGTGTCACTAGAAAGAAGACCATTCTAAAATACCCACATTTTCTTTAGCATAATTCTTATACACCATCTTGGAAGTACCCTATCAATAAGAGTTAACTGAGTTTAAATGTGAGGCCTTTCTATATATTACTAAATTTGTCAATCTTCAGGTTATGGTAATGTGTTTTGGTGTTCTATATTGTATATTAAATATTGAAGAACCAAGAACATAGTGAAGTTAATCAATAGTAACGTTTTGTTTTTGCTGTCATTAAAGCCTTGTAAAGCTATAAATGCAAAGGATGTTGACTTCATGTATATTGAGCTCATTCAGCGCTGTAAACAAATGTTCCTCACTGAGACAGATACTATAGAGGACCACATGTATCAGCTCCCAAGTTTTCTCCAATCTATTGCAAGCATCTTACTTCACCTTGATACAGTAAGTAAAATATTTATTATTGTTGATGTGCAGTCATGCCTTCTCAGTCCAAGTAGAACAAATTTGATCCCTTTTCCAAATGACAGCCATCTAGATATTTGAAAACAGCCATCATGTGCCCACTAAGCATTTTTTGTAAACTTCCAGTTTCTTTATCTTTTAGAAAATTGATTCAGTAGAGTAAGACCTGTCAGAAGCCTTCATTTTGCTTTTAATAACATATAATAACATAACAATGACACAAATAAAACGTAGCAGAGTAAAAATTATCTGATGAATCCCATCTTGAATTACCATAGAATCTGGATTATTTGTCTTTAGCCAATTATTTTACCTAACTTATTTTTGTTTCCTACCAGCTGAGATTCTTCTGTCTTTTCTAGGTTCCTGAGGTATATACTCCAGTTCTTGAGCGTCTAATAGTGGTGCAGATAGACAGTTTTCCACAGTACAGTATTAAAATGCAAACAGTCTGTTGCCGAGCTATAGTAAAAGTTTTTCTTGCCTTGGCAGAAAAAGGACCAGTGCTTTGGAATTTTATTAGTACTGTGGGTAAGTTTAGGATATTAATTTTTCTTTTTTTAATGATTAAACTTCTTTATGATTATGAGAAATTATATATCTCTTTGTGTATATATTTTTTAAATAACTAAAAAATAAACCAGTTGCCCAGTTTAGGAGCTTCTTTTGTGTGTCATTAATTATTTGTAGAACAGATTCTACTCCTATCATTATAGTAAGGTAGAATCTGTTTCTTGCTTAAGGATCCATTACTATTTCATAGAATGCAAGTTAAACAACAAATATTTATTAAATACCTACTGCATGCACAGCAGTGTGCTAGGTTGGGCTTCTTGAGTCATAACTCCTTCATCTCTTCTTAAACTGGGTCATGACCCAGAGTTTAAGAAGTGCTGTGCTAGAATACAAGGAGATAAAAAAGTTAAACTAAGAGTTTCTGTCCTCAAGGAGCTTAACCTCATAACAGACCAATATTATTAACAAAAAGAGCGTATATTCTCTGATTGGAAATGTTGATAATGATTCAGGTGAAATCAGAAAATAAATCTGTATCTCAAAAATGGTCTTGTTTGTTGACTTTAATTATATATGTGCTGGAGTATTTCCTAATTTTTGTTTGAATTTTTTTTTTTTTTAAGTGCATCAGGGCTTAATCAGAGTATGTTCCAAACCAGTCATCCTTCAAAAGGTAAATTGTGAATCAGATATTTTTAAAGACTAGTTTATGGAAACTTTCAAGTATGTGAATGGATCTTTGATGTCATCATTTTGGGGGTTCCCTCCAGTGATACAGATTGCCACCCTTTCTTTTCTTCTCATTTATATTCTCCCAGAAGTTTGCCGCATAGGAGGCTCACTCAGTGCACTGGAGGTCTTCCTTGCTTTCTCTTGGCTTTATGAGGGTACCAGTGAAGCACTCTGGCCATCCACATCTCATCCCTTTTCTCTTACCACATGAGCAGCTTGTTTCTCTTTGTGTCATACTGTTCCTTAATGACTTCCTTTATTTCTGTTCTTCAGACTTGATCATTGGTTGTGTGTTGCAGCCTGCTTGCACCCACCATGTCCTTTTCCAGTGGTCTCTGATGCTCATTCATTTTTAGTTTTTCAAAGGCAGGGATGTTCTGGATCCCACTGCCATATAGCAACATTGATAAAATACTTTTGTTGAAAAGATGATCATCTGCTTTTGGGAAGCTTGGGATTAGTAAAAGTGCTTTTCAGTTTCATGAAAGTAATCTAGTCTGTTCCTTTTCACCTTGTTAGTTTTGGTAACTAACAGTTAAATATGCTTGTGAGATTTTTAGTATTTTATACTAAAGCTGGTGTTAACACTGTGATGCCTTTAATTATTAACTATCATTTAGGCTAAAAAATTGTATGACATTTTGAAGAATGGGCAGATTTGTGATGTGTTGGAAAGTATCAAGCATAACTTCATGTAGTATAAAGACATTTGGACCTCCCCAAAAAACATACTCTTTGGGAAATACTCAACCAGTGCATGAGAATATTTCATCCAAGAGGCATATCAGAATAATGAGAAATGAGGTTAATGAAGTGAAAGGGTTCACTGTGAAAAAGTGAGGTAAACTCTTTATAGTACATTTCATGAAGATGTCTAAAAAAAATCAGTGTTTCAATATCAAAGTCTAAAAAACTATGGTTGTTTTAATTTTTTTAAAACGTTGTATCCTTTTGTTCCAAACTTAACACACAGACATTTTCATTTATAAAGCAAAACAGAAAAAGAGGACCATATGCGCAAATGCAAATAACTTCCTCTATACAGGTTGTTCTTCCTTCAAGTAGGTAATAAATTCAACATATTACTTTGTTTTTTTAACATTTTTTCTTTTTTTAAAATTAATTTATTTTGATTTATCAACCATCACTTCCATAAGCTTTTGAGTTTTAAATTTTTCTCCCCTTTTCTCCCTACCTCCCTTCCCAAGATGGTGTGCAGTCTGATATAGGCTATACATATACATTCCTATTAAACATATTTTCACATTGGTGATGATGTAAGTAAGAATTAGAACCAATAGGAGAAACCACCAGAAAGAGGAAACAAAACACAACAGAAGAAAAAAAATAGCAAATATAGTATGCTTTGATCTCCATTCAAACTCCATAGTTCTTTCTTTGGATGTAGATAGCATTTTCCCTCATGAGGCCTTTGGAGATGTCTTAGATCATTGTATTGCTGAGAAGGGTTAAGTCTATCAATATTAGTACCTAACTGATTATGATATTCCCTTCTTGAGCCAAAGCTGATGAGAGTAAGATTCAAACAATGCTCATCTCCCTCCCTTCTTTCCCTCTGCTGTAATAGGTTTTTGTGCCTTTTCCTGTAATATAATTTACTGTTGTCTGCCTCCTCCTTTCCCTTTCTCTCAGTACATTTTCTTAGTTAGATCAGATTAATTCACTTGAATCCATTTAACTCACTTGATTAGATTTTTTTTATCATTATATCAAAGGCAACTTATACCCACCCCCTTTATGTATATTCCTTTAACATGGTGTGATAACTACAGTTCTCAAGATTTACAAGTGTCATCTTCCCTTGTAAACAGTTTGCCCTTATTAATAACATGTTTTTTTTCTGTCTTGTTTACGTTTTTATGTCTCTCTCTCTCTGGACTTTTTAGCAGGCAACATATTACTTCCAAAGCTATCTTGCTTATCTTTGTCTCCATCTGAACTTCCTTCTGTTAAATGCTTCAGGGACCTTTTCCTTTTTTTTCCGCAACCCAGTTTCTAGTTCCCTTCTTCCTTTTGAATTCTTCCCAAATAAAAAAAGAAAAATAAATAAGCAGAGTCAGTTGAATTAAATCCATACATTTGTTGAAAAAAACACGTTTGATTTTGCTTCATAAATCCTTAAATTAACCTCCTATTTCAGGAGGTACTTCATCCTTTGGAGTTATGGTCAGTCATTACATTCCTCATAGCTCGCTCTTAAAGCTTTCAGGGTTGTATTTCTGTGTATAGCCTAATGTTGCATTGACTTTTTGGCTGTTGTGCTGTTGGTTTACTTTGAGCTTGCATTGTAGTCCACTAAAACCCTTATTTTGTGTTTTGTATGTGGGTGTGTTTCAGGTAACTGCTTTCTATTCATACCACTTACAGTTGTGATTGATTTTTTTTAACTTAAATTTAGGATTTTGTGCTTATCTCTGTTAAATTTCATTTTGTTAAAGCCTATCATTCTAGCTTTTAAAAATCTATTTGAACTTTATTCTCTCATCCATCGTATTAACTATCCCTTCTAGTTCCTTGTCATCTGCAAAGTTAATAAACAGGAGATCTATGCCTTCATCTGAAAAATTGATAAAAGATGTTGAACAGAATAGGGCAAAGGATAAACACCTGAGCTGTTTGACTAAGACCTCCTCCTCAGGTAGCATTGATTCATTAATCGTTGCTGTTTAGTTCTATTGCTTTAGCTTCTTCCAGTCTTCCCAATAGAGCTGTCATCTATTTCATATCTCTGTATTGTACACAATGGTATTATGAAAGTCTTTGTCTAAGAGATCGTGTTCAATTACATGTTTATAAATGCTGGTAACATTATTTATATGACTGTAGCAAATGGCACTAATATGCAATTTTCTTTTTAGGAGACCCTTGATAAAGAGGTTTCTGAGTCTGAAGAGTATCCTACATCTGGGGAAGTTAGAACAGGGAAATGGAAAGTACCTACATATAAGGATTATTTAGAGCTTTTCAGAAATCTACTGAGCTGTGATCAAATGAAGGTAAAAATAGCATTGAAATCATGAAGAGTCCAACGTTCTTTATTTGTTTTAGTAATTTTGAACTTGTAGATAAGTATTAGTAAGATTAATGAATTATTTTGGCCAACCTGAGTACTGTATTAAAATAGTAAGTGCTTTATCTTTTTCTTTCTTAATGCACATTCTGCTGCCACCCCAGATTTATCTTGATTCCTTTATCTATACTAGATTTTCACTATTAATATTCCTTTTATATTCTGAGGTCTAGGTATTGTCTCATTGAAGACTTCCAAATATACCATAGTTGTTGTAAGAAGTAAACTCTGGTATTTTATGTTATGATGGCCTAGTAGGGAAAATGAAGAAATGATCGTAGTCATGATTTCCTACTAATTTAAGACAATATCCAGGCTCCTTAGCTCGAAAATTTCACTAGTGGAATGTAGTAAGAGTATTGGCAAAATTCGAAGTGATTAAAAATAAGAAAATTAGATCTAAAGGGGACATACCTATCGAGGATACTATTTTATTAAATTTAATAGAAATAACAAAAATTTAAATAAATTTTAAATAATTTAGAGTTTGTATTTATATTTGATTTTTATAAAATTTGGGTGCTTGTTTTTGCTGATGCTTTAGAATAACATGATTTAGAACAATTCTAAATTTAAAATAACAAATTTCAAAAAGAACAAAAAAAATTCAATCCTAGTTTTAAAAAGTTATAGTTTAACTTAACCTTATTTCCATTTCCACAGTTAAAATGTTTATGTGTTTATACAAGGGAAATGCATTTTATTTATTTATGGAAAACTTCTTTGATATTTATACCATGCATCTTGAGGTTCAGACTTTTTATTTTTATTTATTCCAAAGGACTCTCTTCTAGCAGATGAAACATTTCTGTTGGTCAGTTCACCACTTCAGTCTCTGAATCGTTTGCTGTATGATGAACTTATAAAGTCAGTTTTGAAGATTGTTGAAAAATTAGATCTTAAACTAGAAAAGCAGAATATTGGAGATCAGGAGGTAAGACTTGTCATATTCCTTCATGCTGCTAATGATACCTGTCTTTGTTTCCTCATAAATAAAATGGAGGCAGTAATATTTGCACCACCTGTGTTGTAGGGTTACGTAAAGGAAAGTGCTTGGTAAACCTTTAAGTGCTGTATGAATTCAAGCTATTATTTATCATATATTAATTTTGTATTATATGTTGCATTTTTCTGTGGAAAGTTTTTATCACATAATATCTGAATATTCAGAGAGGTTAAAATAACAGCATTTATATAGTACTTTAAGGTGTGTTCAGTGCTTTGCATGTGTTACTTCCTTTGATAAAATGAGGAAAATCCATATATTTAGATTATGAACTCTTTGAAAACACGATGGTGGCTGGTAAGTTGTGGTAGCTGAGGTGATATCTAGTATGAGCCAAGTTTTAAATTTAGCACAGCTGAATGTGGAGAAAAACCATTATTTAAATGCTTAAAAATAGTTGTTCTGTATGTTCAAAAATGTGAGAAAGTTTCCAATAACAACAGATTTGTCTGATAGTTCTAACAGTAGCAGGAAGTGATGCTAAATAATTCTCCTTAGGAGTAAAATGGATTTCTCAAATGAAATAACACATGAAAAGCAGTGCACACACCTTAAAATGCTGTATAAATGCTGTTATTTTAAGCTTTCTATATCCAGATCTTAAGATGTGATGAAAGTTTCACATAGAAAAATGCAACATATAATACAAAATTAACACATAATAAATAACAGCTTGAATTTCACATGACACTTTAAGATTTACCAAGCACTTTCTCTAAACAATTCTCCAAGGTCGGTAGTGCAATGTGCCAGTGGCTTGGTCTTTTCTTCTTAGGCAGCTTTGAAGAGGAGAAAGAGGAAAAGATACTATTTTAAATTAGTCTTAGGAGTTGGGAGATTCAAAGGAAAATTTAATCATGACATAGTGAGGTGAAGTTTAAAAAAAGTTAACACACGTGGATTAAGGTTAATTTAATTCAGAGTAATAGTAATTAGAAGAATGTATGTTTAAGACATAGAAATACATTAAAAGTATGCAGCTTATTTTTAATGCTTCATATTATATCATCTTCTATCACAGGTGCAAGGTTGTTGTTATTAATGGCTTAATGTCTTGTATTATAGCTCTGATTAATCTGTATTCTCTTTACCCAGAGAAACATAGACTCTTAATCTATGGTACATAATGACATTTTTATTTAGTGGCAACTCCTTCGAACCTCAGATATGGTCATTGAGTCTCAGAAAAGGTTTTTAAGTGCAAGAGCAAATGTACTTTACAGTAAATTATTTTTGATGATTTGCTTAATTTACTTGTATTTTAAAGTTTAGGTACATTGAAATGATTGTATCTGCTATGACAGGACACAATATAGAGATTGTTTTTCTTCCACTGTGGCATAATAGGAAGAAAAGTACTGAGACTCAGAAGATCTAGATTGTGTCTTGCTCTTGCTATTTACTACTTATATGACCATATGCAAATCACTTAGTGCTGTTAGACCTTTGTTGCCTCATCTGTAAATTGTAGTGGTTACAAGATTGACTCTTAGCTTTTTGATATGTTATTTTTCTCTTTCAAAAAATTCTCTAGTAATACATTTTCCTACTGAAGCCCTGCTTTGATAATTCATAACTCATGGAAGTACCCTTGAGTTTTCATTCGGTTAGAAAACTAGAAGCTCTTAGATATCAGATTTCCAAAGAAGGGACAGGACAGAATGGAGGAGGTGGCCAACCTAGGGTAAAGACAGCTCATTGGACAGAAAAGGTCTAGTCCTGCCTTCACACCCCCCAAACAGTTTTTCTTGGGGCCTTCTACATAGTAAGCACTTAGTAAATATTTGTTGGATGAATGGTATAATTATTTTTTCAGGATGAGAATGAAGCTAGTGGTGTATGGGTAATTCCAACCTCAGATCCAGCTGCAAACTTGCATCCTGCTAAACCTAAAGATTTTACTGCCTTCATTAATCTGGTGGAGTTTTGCAGGTATTTTTTTTTTAAATTACAGTTATTTAAGTGTGAAACTTACTATAATTCATGGCCATGATGTAGTGTAACAATTATAAAAACATTCAGGGCCTTGTAACTAAAAGAGTACTGAATGTTTAAAACAATTTTAAAAGATTGATCATTAAGATATATAGGAAATTGTCATGGTGAGCAGTTTAATATACTTAAAACAGCCTAAAGTTTGAAGATTTGAATGGACAGTCTTTTGGTATTAGAAACCATTTTTCTTTCTAGGAAAGGATGACATAATTTCCTCAAACACATTCCCCTTAGAAGTGTCAGTTGTCATACTTATTTAATGAAATAGGTAGATTTGTTCAATTTATGTCCCTCATATTTTCAAAATTTGAATAGAAAATACTTGTGAAATAAATTCCCACATACATTTTAAAGTAAATGTCTTTATTTTTTTGCAGAGAAATCCTTCCTGAGAAGCACATTCAGTTTTTTGAACCGTGGATATACTCATTTGGATATGAGTTGATTTTGCAGTCTACACGCTTACCTCTCATTAGTGGATTCTACAAATTACTTGCTGTTGCAGTAAGAAATGCCAAAAAATTAAGATACTTTGAGGTAAGACATTATACAGGATTTCATTATTTTACAAATAACACAAATTTTTATATATGTTCTATTCATATCCATTGGCACTCAATCTAATAAGAATTCACTTCAATGAAATACCAAAAATGAGGGCTTGTGCTTAGGTTTCAGTTTGTCTAAAGCATCTCTACTGAGTTTTTTCCGTTGATGAGCCAATTTGTGTGTGTCCAATTTTTACAAATATATAATTATCACACATTTTGTTTTCTTAGGTTAACAATCCTCTCTTAAGTGTAATGTTGCCCAATTAGTGATTTGTGGATAGTAACCAACATGTAATAATTTATTTTTGTTTCAGGGTCATGTTCCTCAGTGATTAACTATCAGCATGTTTGGTGTAGATTTTTTTTCTCTAGGCAAGAGATAGATCTATTATATAAGATTAGATTAGAATTTCCCATCTGGTAGCAAATCCTACATTCTTTCCTGCTGAATGTTCTCTCACCTCTGGGTTTTCTTGACATTCTTTTCTCCTGGGACTCTCCTCCTTCTCTTAACTCCCTTCATCTCTTTTGCTATATTATTTGTATCATACCCCCTAACTGTGGCCTAATCCCAGGCTGTCTTCTGGGACCTCTTTTCTCTCTCCCTTGAAGATCTTAAAAACTCCCATGGATTTAATTATCATCTCTGCATCTGTATATCTAACCAATTCTTTCTTTCTTTCTTTTTTTTTTTTTGTGTGTATGAGGCAATCAGAGTTGTGACTTGCCCACGGTCACACAACTAGTAAGTGTCAAGTGTCTGAAGACAGATTCGAACTCAGGTCCTCCTGAGTCCAAGGTCAGAACTCTATCCACTGTACCACCTAACAGCCCCTAGACAACTCTCTCAGCTGAATTCCCTTTACTATATCTCTAACTGTTGATTAGGTTTTTCTTTCTTTTGTTGTTTAATCAGTCAGTTACCCATTATATTCTAGTCTCTTATATTCCAAGCGTTGTACTAAGTACTGAGAATACAAATAGGCAGTAGGAAAAATGTGCATGCCCACAGGAAGCTTTACAGTTTTTTTTTTCTTCCTACATTTTAGTTGAGTCTTTTTTTTTTTTTGGCTAGGTAATAGGGTTAAGTGACTTGCCCAGGGTCACACAGCTAGTGTCAAGTGTCTGAGGCCATATTTGAACTCAGGTCCTCCTGACTCCAGGGCCAGTGCTCCAGTCACTGTGCCACCTAGCTGCCCCCTTTTCTTCCTACATTTTATTTTGTTTTTCAATTAATAGACATTTATTTTCTCTTTCCTACGCAACTCCCAATTTAAAAGCGAAAAGAAAAGATTCTTGTAACAAATACACATGGTCAGGCAAAAAAAAAATCCCAGATTTTCTGTGTCCAATAATGTATATCTCATTCTGCAGCATGAATCCATCACCCCTGCCTTTTGGACTCTTTAAATTGGGTGTTCCACAGACATCTTGCCCTCCTACTTAACATGTTCAAAATAGAGTTCATTATTTTCCTCTTTCCCTACTCCCCAAACCTACTCTTCTTCCTAACTCTTTCTCTCTCTCCACCCCGCCATGCCCCCCAGGTTGTAAGTTCCTTGAGGGCAGAGGCTGTCTTTTGGTTCTTTTTGCATCTCAGTGCTTAGCATAGTGCCTGACACATAGTAGGTGCTTAATAAATGTTTATGGAATTGAATTTTTCTGTCAAAGGCATCATCATTCTTCTAGTCACCTAGGTTAATTATACTCATTATCCTTCACCCCACATATACAATTAGTTGCCATCTTTGTCATTTCTTACTTGGATAATAGCTCTTGTGTTTGACCTCCTCTCACTTCTCATATAGCTACCACCTTTTTGTTCAGGTTTTCATCACCTTTCACCTGGACTGTTGCAGTAGTCTTCTAAGTGATTTTCCTGTCTTTTTTTTTTTTTTTTTCCACGATTTTCTTGCATCACTCTCAGTTTTTCCTCTGCTTCTCTTACTTGCTTCTCAAAATCCTTTTTGAGCTCTTCCAAGGCCTGGGACTGATTCATATTTTTCTTGGAGGGTTTGTAGGATGTAGGAGCTTTGGCTTTGTTGTCTTCTTCTGGTTGTATGTTTTGATCTTCTTTGTCACCAAAGTTAGATAATATAGTCTGACTCTTTTTGCGCTGCTTACTCATGATCCCAACCAATTACTTGAGTTTTAAACTCTTTATTAAGGTAAGAGTCCGTTTCCAATGTGGAGAATGTATTGTCCCAAGCTTCGGGGGTTTGTACAGCTGTTTTCAGAGGTACTTCTAGGGATCTGTAAATTTTCAGTTCTTCCAGGGTGGTATGATAAGGGGTGAGGTGTTTTCTCTCCACCACCACAACAAGCTCCACCGCAGCAGCACTCCTCCTTGCCCCAAGACTGCCCCTCAGAACTGTGACCCAGATCCAAGCACAGGCAAAGCAAGAGATTCCTGCCTCAGCACTGGCAAAGAGATCCTTGCAAATCCCCCTCTGATCAGCCACTCGATTCCCCCTCAGTCTGTGGGCCAGAAGCTCAGGAAAAAGCCGAGGCCCGGGCCACATTCGAGACTTGCGGCTGAGACCTAGCTCCTCTCTCACCGCAGTCACAGACTTCTCCCACTGACCTTCTAAGTTGTCTTTGGCATTCAGGGGTTGAGAAGTCTGGAAACTGCCACAGCTGCCTGCGATTCAGTCCTCTGAGGCCTGCTCCAGGGTCGCTGTGGCCTGCGCGCCCACGCTGAACTGTGCTGCTCTCCCCACCTGGCACTATATACCTTTCTGATCAACCATCCAGGCTGTCTTTGGCTGGAAATTTGTTTCACTCTGTCTTTTTGTGGCTTCTGCTGCCTTAGAATTTGTTTAGAGCCACTAGGTATTTGGAGGGCTTTGGGAGAGAGCTCAAGACAGTCACTGCTTTCCCTCCGCCATCTTCACAACATGTTTTTAATAAGGGACATGATTTTCCTATCTTAAGTCTCTCTACCTTACCAGTCTATTCTGTGCACAGTTACCAATGTGATTTTCCCTAAATGCAGCTCTGACCATGTCATCCCTCCCCCTCTTTTTTGGGGGGGGGCAGGTGGGCTAGGCAATGGGGCTTTAAGTGACTTGCCCAGGATCACACAGCTAGTAAGTGTTATGTGTCTGAGGCCAGATTTGAACTCAGGTCCTCCTGACTCCAGGATGGTGCTCTATCCACTTCGCTGCCTAGCTGCCCCTTGTTTAGTAAATTCCAATGGCTCTCTATTACCTCTAGGATACCATTCCAGGCTTATTATATATTATTGTCTTTTCTACACTGTGGCAGAGCCACACTGGCTTTTTCTTTGTTCCTCATACACAACACTGCATTTCACGTCTCCATGCTTTTGTACTGATCTCTCCTGTGTCCAGAATGCACTGTCTTCTCACCTCAGCCTCCTAGAAGCTTCACAGTAAGTATGACCTTTTTACCTGATGCGTCTCCTAATGTCTTCTTGTGCTAATGCCTTTCCTTCCGAAACAATTTTGTATATATTGTGAATGTACTTGTATATGTACATGTGGTCTCCCTCGATAGGATGTAAGATCCTTCAGAGCAGGAGCTGTTTCGCTTTTGTTTTTAGATTTCTCAGCATGTAGGACAGAGCCTGGCCCATAGTAGATACTTAAGAAATAAGTGGTGATTGGTAGAGCACTCGGCCTGGAGTCAGGAAGGACCTGAGTTCAAATACATTTTCAGACACTGTTTGACTATGTGACCCTGGGCAAGTCATTTAACCTCTGTCTCAGTTTCCTTGTGGAAAATGGGAATAATAATAATAGCTCCTACCCTTGCATGGTTGTTTTTGAAAATTACATGAAATAATATCTCTACAGTGGCACATAGTAGGTATTTAATAAATGCTTATTAATCCTTCCACCTTTCACAATCAGCTCTAGTACCTTACATCTTCCTAGAGATTGATTAGTGACTTGAAGGATCAGTATATAAGTGTAGTAATATGGTCAAGACCTTGGGCAAATTTCTTAACATCTCTAAACTTCGGTTTCCTTATCCTAAGAAACAGTGTTGGAAGCATGGAACCATAAGATTGCTTTCAACTCTAAAAATATGATCTTATGAACTCTTTATCCAGCGTTAAAAAACTTGAACTTAAAAAAAAAATTAAGTTAAACTTTTTATTTTTTAATTAGGTGAGGTTAAGTGACTTGCCCAGGGTCACACAGCTAGTAAGTGTCAAGTGTCTGGTCTGAGACCAGATTTAAACTCAAGTCCTTCTGACTTTAGGGCCCGTGCTCTATCCACTGCGCCACCTAGCTGCCCCGACTTAAACTTTCTTTGAATGAACAAAAATCTATTTTCTTTCCTCTCCTATTTCCCTACTCCCCATTGGGGATGGGGAGCAGGAGAGCAGATGAGAGGGTGGGGAGAAGAAAAACAAAACCTTTGTAACAAAAATGCATAGTCAACCAAACAATTCCTTCATTCGTCATGTCTAAAAAATGTCTCATTTTTTTACCCTGAGTTCATCACCTCTTATTTTTTTTATTAATTTATTTTTAGTTTTCAGCATTCACTTCCATAAGTTTTTGAGTTTTAAATTTTCTCCCTCTCCCTCCCTGCCTGCCTCCTAAGACAGTGTACAATCTGATATAGGCTCTACATAAAAATTCCTATTAAACATTTTCACATTGGTCCTGTTGCAAAGAAGAATTAAAACCAGTAGGAGGAACCACAAGAAAGAAGAAACAAAACAAAACAGAAGGAAAAAAAAAGCAAATTGTATGCTTTGCATTCAAACTTCATAGTTCTTCCTTTGGATTTGGATAGCATTTTCTAGCAGGAGACTTTTGGAGATGTCTTAGATTCTTGCATTGCTGAGAAGGGCTAAGTCTGTCAAAGGTAGTCATTACATAATGTATTGCCTCTCTTACTAAGAGGTGGATAGCATACTTCATCTAGCTTACACTTTGGGAAAAATTAAAATCATATTCCTCTCTAAAAAAAAAGTTGGTGACTTCAGGGTTATAGCAGTGTCTCAGAGTATGAGGATCCCATCATAAATGTTAAAAAGTTCATAGATGTCTTCCTGATAGTAGTTGTGTTACTTATATATTTGTTGATTAAGAAAATAATCGATAGAAAGCTACTATGAATTAAGTAGTACTTTTAAATGAATTTGTATTTTATTAATCACAATTGAATGTATATGCAAAAGTGGTAATAGGTGCGTGTGCAAGATACTTATTCAGCCTACAGAAGTGGTATTTTCTCATTTATTATACTGAGTCATTTAATGAGTTGGGTCCCATGCAATGATTTTCTAAAAGTTGATAACTACTAGGTTATCATTTCATTTATGTATGACATGATGTTATACTTTATTTGACAGGGACTAAGCCCAAAGAGTCACAAAAAATCTCCTGAAGACCCTGAAAAGTATTCTTGTTTTGCGTTATTTGCAAAGTTTGGAAAAGAGGTAACTTTTTAAAAAGTTTTATACATATATTAAACTGTCTAATTGTTGCAAAGGAGTGACCCTGAGTTCTCATAGGTTCTGCCCATGTAGTGTAAACTTTCATAGATTCTAGCAGGTTGGAGATGCTTCGGATATATGATTGGTGATAGATATCTATCATCTCAAGAGTCACTTATTTAGATTCAGAGAGGTTTATAACACAGTTGGCTCAATGGTGATGAATTTTTCATCCATAGTAACTTACAGTGGCCATAAATTCATTGAGTTATTGTGATGCACCTCGGTGGAGGGAGTACTGTTGAACTTACAGATTTTTCAAGAGCTATTTTCCTATCTTGTCAGTAATTATTTTAAAATTAACAATATATAGAAAAAGCCCTGATGGTCAAAGACAGGTTTCTGTTGATTATTTTAAAATTTCCTTATTGAATCCAAGTGAGAATATACTAAAAATCATTGGCTATAGTGAAACCGTATATACTGTAACTTCTCTAAATAGCAAAGATATTAGTTATCCTTTATAATTGTCAGATTACCTTTAGCTATAGTGCTGTCTTTCAGCTTTTCTTGTAAGTAACTTGGGTTGTGATGATAATTCAGTACTAAATTTATAGTTTAATATCTTATGCAGAAGATCTAGAATCTAATTACTAAATCTGCCATAAATGGGAAAAACATTTACTTTTAAATATGTCTTCAGATGACAACCTATGTTTATTTAAACATTATTACTTGAATAATTATTATTATTTTATTGAAGGTATCAGTAAAAATGAAGCAATATAAAGATGAACTGTTAGCTTCCTGTTTGAACTTTGTACTGTGCTTGCCACATGACATCATTGAACTGGATATTAAAGCTTATGTTCCTGCATTACAGGTTGGTTTCTATATTATAAATCAAATTATATTTTCCTTAATGATTACTAATCTTTAGAGAACCATATTAAACATTATGCTATACTCTAACTATTTGTGTGTTCTCTTTGCTATACGGAACTTAGAAGATTTTAATGATAAAAGATCTGGTTGGTAGGTTACCTCTCAAATCAAAGCCAATGTATTTCTTTAGTTCTTATTTTTTAATTTTTTCCTTAGTTCTTATTGGTTCCTTGTGACATTTACTTTGTTGTATGTATTAATATACAGATGGCTTTTAAATTGGGCCTAAGTTATACCCCACTGGCAGAAGTAGGCCTGAATGCCCTAGAAGAGTGGTCATTGTACATACCAAAACATACAATCCAGCCACATTACAAAGACATTTTACCTTGCCTTGACAGTTACTTGAAAACCGCAGCATTATCAGGTAAGTCAAAGAAAATTGATGACTTGTAAAACTTAAATTAGAAAAGAGAATTAGTGACAAAGTAACTTTTAATATTCTTCTAACTTAGATAATTTGAGTAGAAAAGTATGTTCTTTTTTCACTGTACTGAAAAATGATAGATGTAATTCTTCTCCTTCCCACAGCAGCATAATATAATAGAAAAATTACTATCTTAGGAGTCGGCAGACTTAAGTTCTAGGTCAGACTCTATCATGAACTAGTTTGTTTTTTTTTTTTTAATAATTTTTTAATTTTTAGTTTTCAACATTCACTTCCATAAGATTTTGAGTTTTAAATTTTCTCCCCCTCCCTCTACTCCCTACCGTCCAAAACGGCATGTAACCTCATATAGCTTTACTTATACATTCGTATTAAGCATATTTTCCCATTAGTCATGATGTAAAGAACAATTAGAACTAATGGGAGGAACTATAAGAATGATAGCTTTTTGTTTTTTAAATTAAATGTTCCATTGATGATTTTTTAAATATCACGAACTCTTCCCAATGACTTGATTCTGCCTCTTGTAACAAAGAAGTATAGGTAAGCAAAAGAAATAGTGTGTTGATATTTTCTCATTTTATCAGTAGCCTACTGTATGTTGGCCAGAATCTACATTGTATTGCCCTTCTTATGGACTTTGGAGGGGAGGCATGTTTCATCACTGAGACCAAAATTATTCACTGTTTTGATCATATTTCTGTTATTGTTCAGTATTATATTCCTTTACAGCAAGTATCATGGATTTGGATCTTAAAGGGAAGATAAAGATGATATGGTCCAACTACCCTTATTTTATAGGTGAGAATGCTAAGTTACAGAGAGGTTAAGTTGATTTGACAAAGGCCATACAGAGAGTAAGTAGAGTCAGGATTCGAACACATGAGCTTTGACTCTAAATATGCTGCTTTTCACTGTATTGTGCAGCATTGTGGTCACTGAGTCAAGTGGTCTGTTGGCACTGCTCACTTTGTTCTGTATCAGTTTCTACAAGTAACATAAATTTTCTTGAATTCTGTGTATTTGCCATTTCTTACAGTGAAATAACATGTCATTACATTTGTTCCCCAGAATTTATTTAGCTGTACACCCAATCAATGAACATCCACTTGGTTTTTGGCTCTGTGCTGCCACAAAAGTGTTTTTAAAAGTTTGTATATACCTGAAGCCTTTTTTTCTTCTTTGACCTCTTTGGGATATGTGCAACTAGTAGCTTAATCACTGGGTCAAAAGGTTATCCATAGTTCAGTGACTTTTTCAATATAATTCAAAATTTTTTCTAGATCAGTTGAAAAAATTCATGGTTCTTCCGACAATGTCTTAATGTTCCTGTTTTCCTACAGCTTCTCCCTAAAGTTTATTATTATCATCTTTTGTCATTGATTATTTAATGTGAGATGAAGCTTCACAATTATTTTAATGGACATTTTTCTTATTAGTGACAATGAAACATTGTTGGTAGTTTATATTGCTTCTTTTAAGAACTGACTGTTCACATCTTTTGACCCTTTCATATTGGGGAATGGCATTTGTCCTTTATATTAATTCCCTAAATATCTTGGAATATATATCTCTTACCTAGCCATTTGACATGGGGCAAATCATTTCCTCTTTCTGGTACTTTCTTATATTGAAAATGAAGGGGTTAGACCATGTTTTTTCTAAGTTCTTTTTCATCTATTAAATTCTATTATTTATAATATAATATAATTTGAGAAAAATCTGAGGAAAAGCCATTCATTCACTGGTGTCTTAATTTAAGATATAACAAATTGTAACTTCAGCAGTCAGAACTATTGAACCATCATCTACCATTGTTCCTAGCACATAATAGAATTACAGACTTAAAGAATTTTTAGTGCTACTGTAATTTGAAGAGACCTAAGACCATCTACTCTACCTGTTTCATTTTTCAGATGAGGAAACTGGGGCCCACATAGGGAGTATACCTTTACCTGTGTTTAGGCAAATCCTTAATGTTAGAGCCAGAATGAATTCCAGGCCTTAGGTTCCATGATTCTTATGTTATTAAAGCATTCTATAAAATGTAAAGTGTTGTATAGATAGGAGCTGTTGCTATTTGCACTATACTGGCATCATTGAAACAGTTGGTTCGTTGAAGGAATGAATGAAAGAAGTTGACCTGTTAAAGCTATCAGAGGATTAAGTAATAATTTTGTTGAACTTCTATTTAGTTAGTTTTGATTGCTGTTTTTTTTTGTTATTGTGTGTTACATTTTGTGTAGGTGACCTAGTCGGTTTATTTTATTTGAAACATAACAATGTGAGATTGAAAATAGGTGTTATGGAAGAAAAAAGTTTGAGAAGAGATTTAAAGGAAAAAAAAATTATTTGTAGGGGAGGGGAGTGGGCATAGTGAGATTTTTCCAAGTATGAAAATCAGCATTTAGAAAGGAAATGAATGGCAATGCCTATTTGAATAAAGAGAGAAAAGCATTATATTTGATAGGAGAAAATAGTTGAAAGTCAGAGTCAGATTCATTAATCAAATAGAAAAGGGATTATCACAATGTATTATGTGGGAATTAAGACCACCAAATAAAGAGAAGATAGTGACTTTATTTTTGAAACATTGCTCATATTAAATGCATATTGCCATGGATGAATATTATTTGTAAGAATCACTAAAAGAAAGACTTATAAATTTCTTGTGATCAGTTGTTGTCATGCCTTCAATATCCCTTCACAGTGAATCAAGAAAGATTCAAGTTATTCGTTGTGTTTCATTGTAAAATATGAAAGTTCAAATTTGGAGAGAGCTTGAATATGTTTGTTAGCATAATGATGATTAAGAAACCACATTAAATTTTTCAAGATTGGTGAACATTTTAGAATTTACATTGTAGAAGGAGCAATAAGTATGCAGTGTGCAAAAAAGTTCTTTTTAAATGAATGTTTCTGGTAGCAAATGTAATAAATGGTCATCTTGTTCTCTTTTTTTTTAATACTTTGATTTACTAACTTGAAAAAAGATATATACTCATTTGAAATTTTAAATAAGGAAATTACTTTTAAAATTGCAAATTAAGCTCAAAATTTTATACAATATTTTTACAGGCTTTTAAAAAAAGACAGTAAGTACATTAAATGTTTATTCATAACGAATTTTTCTTTTCTTGGTTAGATGATAACAAGGATAATGGGGAAGTCACAGTGCTTTCTCGTGCAGCCCAGAAAGGGTTTAATAAGGTTGTAGTGAAGCATCTAAAAAAATCAAAGACTATCTTATCAGTAAGTAAACTAATTTTTCTACTTCATGCTGTAGTGACCAGAATGTAAGAGTTGGTGGTAATCACAGATTGAAAAAATAACTAAAATATAAATTTTAAAGCTTTACTTATACACAAAATAGATTAATTCAGTACAGTAATTATTCCAGTGAAGTTATAGTATTAAGATTATACTGTACAATAACTGCTATTTTGGTTATTTTTTTCAATGCATTTGCTCCCCTTAATTCCATAATATAATGGATTGTGATTGAGAATGTAATGTGACTTTCTGCTTTAAATTAGCTAGTTTTCATCTTTATATATTTGAAGTTATGGTCCCAAAGCTCACTCATATATAAAGATTCCTTGGCTAACCATCCTGATCGTTGTTGTTTTAAAAATGTTTTGCACATAAGAGAGTATCTTATAGATAAGTAATTGAAAATGTTATAGAAAGAATTGATGTAAAAGATGTTATCCATTTTAGATTTTAAATCCTGCAAAAGCCAGAGCCTATAATGCTAAAGAACATAAAGCCTAGTACTAGAAGAAGGCAGCCATTGACTAAGACAAATTTGCAGACTTTTTATATGACTAATACCCATCCTGTAAACTTTGTTTTTCATTTTCGTTCATTTTATAAACATTTATAATGTCCCTATAATGTGCCAGACACTGCGCTAAGAACAGGGATACAATGGGAAAAAAAATCTCTGCCCTCAAGGAGTTTGCATTCTACAGAATGAAATACTTTGGCCTTGTTTTGAATTTGGCAGCTATTAATATATTTCTGTGGAGATATACCACCTCTTATGCCTGAAAATTGAACATGAAGCTTTCATATTGAAGGATGCATTGGTCCCAGGCATCTAGAAGCTAATTTTTGCAATGCATCTTAGTGTTGTGTCTTCTATGCTAAAATACTACATAGAAATTATATGTGGCTAGTAAAAGGAGCTAAAAGTGTTATCGCTGTTCGAAAAATTATTTTCTTTCTCTTTTAAAAGCCAAGTCCCTAATTGATTTTTAAATGGTCATAAAATTACCTTTACTAATCTTTGTGCAAACATGAAAGGATGAAGAGATGTCTTTAGAAGCCGTGAGAGGTCGAGTGATTCGGGTGCTTGGATCTCTGGGAGGACAAATAAATAGGAATCTTGTTACAGGTAAACCTGTGAAGTTGCTTCCAGGTATATTTAATTTCAAAGAATTCTTCTAAATTTTATTTGTGCTACATACATTTAACATACTCTTAAACAAAATTATGGCTATTAGATAGTTTGTTAAATGCTATGATTGCTTGCATGAAAGGTATTATGTAACAAATTATATCAGAGTGATTTTTAGGCTGGTTCTGTCATATGTTCTTCCCAGTTTTTGTTTCTGTTTGTTTTTTTACACAAAAGCAAATGAAACCAGTTCACTCTGGTTTCTTTACTGATTGTGGTAATTTAAGAACTTCAATCTGCTTTTTAAAACCTCTTCTTGACATTTGGGGAAATTATTGTTTGTCATTTTTGGTAGGAAATACTATTTTCATATAATAAGCATCTCTTTTTAAAATTTGAACTTCAAGGGGCAGCTAGGTGGCGCAACGGATAGAGCACCAAGCGCTGAAGTCAGGAGGACCTGAGTTCAAATCCGGCCTTGGACCAAACACTTGACGCGTACTAGCTGTGTGACCTTGGGCAAGTCACTTAACCCCAGTTGCCTCACTAAAAAAAAAATAAAATAAAATAAAATTTGAACTTCATAGTTATATATGATATTTAATAAATATTTTGAAAGTTTAAAAAAAGTTCTTTTCCCAAACTATTCCAGCTCTTATTCTGAAAGTATAGTAAGCTGCTGGCAATATTGAATTTTAACAAATCTTGTAGAGATAAATTCACCACCAAAAAGTGCTTAGTTGAAATAATAATATCAAAAAGTTTTCAGATCCCAGTGTAAAGTTAAATTTTAGACCATTTTATCCTACAAAATAATTTTATACTGCCCTTTTTGTACTCATTCAAGTTCCTTCTGATGTGCTCCTTTTTAATTTCCTAAGTGTGTAATATTTTTTCAGTGCTAGAAAGATTATGAATATAAAATATTTTTCTTAAATTTTTTAATAGCTGCTTCCTCAGATGAAATTATGAAGAAGTGTTTGGCATGGGATTCAGAGAAGAAACTGAGCTTTGCAGTACCATTTGCAGAAATGAAGCCTGTAATATATTTGGATGTATTTTTGCCTCGGGTCACAGAACTGGCTCTTTCATCTAGCGACAGACAAACTAAAGTATTTTCATTTTTTTGTTTCAATGATATTTTAAGTGAGATTTTAATGACTTTCATTTTAAAAAGACTTTTTCTTAAGAGTCACAAGGAAGATTTAGGAAGGGGAATCTGTTTCAGCCACTCCATTATAATAATTGTTTTATTTTTATCTCTGCATCTATCTGAAAACATATTAATCCACGTCTCCAAAGTGATAATAAAAATCAAATTGTAATGATAGTTGAAAGGGAAAACTTGCAAGAAAAGTGATTGGCAAATAATTTAAGAGAAATTTTGTTTTCTGGTTGTATTTATGTGGGGGGGGGGGGGTCTTCCCACCAGATTGGCTCTCTTATCTCTTGCAATTTATGGGAGGACATGGATAAAATTTACAGAAGTTGGGCGGTTGTAGGTGAGTTTTAACTTCTGTAATTGAAGGGAATTTTCATGTCATTGAGATCATAGATCCTTTGATATATGACTATTAAAAACCCTTTATGGTAGAAATATAGTATGCAGGAACATATGCAAATTATTAATATACAGACAGTTTTTTGTACAAGACACTTGAAAAGGCAGATAACCTCAAATTTAAAACATTATTTATTATTCTGGCTATGTTATATGTCTCTTATGATTCAGTTTCCTTAGTAACCAAAAATGAACAGATATATACTCTAGATGAATGTTGTTTCTTATGAACAAAGAATATGTTAACATTTATTAACCATAAGCGTAATTTATATGGTTCTTTCATATGCTAAAAATAAAATTAATGTCTTTGTCCTTTTTAAAGCTTTTAAATTTAGATATTTTGCTCTTTGGGCAGAAAAATATCTATGAAGTGAACAAAGGGAGAAATTCTATATTTTCACAAAGTATTTCCTCAAATTAATTTGTATTTGAGTCAGATAGTACTTATCTGTTGCATTTTTAAATTTTGGTTTTATTTTACTTTCTTCGGGTTTTATTTTAAACCCTATTTTTACAAAATGCTGAACATTTTTCTATTGATCTGATACTAATATACACGATTTTGATAACTGTTTTGCTTATATTAGATTGCAGCCTGTGAACTGTTACATAGCATGGTTATGTTTATGTTGGGAAAAGCATCTCAAATACCTGAAGGAAATCTGGGTTCCCCACCCTTGTATCAGCTATATAAGAAAACATTTCCAGTGCTACTTCGACTTGCCTGTGATGTAGATCAGGTAAGTAGATTAATTATTTTTAACTTTGGATTGTAGTATGAAACTAAGTACCTTGACATATGAACAGAGTGATATTTTAATGTCTAATTTATTTATGTAAACTAAAATAATGAAAAGTTCTGTTTTTTTAAAATGCATTTTTGAATGTTAAAATACAATGGATTTTTGAAATGAGACTAAGATAAACTTTCAGAATGTAAGACTTTTAAAGGAGTAGTGGTGATCACCTTTGGAAGGAAAAAATATATAGTTGAAAATAGACTTTCTTTTCTTTTTTTTCTTTTACTTCATTTTTAAAATTTATTTTTAATTTTCAACATTCATTTCCACAAGATTTTGAGTTCCAGATTTTCTCCCCATCTCATCCCTCCCCCCAACCCAAAATGGCATGCATTCTGTATACCCCTTCCCCTAATCTGTCCTCCCTTCTATCTTACCCCCCAGCCCCTTCTCGTATCCCCTTCCCCTTTTATTTTCCTGTAGGACAAGACAGATTTCTATACCCCATTTCCTGTATTTCTTATTTCCCAGTTGCATGTGAAAACAATTTTTTTTAACATTTGTTGTTTTTTCTTTTTACAAGTATAGAAGCAATATTTGAGATTTTTTTGTCAGATTATGTTAGAATGTAGTGGAGATACTTTCTTTTTGTGACCAATCCTCACCTTAAAGTAAGAGCATAGGCAACTTCAGTCTGAGCCACGGTGAATTTTATTATGCAAATTTCTGCTTCTCTGGATTTTAAGGGAAGGAGAAAAGAATAAGTAGATAGGGAAACTTATATTCAGTGTAGCACTGAACCAGAAAAAGAAAAGTGACAGGTAATCTTTAGATAAATTTATTTCTCTGTTAAAAATTGCTTCAGGAGCTACCACTTAAATTTTCCATAGTTTGAATGTAAAGATTCAGGGAATTATAGTATATCACTGCCTGAAATTCTCAAAGGGAAGATAGCTCAAGAAGGAGGCTTTCAGAAACATTTTTAAGCAGTCCTTGATGAGAATGTAAAAAAGATTCATGTAGTTAACTATAGGAGCTTAATCTCTAGAGTTCAGATTTTGAAAGGACACACATAAAAGTTTGAAGGAGAGTAATAAACAGGGAAGTATATAAAAGATTTGTACAAACCTGTAAACAATGTCAGGAAGGCTAAATTTAAGATTGAACTGAGGCTCGTGAAAAAATGCAAAGGACAGCACAATGTTTTCAGCATTAAAAAGAACAAGAAAGAAATATTTCTCAGAGAAAATCATACAATATTTTTGGTTGATAGAAAAAAAACTCAATTTCTCATTTGTTTCCATCTTTTCAATATATGACTGAAAGAATAAGCATATCCCACAGAAAGTCGAAGCTCATATTTTGAGGGGATAGTAAGAGATCACTTAGTTGCTCTAAATGACTTCAAAACTCTCGCCTGAACAAATGCTATCCCAGCTTACTGCACAACTCATGAGATATGATTATTAAACTGGTCTATGATCTTTAAGGAATTGCAAAAAAATATTTGAGACTGTGCTGGAAAACTATAAATGTATAAATAATGTCCCAATTTTCACAAAGGAGAAACAGTGGATTCTTGGAACTGTAACTTGATTTGATATTGATCCCCACCAAAATTCTAAAACACTTTATTAAATTTGATTATTTTGTGAGTACTTACAAATGGAAGTAGTGATCCATTTACTAAGAACAAAGCATCCCTGACTAACCTTATCTTTTTGATACTTTTGCTGGACTGGTAGATCAGAGAAATTTTGTAAATATAACTGAATTTTGTCAGAGCATTTGACAAAGTCTCTAATGATTTTATAATGGAACGGGATGGGAGAAATACAGGCTGGGCAATAGTATGTAATTATGTAGAGTGTCATGTGGTCATACCCAGTGAATGCTGTTTGCCATGAACTGAGTTGATGCTTGGATCTCTTTCATCCTGGAGCAAAGTATTTTAATTGATTGAAAATTTGTCTCCAGCTAATCCACATAGCTTGCTGTCCTTGATCACATATTGTTCAGTTTTTAAAAACTCAGTGACTTAGGTAAAATTGTAGATATCTCACTTACCAAATTTGCAGCAGGGAGGGATAATTAATTTCTTGAATGTTAGAATCAATATCCAAAAAGATATTGACAGGCAAAAACAAGGTACTGAATCTTCATGAAGTATGGCTAAATAGCAGTAAAAATCAGATCATGTGTTCAGGGTCGAAAAATTAATAGAATAAGTACGTAGTGTGTATGGTATGCCCATGTTGTAATTATTGTGAAAAGAGAGAGCTTTTTGCTGCATTACAACCTTAGTGATGTAGCTGCCAAAAAAAGTAGTAGTAGTTAAGCTGCATTAGTAAAAAGTCTAGTATCCAGATCACACCTAGAGTTTCTGTTCATTCTGCATTAACGTTTTGTGAGGGACAGTGACAAGCTGGAATTTGTCCAGCATAGTACAATGAGGATGATAAGGGGCAGAAAATCCTGCCATATGAGGAGTTATTGTAGGAATTAGGCTAAAGATTTAGGAACATAGGGGAAGCTAGGTGGCGTAGTGGATAGAGCACTGGCCCTGGATTCAGGAGGACTCGAGTTCAAATTCGTCCTCAGACACATAACACTTACTAACTGTGTGACCCTGGGCAAGTCACTTAACCCCATTGCCTAGCCAAAAAAAAAAACAAAAAGATTTAGGAGCATGAAAACTGTCTTCAAGTAGCATGTTTATGTGGAACTGGTTTTATTCTCTTAGATTTTCTAGAGCAGAACTAGAGCTGCTGGGTAGAATTATAGAGTGGTGGAAATTATTCTTTCTACTCTAGCTCTGTTTAAATGACAACATTCTGAAAATGAGAACTGTGTAAAAATGGAGTAACTTGCCTTTTATGGTAGTGAGCTCCCTGTCACTCTAAGTCTTTAAATAGAGGCTGTATAACTTGTCAAGAATGGTTTTGACAAGATTTTGTGCTTCAGTTAAGGGTTGGATGAAGTGACTTCTAAAATGTTGTAATTGTATGATTTCTGTACTGCATATTGCTGTGATGATATAGTAATAGTCTGACCTATTTGGAAATGGCAAGTAAGCTATTTCCAAGGCAAAATTATTTGAAAAGAAAGAGATACAGGTATATCTAATGAATGTTTATTATATTATGACCTAGGTGACACGGCAACTGTATGAACCACTTGTCATGCAAATGATTCACTGGTTCACTAACAACAAGAAGTTTGAAAGTCAGGATACAGTGACATTACTAGAAACCATTCTGGTAGGTGGTGATTGATTTCTCTGCTTTTTCTGTTGGCCAATGACATAGAATGTATATTAGACTTTTAGCAAATAGATTGTTGAAGAAAACAAAATAATTTCTTTTTTTTTTTAACTAATTTCTAATTAGGTCATATAGGTTTTAAAATATTTTATTTTGTTTAAGGTGTTAAAATATATTTTAATGAGTCAGAATGCCTTGTTGGTAAAATTTAAAAGTTTTCCTGTGAGGCAAGAAAATATTCACAAATAGGGTAAGGCTTAACCTAGGTCAAGTCAAAAGATAACTTAAAACTGTTGACTTTTCTCAGAAAAATAAAAAGCCTCAACATGTCTAAAATGGAACTCATCTCTCCCTTAAGCCCACTCTTTTACCTAATTTCTCTACTTCTGTTCAGGACACTTCTGTTCTTCCAGTAACCAAGGTTTGCAGCTTGGGACTTGTCCTCGACTCTTCATCACCCAAAATACCCTCTTACTTCAGTTGCCCAATCTTATTGATTCTAAGGCTACAGCATCTCTCATCTGTCCCTTTCTCTCCACTCACACTGCCACCATCTTAGTTCAGGCCCTTATCACCTTTTGATTGGACTATTTTAACAGCCTCCTGATTGGTCTGTATGAAAGAATGAATGATAAAACATTTATTATTAAATGTTTACTGTGTGCCAGGCATTGTGCTAAAGTTAGAAATATAAGCATGTAAGAGAGTCCCTGCTACGAAGGAGTTTGGCGGGGGGTAAAAGGGAGCTAGAAAGAAAAGAGGAGAGGAGGATGCCTGCATTGTACGGAAGTGGTCTGGTTCTGGGCATGACAAAGTGAACATTTACCTACCAGAATCTCAAGGGCAGAGTCCAAGGTTTTGGTTGGAGGGTGTGGTTTGGGAATGGCCAAGAAGTGATGTGGAGTTCTGTACAAGAAATTTTCCCCTAAGTTTCTCCCTCTCCAATCCATCGTTCACATACGTGTCACAGCTGCCAAAAGCCTGTGATATTATGATGCAAAGAATTGTTATCACTGATAATGGGAGAGACCAGTTTCGGTGGAATGAGCCTGGAAGTCAGAGTTTGAGGTATTCAGAAGTGAATGAGACCTTGGAGGCCACGAGAGTAAATGATTTAGAATGCTTGCCTTTCTTCCAAGCTCCCTGCAAGCACCACTTCCCAGAGGACGCCCTTCCTGATCACAGCTGCTGTTGGCTCCCTCCCCGAAATTGCCTTTTTTTACTTTGAATAAATTTTGTATGTACATACACACATGCACACACATTTGTTGTTCCCTTGAGAGAATATAAATTCCTTGAGGGCAATAATTGCTTCATTTTTGTCTTTGTGTCCCCAGCAACTAGCACTGTAGCTGGTAGATGCTTAATAAATGCTTGTTGATTAATCATTTGGTCAACATATACAGTTTTTTAAAAAAAATCCATTGTAATCAGATCATTTAATTCTTAGGTTGGATTAAGTCCTTGACTCTTTCATTTTCTTGGTGCTGCTTGCAGACAGTGCTAGACAATTTCAAAGGAATTTGTTTACCTTTAAGTTTGTGTGTGTGTGTGTGTGTGTATTGTGTGGAGAAAGAGAGAGGGAGGGATGGAAAGAGAGGAAAAGAGGGAGAAAAGAATGGAGAGAGAGAGGACAAGGGAAAAGAAGGAGTAGAGGAGAAGTATTAGAGATAAGGATGGGACCTGTGATTTCATTGGACTAGGGAATTCTTGGATGAAAAACCTTCTGTCAGTTCAGGTCTCCACCCTACCTGCTCCTTAAGATCACATAGTCCATAGGTATCAGAGTGGAAATTGAAAGATGGTTCTGAAATTGGAGCTCTGTGTGTGTTCACATCCTTTTGCTGTTGCTCTGGCTCTTACTCTCTTTCATGCTGTTTTTCAGAAGAGTAGTTCTTAAAGCAGAAAAGTTGCTAGCCTTGAGTTCAGAACACCTGGGTTCTGTTGTTCATTACCTGTGTAAATTTGGTCAGTGAATTTAACCTTTATGAGCCTCAGTTTCATCATCTGTAAAATTAACCAGATGATCTAAACTTCCTTCTAGCTCCAAATCTTGTGACTTAAGATCCTAGGTCTTAAAAAATTATAAAAGGTGGTTTACTTTGATGGAGCTAATTGATGTAGGTACTCCTTCCCACAGTGCAGATTGCAACCCATACACATTTTCTACTGTCAGGAATCAGAGTCAGTGAACATTTATTCAGCACAAACTGTGTGCCAGGCTCTGCTCAGCACCATTGCTGCAAAAAAAAGATGGGAAAACCCCTGCTCTCAAGATCATAATGTACTGGATGTGACTCTTCTCCATGTCCTTCTGTAAGTTCTCTGTGCAGGGTCCACTTAATCTCACCAGGATAGGAGGAGTGGAGGAGGGAGAATATCCTTTAGAGCAATTGATATTGAATGAATACCATGAAGCCCACTGGCTGTGTATCAAATATCCTTTACTCTTCGTGTATGTCTAGTCCAATAAAGATAAACATTCTCGTCATATACCTGTTTGTCAATAATTAAGTTAGCCATACATTTATCAAAACTTTTTATATTCAGAATATTGTGTGAGGCATTAGAAAAAATAATTTAGATAAAACAAAGTTCTTTTACTGACAGAACACTACATGTGGCCCTCAAGTGTGACCCTTTGACAGAACTTCACGGAACAAATCCCCTTAATAAAAGGATTGGACTCAGTCAAAAGACTGCACCCAAGGACCTAGAAGGCCACAGGTTCACCACCCCTGACTTAAAGTATAGCAGGGATATGTTGCATTTATAGAAAAATAACAAATAGCAAAACAATATGAGGAGCCCTTATTGTGCTAAGGGTAGGTATGGGTTCTGAACAGATGGATCACAGAGTCAACAGTGCTGCCTTTGCTATTTCTCTAAAATTTTCTATAGAGATTGCCAAGATGGAGTTTATTTTTATTTCTGATTTTTTTGCTCTTTTATTTCATTTGATATATTTATTATTGCTTTTGAATTGGTGGTAGAGAGAGCTGCATTCATTTGGAGCTCCTAACTTTGCCATCTCACCAGAAGGCCTCCCATGACCTTCTTAACCCTGTTAGCATTATTTCTTGACATTTACTTGTTAGAACATGAATTGTTTAGCTTCCATAATCCTCTGCCATTTTCTTGATTTCTGAGAAATTAATTTAAGCTGTGGGCATCGCATGATCAAAGAGGCAAGTCTACTTTTAATGCCATGATTTATTTTATTTCTTGTGTATTAAGCTGATTAGTTCTTTTAGATATTTCCCCTTTTTATATGTATACTCCAGACCACATGTGGCCTCGAGGCTGCAGGTTCCCCATCCCTGCTGCAGATTATTCATTTTTGTGTCCAAATAAAGGTACTCTATTTTTGCACAGTTATTCTAGTTATTTTACTTTGTGTATCAGCTTTCTAATACTTCTAAACCTTGTCCTTTTCTCCATTCTTTTCCTTCCACAGCTATTTTACATACAGGATAGATACATCTTTATCTATTCTCTTACAGATTTATTTTTATCTCTTTGCTATGTAGACCTATTAGTTGTTCCACTGAACCAAAGAGCATGCTCAGTTCATAGCTTTTGGGGCACAGTTCCAATTCTTTTTCAGAATGATTGAATTAGTTCACCTCTCTACCAGCAGTGTTGATTTGCCTGCAGCCTCTCTAGCATTTGTCATTTTCCTTTTTTGTCCACTTTGCAAATCTGATGGGTATGAGGCAGAACTTCAGAGTTATATTAATTTATATTTCTCTAATTATTAATGATTTGTAGTATTTTTTTTCGTATGGCTATTGATAGCCTGGATTTCTTCCAATGAAAACTGCCTGTATATATCCTTTGACAATTTATCACTTGGGGAATGGCTCTAATGTTGAATGAGTTCTATATATATCTTAGAAATGAAACCTTTATCAGAAAGATTTGCTTCAAAGATTTTTTCATATTTGTGTACCTCTTAATTTTAGCTGCATTTTTTTTGTTTATAACAAAAAATTTATGAATAATTATTTAACTTCATTTTTTTCCTGGCAAGCAGAGAGAGTTTTTATAATAGTCATATATGTGAAGCAGCATAGTGTAATGGATAGAGCATTTAATTTGGAGTCAAGAAGACCTCAATTTGACTCCTGACTTGGATACTTAATAGCTCTGTGACTCTAAGCAAGAGTCAGGCTTCTCTGGACCTCAGTTTCCTCATCTGTAAAGTAAGGGGTTTGAATTTAGGGGTTTCTAAAGTTACTTCTAATACTAAAACAGTAATCCTATGAAATAGAAATAAAAGTTTAATGATGCAGTGATTTGCCTCTTGTTTTAGGATGGCATAGTGGATCCTGTTGACAGTACCTTGAGAGATTTTTGTGGCCAGTGTGTTAGAGAGTTCTTAAAATGGTCCATTAAACAAACAACACCTGAGCAGCAAGAGAAAAGTCCTGTGAACACTAAATCACTCTTTAAGCGTCTATACAGCTTTGCACTTCACCCCAATGCTTTCAAGAGACTAGGAGCTGCACTTGCTTTTAACAATATCTATAGAGAATTTAGGTAAGTCAACAAAAATTGAACATTATCTTTTCTGTATTTAAATAATTGCTCAGTGTGATTTGGGATTAGTAAATTAATTTTGATCAGGGAATATATGTTTGACTGTTTGACTATATTATACGTTATTGACTATGTGTTATATGTTATACTTAATTATGTATTATATGTGACTGTTATACACATCCATACTTTTAAAAAATAAATACTGATATTTCTTGTCTTTACATCTACATTTCCTAATGTATCTCCCTCCCTTAGAGAACCCAGCAAATTTAATAAAGAATAAAAAAGAGAAAAAATGGTTCAGAAAAAGTAACCAACACATTTAAAAATTCTGACATTCATTTTAGTGTTTTATATTCATAATCCTTTCCCTTTTTGAAGAAGGATTCAAAGTGTCTTCTCAGCTGGGCTTCTCTTTGTCTTTCTTGATGGGGTTGAACTTGGTCATTTATTTATACACACACATAAATTCTCTCTCTAGTATATGTTTTTTGAAAACGTGTGTGTGTATATTTGTCTGTCTATCTCTATCTATCTATCTATCTATCTATCTATCCATCTATCTATATATATATATTTAATCAACAGAAATCTACAAACCCAAACAAAAACAAAAACCTTGTTACTAATATATAGTCAAAACAAATTTCCACATTGATCATGTCCATTCTGTACATTGAGTCCACCTCTCAGGTACTGCTGCTAGCTGATGCTACAGTAGTTAGAACATTTTTCCTGGTATCAGGAAAACATGAGTTCAGATCTGTTCTCAGACATTGAATGGCTGTGTGGTCCTGGGCAAGTCATTTTACTTCTGTCTGCTTTGTTTTCCTCAACTGTAAAATGGGGGTAACAGTAGCACTCACCTCTCAGGAACATTGTGAGGATCAAATCAGTGTAATATTTGTAATATTTTACAAATATTAGTATGGTGCCTGGCACATAGTAGGCACTATATTCTCTAAGAAAGCAGCAGCAGCACCAGACAGACTTTCCCTCCAGAATTGTGGCAGAGCCCAGACCTAACATCAAGTTTGAAGTCAGGAAGTAGGCTGGGAAAATGGGCAAACAAAAAGAATCCCGCTATAATGAGCTATTACAATGGCAGAGATGCTCAAGGCACAAAACCAAAAGAAGAGAATGGCTCCAAAACATCTATAAACAAAGCTTCAGAGAAAAATATAGCTTGGGCTAAATTCCTAGGAGAGATAAAGCTGAGTTATGAAAACATTTGTAAATTTTTTTTTTTTAAGTAGAATGAGAACTCTTGAGGGAAAAAATGGGAAAAGAAATGAGAACTGTGGAAGAAAGGATTGGAAAAAGAAGTAACAGCTTGGCACAAGAAGTGCAGAATCTTGCCAAAGCAACAAACTCCTTGAAAATTAAAATGGACCAAATAGAAACCAATGACTCCATGAGAGAACAAAAAATATAGAACAAAGTCAAAAAGCTGAAAAATAGAAGAAAGTGTATGGTATCTCATAGCAAAAACAATGGACCTGGGAAACAGATTGAGGAGAAAAAAATTTAAAAATAACTAAACTGTCTGAATGTCATGACCAAAAAAGAACCTAGACATATTTCAAGAAATCTTTTTTTTTTTTTAATTTCAAGAAATCTTAAAAAAGACAAACAACTGTCCAGATCTCCTGGAAACAGAGGACAAAGTGAAAATAGAATCTCCCAGTCATCTCATGAAAGAATCCCCCAAATGAAAATTCCCTGTAAGGTTATAGCCAAAATCCAATATAGCCAAAATCCAGATCTTCTAGGTCAAAGAAAAAAGACTCGAAGCAGCCAGAAACAAAATTCTAATCCTGAGGAGCCAGTCAGGATCACACATGACTTATCAGCCACCACTAAAATGAAGTGCAGAAGCTGGAATGTAATATTCAAGAATGCATAGTCTGTGGGCTTACAGCCAACAATAACTTAACCAGCAAAATGGAGTACAGGAGAAAAAAAATGAAACTTTAATGAAATACAGGACTTCTAAGTATTTCTATTGGAAAAAAGCAGTATAAAGAAACTTTGGAGTTCAAACACAAGAATGAAGAGAAACACATAAAGGTGAATGAAAGAACAACGATAGAAGACTAAATAAGGATAAGCTGCTTACATTCAATTATGGGAAAATGTTAGATGTATCCCTTCTGAAATCTGTCATCATTGAGTCTTATTAGAGTTCTGTTCTGGTGGCCTTAAGAGTAGAAAGAGAGAGGTAAAGGAATACGTTGAGGGGGGATGAGAAAGGAAGGTTAGGAAAATTATCTCACATAATTGTACAAGCAGACATCTATACAAACAAGGGGGTGATGGGGGAGCAACTGACACTGGAATCTTCCTCTAATCTGAACCTGGGCATACAGAAGAATACACACACATACACACACACACATGAATTAGGTACAGAAATACATTTCATCAGGGAAACAGAGAAAGGGCAGAAGGGAATTAAAGGGAGGGTAGATTTAGGGAGGAATTAGTCCTATGCAAAACAAAACCAAGGATGTACAAAAAGTTTATACCTGTTTCTGAAGTGGCAAAGAATGAGAATCTGAAGGGGTGCCTAGAATTAGGGAATAGATGAACAAGTTGTGGTATATAAATGTGATGGAATACTATTGTGCTGAACTTGTATCAGCGAAATAACTAACCAGGGTTCTAAGAGATTAATAATCAAATATATTACCTACTTCCTGATAGAGATGAAGGACTCAGTACAGAATGAAACAAAATTTTTTTGGACCTGGCCAAAGTGAAAATTTGATTTGATTAACTCTACTTGTTGGTAATGGGTTTTATTTTTCTTATGTTCTCAATTTGAAAGGAGGGCAATGAGAGGGTGAGAAGACAGTCTTGGCTTTTAAAACAAAGTATTTTTTAAAAATTTTCTTTTAAATTAAAAAAAGGGGAGGGAGGAAGAGATTTAAAGGAGATATTTGTAAATAAGAGATTACCTGAAGTAGAATTAATTGAGTTATCAAAATTGAGAGAACATGATGTCATTTGGCCAATCAACAAGTGCTTTCAGTTTATTAAGTCCCTTCTATGTGCCAGGCATATAGTATGCTTAGTACTGGGAATACAAGAAAATTTTTTTAAAAAGCCCTCTTGAGAAGGAAGAAAGAAAGTTGTGGGGAAAACATTGTACATTAGACAGGTACCATTTCCAGTTTTATGTAACAGGGACAGTACTGTGCCAAACACTGTAGGAGTTTGTAATTCAGAGAATGTTCTCTACTGTTAGTCTGCCTGTTCTTGGTGATAACCCTGTCGTAGACTAGGATTTAACAAAAAGGTAGGATAAATAAATCTCTCTTGACCTTTATAGCCAAGTTATAATGAAAATCAGCAAATAAAGTCAAGGAATTTTAAAAATCGTGTACTATTAGAGTCCTTAGCCAAAATACTAGCTTTTACTTATGTTTTGGAGTGGTAACTTACATTTTCAAACCTCATTAATTTTATTAAAAGAGGTTTATTTTTTCTTATTATGTAATCTATCTTATATGTTAAATTTTCTGCTTATTTTTATCTTAATTGTCTTTTGAGATTTCTACCTTGGTTTCTTTATTTCTTTGATGGACACTTTTGCTCTTGTCAGGAGAGATTACAATGAATCCACTCTTCATCCTATGTGACTCTTGTCTGTGTGCTTACTTAAGTTCCCCCATAGAGTACTCTCCAAACATGTGGGGTCCTTCTCAATCTCTACATTATTGTATGGGTACCAATGGAGACCATTCTCTGCATGAGACTGGCTCACTTTCTTTCCTTGTCGTATATCCCTTTAATAATATCTCTGATATCCTCTGCGGAGCTCTCAGCGCTTGGCATCCCGACCCGCAGATGTGGAAACTGAGACCCTGATAGATGAATTGATTGTCTTGAGGTCCTAGAGACACTGTCGTGGTGAATTTGGTTCAGGCTGTGCGTGACCACTGGGTTCGTATTCTGGTACCAATGGGATTTTTCATTGGCTATTATCTAGACAAGAAGAGTGATGAGAAACTATAACTGCTTTCTGGAATAAGAGCATGTTATTTAAAAGGGAACTGAAACCTAATGAAGAAGTTACCTGGAGATATGAAAGCTTTGCCTGAATTGAGAAATTTTCATGTTGAATAAAAAATTTTATGAAAGAAAAAAAAATAGTATCTCTAATAACACATACTGGCCATGCATATCACCATTACTCTTTGGGTCACCTTCAGCTTTAATTCCTCGAAGATTGGCATTCAGACATGTAGCATCATTGTAAGAAGATTGAAGGTCGTCTTGCAGAAGGCATAGGAAGACATTTTTACAGATGATATTCCATAACAGGCCAAATATTTATAGTGACATTATTGATTGAAAAGTGCAGAGAATGCAAGATCCTACTGTGCCTTTTATTTCTTGATGATGAAGAAGCATTTGATTCTGTAGAGCAGAGTGTTATCATAAAGGTTCTCCAACCAGGTGTCTCCTATTTATGTTAAAATTGTACAATTACATGAGATATCGTAATCATTTGATTACGATAATTTTCTTAGATGATCGTCTCATCACAAATATTTGAGGATGGCATAAATTAAGGAGATGTGCTGCTCGTCTGAAGTGTTCCTGTCATGGAGAAGATCCAACCAAGATTCCAGTTGGAAATTGAACTTGTCTTTTAGTGGCTTCTGTTGGTCGGTGTCATAGAGCCTTCTAAAAAAGATCCATTATAATTCAGAAGAGTTCAGAGTTTTGTGACACAGGAAAATCTCTGAATGTCAGTTGTCTAACCTCTGTTTGATGGATGATCTGTGGAGCTGACACATCAGCACATTTTTCTTGAAGAAAAATTGCAGAAGGGTAGCGACCTGGGCTAAGAGTTGAATAGGAGTGTGTCCCTTTGGAAAATTTTATAGTGCTTTTAATAACTCCAAAATTCTAATCTGAAACAAATGTCCTTCCTTGATTTTAAGGTAGATGTACACCCCATAATATTAAATGGCTGAAAAGTTAAGACATTTGTTAAGCCAAAAAAAAAGCATCTTTTACTTTTTGAACTTTCTTCCTTATGGGGTTGTTGGGAAGATTATATCAGATGCCTACATCAGTACACTTTGTAAGCTCTTAAGCTTATTTTGCCATTGTTTGATGTATCCTTTTGTAATTGGGGCTTAGTCTCATGGCCTGATTTTGAAATTTTTGCTGGTGGAGAAATACTTCAGCTGCAAAGGTATGCCTTTTTATCTTATTAACTTTTTTTAACATACATTTAAAATTATTTTACTTTTGGGCCTCTTCATGTTTCTTATTTACTATATTCCAATTTTTTTTATTTTACAGAGAAGAGGAAGCCCTTGTAGAACAGTTCGTCTTCGAAGCCTTAGTCATTTATATGGAAAGTTTGGCCTTAACTCATGCAGATGAGAAATCTTTAGGTAAGTTGTATTTAATTTTTTTCTAGTTTAATACTCTGTTGAGTATTTTCGGCATAACAAAAATCTTTCATAAGGTAGCCCTTTAAAAATGAGATATTGTCTTACGCTTGTGAGTGCAAACTTAGTTTTATTCCCTCTAACGATGGAGAGAGAATATAGCCCCTGTATGGTTTATGAGACAGTTAAATGAACTGTTTTGGCCAAAAGAAATCTTCAGCCAAAAGAAGTGGTTAAACCTCTGGTGAGAAGCCTCTGTTTAATCAGGAAGAGACTTTAGGAAGTTTTTTTTTTAATGGATGAAATAAAAAAACAAAACAAAACACTTAAACTTGCCAAAGCTTCAGTTATCTAAAAACCTCATCTGTGTGCAGTATCTTAATGGAGTAACATAAGGCACATATTTTATGTATTTACACCTTGTGTTCCACACAATACTTCATACATGCAAGGTACAAAGTAGATATCTGTATTCAAATCAGTGAACTTGGATCTCTCTACCAGAGAAGGGGAACAAGGAGCTGGCCAACATAAAAAATAAGAAAAAATATAGCAAATGGAAGAGAAACTCTTAATATTAATGAACTATAATATAAGTTAACCTCTCTGAGCCTTCACCTGCAAAATAAAGGGGTTGGTCTAGTGATACTAAAGTTTTTTGCAGTTGTGAAATATTATGGTTCTTCTTTACTAAGTTGAACATAAAGTTTTTTTTTTTCCTTGTGCCTTTATCTTTTATTATACCTAGATTGCTCTAATTGTCAAAAGGAGAATCTTATTCACCCACCTGGATACCTGAGCCCATTTCCAAGATGTTATTTTTATGTTTTACCTTCTGTGGCTTAACAGTATTTCATCAGTATCCTGTGATGGGTCTAAATTTTCTTAATCACTTAATTAGTCACATCAGTGACCTCTTACACATTTATATCTATTTGCCATAATCAATATTTCAATCTAATTTAAAATAATATAGTCTATACTGTACTGTAACTTTAAGTCTTGAAGAATAGGAAAGATAAAAATAAAATAAATCTAAATATTTTATATGCGCATTTTATGTAATCATAGTCCTTGACAGGCTTCAATGCCAAAAGCCTAATGTAGTGCTAACAACTAGCTAGTGTATTTGCTGTGGGAAAATGTCCAGTGGAGACTTTAGTTAAGGCCAGAATGCAGTAGAATCCTTTGTTAGCTTAATGAAAATTCCCATGTGTTCATAATGATTGTGACCTTGAGTAAGATTCTGTTTTTGCTCAGAAAAACCACAAAATGTACAATATTATTGAAATAAACTAAGGAGACCTAAATTTTAAAAAAAGGTTGATAAAACAGTATCATTTATAGTACATGTTAAAAAAAAAATTAACACTTGATAAAAGAGTGAACCTGTTAATTCCAGTTTAGAGTTTAGGTGATAAATGATTTATTTTCATAGATAAGTCAGTTTGTGAATATCAAGGAATTATAGTGGACTCCAGCTCAGTAGAAATCAGCCATTTGACATAGCAGCCAAAAAAGTAAAAAGATCTTAGGCCTGAGAGGTGATAATCTTATTGTATTCTGCCTTGGGCAGGCCACTGGAAGACTTATTTTTAGAAATACATTGGCAAGCTAAATAGCATGCATCCAGAGGAAGGCAACCAGGGTTGTGAAGGGCTTCTACTAAATGTCTTTTCTCTCTGTTTTCCTCCATCCTTGCTTATCTGCTTTAATTTAGTTTGGGAAGAATTGATGAGCTTATTAAATATTGTTATTATTTAAAATGCACATATAATTTTAAGTTAGTAGAGTCTGACCTAAGATTATTATGATGTCATCGCACAGGTTTTGTGATCACTGAGAATCCTGTGTCTCTCTCCATTCGACATATTAAGTTAAAATTTAGCTTCAGAGACAATTGCTACCCATATGACTCTGGCCAAGTTGCTTGACTGCTGTCTGCCTCAGTTTTCTCATCTATAAAATGGGGATTATACAAGCACCAAAGAATTGTTGGGAGGGTCACATGATTTTATCAGCAAAATGCCTTGCAAGCCTTAAAGAGTTATTTAAATGCTAGCTGTTATTATTATTGTTATTGTTTTTCATCTTAGTTCTGGAATATTGATATTCCACTTGATAAGTGGAGTGGTGTTGTCCACATAAAATAGCCGAAATGTCTTTCTATCGGCCTCAATTCTCACCAACAGTAGAATATACTCCTTTTTGACAGTTTGTGGTGTTTTGATTGAAAGATTGACATAGAGATTATACATTTATTGAAAACATTTTGAAGTCTGAGAAATATTAAAATCTATGGGAAAAATACTGTTAATAATGACACATGGGATGATTAATAGGGAGACAGTGGTGTGACAGAAAAGAGTTGGATTTGTAATCAGAAGACTTAGTTCCTCTCCTGCCTCTGGTATCTTCAGCCTCTATGATTTGGGGCCAATTCAGTTAACATATCTGCAACTCAGTTTCTTCATCTGTAAAATGAGGTAGATGAGTTCTGAGGTTCCTTCAAGACTAGAATTTCAGTTCCTATAATAAAATTCCTATTGAAATTGTTTTTATGCATGTAGTACAATTTTTTTTTTTGAGAACAGGTACAATTCAGCAGTGTTGTGATGCTATCGATCACCTGACGCGCATAATTGAAAAGAAGCACATCAACTTAAATAAGCCCAAAAAACGGCGCTTACCTCGGTTGGTACTATTCTGCTTTTCTGCTGTAGCCTTTTTTTTTTTTTTTTTTTTGGTTAAGCATAAAATTGTCTTTTTTCAGCTAACAAGTACTAGAAAGGATTACATGGTTTATGGTGTGAAGTACTTGGTTTCAGGTTTATTGGGCCTTTTTGAGAGAAGATTCTTTCTTTTTTTTGCCCGTCCCTATCCCCTTGTTTTACAGTACTAACAATTACAGAATTTGATAGGAGTGGAAGAAATGGCATAATAATTCAACTTAATTTAATTTAACAAACATTTAAGTGCTTACAAGGTGCTTATGTACTGATGATATAAAAACAAAAAAATAGCAGGGCCTGCCTTTCAGGGAGCTCGTATTCTAATGAAACTTGTACATAAATAAACACAAACCAAATCCAATAAAATACCAACCACTGGGGGGAGTCAGGAAAGGCTGTGTCAGAAGTAGATTTTAAGTGCTAGAAGTGAGAATGGGGCACCAGTTGCACACAGATGTGGAGAGAGAAATAAAATGAAGCCAAGTTTGAGAAAAGCTTGGTGGCCAGTTTGGCTAGAACACAGCATGTGTAAAGGGGAATAATAGAGGAAAATTGGGAAAAGAAACTAGGCTTTGGAAAGCTTTGAAGGCCAAGAGGCTTCTAATTAATCTTTGAGGCAGAAGGGAGTCAGTAAAGATTTCTGACTAGTGGTGGGGCATGGTGACAGGTCTATGCCTTAGATTATTTTGGTAGCTGTGTGAAAGATGAATTGGAGAGGAGAGAGGTTACCTAATGAGATACCAATTAATAGGCTATTTCAGTAGTCCAGATGAAAAGTCATGATGCTGTCAGCTTAGGGTGATATTTGGAGAGAAGAGACTGATAGAAGTCAGTCAGTGAACAAGCATTTCCTGAGTGCTTATTGTATGCTTGGCCCTTTTCTAATCACTAGGGATACCAAAAAAAAAAAAAAGGCAGAAACATAGACCCTCCCTCAGGAGCTCATAATCTAATGGGGAAGAAAATTGCAAAAAATTATATGCAAAAAGTTGTGCATATAAAATATATAGTTCAAATAGAAGGTAATCTCAAGGGGAAGGTACTAGCAGTGGGAAAAACTAGGAAAGGCCGCCTACTGAAGATAGGATTTGAGTCAAATCTTGAAGGAAACAGGAGGCGTAGGGAGGGCATTCTAGGCATGGGAAATGGCCAGTGAAAAGGCAGGGAGTCAGAAGAGGCAAGATGCTTCATTGGATGAGAACTTTGGGCCTCGAGTCAGGAAGACCTGAGTTCAGATTCAGCCCAGATACTTATTTGCTGTGTGATCTTGGACCAAGGCCCTTAGCTTGTTTGCCTCAGTTTCTTCATCTGCAAAATGAGGATGATAATAATGGCACCTACCATGTAAGGTTGTTGTGAGGATCAAATGAGATAATAATTTTAAAGCTCTTGGCACAATGCCTGACATAGTAAGCACTATATAAATGTTAGTTGTGATGGTGGTGGTGGTGTGCTTTTTGGGTTTTGAAACATATTATCATCGGGTTTATGGTAAAATTAGAAGTGTCAGTAATATCCACTAATTTGTAATTATTATCTTGTTATTTTAGCGGATTTCCACCTGTTCAAACACTGTGTTTATTGGATCTTGTCAAGTGGCTTTTGGCACAATGTGGACGCCCCCAGACAGAATGCAGACACAAGTCCATAGAACTGTTTTATAAATTTGTTCCTTTGCTTCCAGGTACAGTGACCAATGTTGTGTTGTAAAATGCTAATTTATGCAGAGGTAGAGGTTTATATAAGAAAAACTTCACTTTTATATCAGTTGAGTGGTATGTAGCGTAGTAGTATTTAGTGTGTGATTTTTTTTTAAAGTATGTTAACTAAAAAGAGCTGTTATTAAATAGTTGCATAAATGGCTGCTATTGAATGGTGATATTGAGGAAATGATTTTAAATTGTATAACTTTTTTTATTAAATATTTCAATTTTTAAATTCCACCACAGTTTTCATTTTTTGTAGTCCATTTAATTTTATTTTAAAAAACAAAACTACTCTGATCATACAGTATTCAACATTATATTCTATTTTTAATAGTGAAATAAATGTGACTCTACTGTTTCAACATGTGATATCCTTAAATGCCTAGATATTTACCACTAAAAAGTCTTAGACTCTTTTAATACAAGTATTAGAAAGAAGTTAATCTGATCCTTGCAGGAAAATACTTAGGTCTCTAAATTATATTGTTAAAAATGGCTTTCTAAGGAAACCAGTGAATTTATTCTTCACTCACTGTTAGCATTGGGTACTGTATATATTATAGGTAAACTACAAGTTATGAATGAAATCAGTCCCCCATTTCATCTGAGATATAGAACAAATACCAACAGTTAATTTCATTTATACATGCAGTTCTTAGATGATAGATTTAGTTCCAGAAGGGACCTTAGGGCCCTCTCAAGCCTGACTTGGTAATTTTATAGATGACAGGAAATTTGTATCCCAGGGAGTAACATTGACCTTCCAAGGTGATAGATTATAAGTTGCAGAGACATTATTACAAACCCAGCTTCTTGGACTCCATATCCAGGAACTTCTCTACTATACCAGACTTTTCTCATTGTGAAGGTTTTTATAAATCTTTATCAAAGGCATCATAAAGAGGTTACAAGATAATGCATGTGGCTGCACATGCATTAAGAAAGATGACCCCTTTTTCTCTAAAAATGTGATAGTTTCCACTTGCTATAGCAGGAAATTAACAAGATATTTCTTTGTTGAAATTGATGGGAAAAAATAGTATTTTAATGATAATGCTTTTAAATTTTGTTCATCTTTCATTTTCTTTTTTCCTTTTTTTTTTTTTTTTTTGGGCAAGGGAATCAGTGTTAAGTGACTTGCCCAGGGTCACATAGCTAGTGAGTAACATGTGTCTGAGACCAGATTTGAACTCAGGTCCTCTTGACTCCAGGGCTGGTGCTCTATCCACTGTGCCATCTAGCTGCCCCTTATCTTTCATTTTCAAAGAGGACTAATGACATCACGATGTTGGGATAAAATAGTGGATAATAGTTGCTGTCTTGACTTGCACGTGAATTGAATTTAAGTGAGGCAGAGTTGTTTATATAGGAAACAAAACATAGTCTTTTGGTCAGCTTGTTCCTTAATAAAGAATTTTTGCCTTACAGAGAGGGAATAAAATATCAAAGTTGCTTTTTCACCTATATGAGTTGTTCTACACTAAGTTGTAGTTAACATCAGTCACATGATAAATTTGTATCTAGCTGATAAGGTTTCCTATCTCACCTGCCCATCCTCATCTTTTCTGTATTTATTCTTGAGTATGTTTTTCCATTTGTATATGTCTACGTTTTCTTCTGGGGAAGTCTCACCTTCTTTTTCTGCACATGTATCAGTGTTTCTCCCTCTCTGCCATTCTTCTTCTCTATCCTTTCCCCAGAATGTTTTCATTTTAAAAATATTTTTTTAAATTGTGAACTTTGGCAACAAAAAGGAGCATTGGCACACATGAAACAGAACATAGAAAGTTGATTCTGTATAAAAATGTGAATTTCCAGTTCATTCTGCTTGCTTTTTTTAAACACAATATTTAATAAATTGTACACATTGCGTCTAAAGCTATACTGCTTATCTGTACTTCTTTCTGAGCTTTCTTCTGTTTTCTTTTGTGTATTTAAAAAATGTTAGTTTCTCCCCTTTTTGTTGCATCAATGTGGCTAACTCTTCCCTTCCTTATTCCCTTCACCTCCAATTAAAAAACAAGAGGAAAAAAAATAAAACAAATAAGCCTAGTCAAGAAAAACAAATTCACACTGCGGGGTCATGTCCAGAAATGATTCTCTCTGCATATTATATTCGTTACCTTTCTCTCAGGAGGTGGGTGACATTCTTTATCATGAGTCTATTGGAAACATGGTTGATCATTGCTGTAGGCAGTCAGGTGGTGAAGTGGATAGAGTGCTGGGCCTGGAGTCTGGCAGACCTGAGTTAAAATCCTGCCATAGACATTTACTAACTGTGTGACCGACCCTAGACAAGTCACTTAAACCTCTGTCAGCCTCAGTGTCCTTAACTGTAAAATGGTCATAATAACAGCATCTACCTTGCAGGGTTGCTGTGAGGATCAAATGAGATAATGTTTGTAAAGCACTTAGCACAGTGCCCGACACTGTGGGTGCCATAGAAATGCTTGTTTCTTTTTTCCTCCCTCTTTTGATCATAGTTCTTTAGTCTTTCATAGTTGTTTTCCATTATGATGTTGTCCTTGTACAAATTGTTGTTCTAATTCTGCTCACTACACTCTGCATTAATTTGTACTACCCAGGATTCTCTGAAATTGTCTTTTGCATAATTCCTTATGGTGCAATAATATGTAATAGATTACATTCACATAACATAATTTATTCGGCTGTTCCCCAGTTGTCTGAGAGGCAATCTAAGGCATCTCTGTGAGACTAATTTTTTTTACTTCCTTATAGTCTTCCTTTCAGCATCTGGAAGTTTATTTTGCTTGTAACTATTCTCTCCCACATATTATCTTTCTTCTTAATTCACCCTTTCACCCTCCTTTCTGTCCCTGCTTATTTTTCTGTTGTTTGATTTTTTCTATATCAAACTGTATATGTGTGTATTCATGTTCAACCTTCCTTTATAAACACTTTCAGATAAACGTTCATCTGATCCCAGTTCTTCCCACAACTTCCTTCATATTTATATATATATTTTTTACATACTCCAATTATGATAAATTATAAAGTCCATCCATAATTTCCTTCTTTCTAAACTCATGTATTTATTTTCCTTTTATCCTCCTTTTTACCTCTCTCTTAAAACCTTAGAACCAATCCATTCTCAGATCCTTTATTTTTCCTTTTGAACTCTCTCAGTACCCTTTGAAAATGTTAAAATTCTGGAGGGACAGTTTTTTCTTCTCCCTTATTAGTATATTGGCTCTATGTAATCATACAGTACTTTCCAGTTATTCAGATAACTGTCTTTTAGGTTTCTCTGGAATTTTGTGTTTGTATTTTAAGTCTCCACTCGACTGTGGTCTTTAGAAATCCTTGAAAGTCCCTTCCAGTAGAGGTACATTTTGGTTTTTTTTTAATCTATAGGGTTATACTCAGGTTTGCAAGGTAAGTTATTCTTGATAGCAGTCCTTCATCTTTTGCCTTTTCAATATTGAATTCAAAGATCTCTTCTGTTTTTTAGTAGATGATGCAAGATTTTATATCATCCTGAATGTAGTTCTTTCATACTTGAACTGCTTCTTTTTGAATTTTTACTGTCTTTTTCTTTGAGGTTGAAATGCTGGATTTTGACTGTCACTTTCCTAGAATATTTTTTGGTGGGAGGGTTCCTTTCAGGAGGTGACTGGTAGAAATTTTGAAACTTTTGGAAGCTTTTGCCCACTGGTTCTAATAGACCTATAATGTTTTCATTTATGATCTCTAGAAATATAGTACCTAGGCTTTTTTTTTTAAATTACGGTTTTCAGGAAGCCTAATGATTCTTAAATTATCTTTCCTTGACTGGTTTCCAGGTCTGTTGTTTTTGATATCAGCTATAGCTTAAATTTTCTTCCGTTTTTTTCCTCCAACCTTTTTGCTCTAATAATTCTTGCTGACTCCTGGGGTAATTGATTTCTTTTTCATCTCTTTGAGTTTTCAGAGTCTTTTATTTGGGTAAGATTTGCCACTTTCTTTTCTAAGCTTTTTATGATCCTTCTAATTCTTCCCTTTGTCATTTGCCTCTCTTTCTTTAAAAATGCTCTTATTTATTCTATTTATTCATGTAGTCTTTGTAGAAAATCCACTTTTTTCTTGAGTCTCTGCTTGTAGTGGTTATGGAGTTTGATTTGCGATAATTTTTTTATATTGGTGGGTGGTTTTTTTGTTTTTAATTTACTTTTCTCTCCAACTTTATTCCCTGGTTTGGAGCTTTGTACTAGGGCCAGGCTTTCCTTTCTACTTTGCTTTTCTGTGAAGTGTTCTTGTCCTGGGTCCCTTGGGTTTTTACATGGACCTCTACCTCATTAGGTTAGGCCTGCCTGGATCTTCAGGACCCTCCCTGTTGTCTCAAGACAGTGTTAGGGACCTTAAACCTGTCCTGCTTTGAACGCTATGGCATTGTGTTGTTTGTCACTTCAGTGGTCACTGATCTCTACCTCTCCAGGCTCTTCCAAGGTCCCCCAGATGGCTTTCTCAGTGAAGCCCTTACTCTTGTGGTTTCCAAACACAGAACTTTACAGGCCATTTGTGTCCCTGGCAGTCTTTGGTTGTCTGGGAGACTAGCCCTATGGTGAAGTCCCAGGGGAACTTCTTTATTGCCTTTGGGCTTCTGACTGACCTCTTGTGTAGTTCCAGGGTGTAGTTGCTTCTTGAATTTCTTGATCATTATTCAGTCTGGTGAGAACTTCAGTGTTTGGCTATAGTAGATAGATGGGAGTAGGGCAGACTGCCTCTTTCAGGTAGCCCTCTTAGCTGGAAGCTCTGTCTAGATTTTTTTCTCTTTTTCTTGACTGGTTAGAATAGAGAAATGAAATTTTTAAAATTATATTTATTGGATGCAATTTTAATTTTTTGTTCATTTTTTAATTTATTTGACTCACTGTTTCTTTTAATCCCTTATGAGTCAGTGACCCTTCAAATCTCCCTGTTCCAAAGTTGAGAAAAATCATACATGTGTATGTATACATGTATATGCTTGTGTATGTGCAAATGTATATTGTATATTACTCACCAGAGTCAGAATGCTTTGATCTTGTCAAATATGCTAAGTAGAGATCATTTTAAATTTTTTTGTTCAGTTTGGTAGGTACCAGAGTATTAAAATATCTTTAAAAATACAATTTACTAAAAAGTAAATCTTCTGAGTTAACATAAATTATATCTCTGACAATTGTTACAAAAGGAAATAGTCTTTTTTAGAAGGCTTTAAGTATTTGAAATAATGACTTTTGGTAGAATATTTTCCTAACTTTGTTGTAACTATTATAGTCTATATTTTGTTTTGGTGTGGTCCTGTGATTTCATCTCTATGGAGAATTGGTGTGGAAATTTCTTTCATTGGTTAAAGTGTGTTACTCAGGGTCACTTGGCTACTATGCATCAGAGGCAGGACAGGAACCCAGGTCATAGTAATAAATAGCCACAGAATATTTATTAAGCACCTTCTATATGCCAGATGGGATAGAAAGACAGAAATGAAACAGCTGTGCACCTGTGGAACTTATTCTATTGAAGGAGATTATGTAATTGGCAGGGGGAGGGGAGGCACCAACTACTGGGGGCATCAGGAAAAGCCTCATGTAGGAGATGACATTTGAGCTCAGTTTTGAAGGAAATTGTTGATTTCTAGAGGGGGAGGTAACGAGAGAATATTTTCCAGACAGGCATTGCAAAAGCACAGAGGTGATATGTGGCCATTGTGTAGCAGTCAGAAAGACCAGAGTGACAGGACCACAGAGTCTGAGTGGAAGTAGTTTTTAATAAGACTGGAAAGACATGTCAAAGCGAGCTTATAAAGGGCTTTAAATACCAAATAGAAGAGTTTACATTCGATCTGAGAGGCAATAGAGAGCTATTGGAGTTGATTGATAAGGGAATGACATGGTCCAGCTTATGTCGTAGGAGTATAATTTTGGTACCTGTATGGTGGATGGATTAAAAAGGTGAAAGAACAATTAGGAGGCTATTGCAATAGTCAAGGCCATGTGAGTGGACAGAAGGGATTGGAATGTGAGAGATGTGGAAATAGAAAAACAGGACCTGGAAACTGAACAGATATGTGGAATGAGAGGGAGTGAGCAGCCACCAATGATAATTCTAAGATTGTGCACCTGGGAGCTTGGAAGGAATGTGGTGGTGGTGGTTCTTTTATACATATACACACACACACATAATTATGTATTATAATTATTATATATAATTATATAATGTAATCATATGGTATTGTCTATATATAATATTGTGTATATATATTATATAATACACACACACACACATACACACATACAGAGAGGGAGAAGGAGAGAGTGAGTGAGTTCTGGGAGTTGTCTGCATGCAGTTGTTAGTTGAACTCATTGGAGCTGATGAGGTCATCTATAGAGAGAAGAGAAGAAGGCCCAGGAGAGGGTTGTGGGGTTTACTACTTTTAATCGGGTGTATAGATGATGGAGCAAGGAGTTGGAGGAGTGGTCAGAAGGGTAGGAGAACCAAGAAAGAAGAGCATCATAAAAAGCCAGAGAGGAAAGAGGGTGGTCATCAGTATCAAATGCCACAGCCAGGGTTTACCTTCATTCTACTCTGTCATGCTCCCTTTGTTGATACTATATATAGTAAGATTTTAATTGTATGGGTATAGATGTATAGCCCTTGGAGCTAGGAAGACCTTGGTTGAAATTCTATTTCTGACATTCCTGGTTGTGTGATCCCAGCCAGATTTTAACCTTTTAGTGCCCTAAGCAACACTTTAAGTTATAGAACAGATGTCCGTTTGAATTGGTAGAAGGCATTTATTTTCCTTGAGTTCCTAGCCCTGTGGGAAGTAACAAATCTGGAACAATGACAACAAAAATGAAAGATATAGTTATATATAAAGAGAAGTGTATTAGAAAGTTATTGTGATAAGGTAATATATTTATATCCTTAGGCCTGAAAATTTATTTGAAATACTATAAAACCCAAAATAAAATCTGTTCTGATTAGTTTTATGTTCCAAGTATATTAGAGTTTTTATTCCTGTTCTTTTGCTGCTTTTCATTAGTCATAATGATTTGATTACAAAAACAAAAATTTGGTTCCATGTAAAATGTTCTGATTTTGGTAATATTAAATCTTGTTTGTTTCTTTTTTTTTAAGGCAACAGATCTCCATCTTGTTGGTTGACTGACATTCTCAAAAAAGAAGACATTTCTTTCCTCATAAATAGATTTGAAGGAGCCGGTATTGTTAGTGACCATTTGTCAGGCATATTGGCTCAACCTACCCTCTTTGATTTGCAAGGACCCTTTACTTTAAGAGCTGTTGTGCAGTGGATGGATATGCTTTTGGCAGCTTTGGAGTGTTACAATACATTTATTGAAGAGAGAGCTGTCAAAGCACAAGAAATATTAGGTAGGTAAAATTTGTGCTGTAATTTTTGGTTATTACTCTGGGAAGTTTTTTGCTCCATTTTAGCCCTACTGCAGAGGCTTAGAAAACATGGAATAAGTGTGACCCTGGGCTCCAAAGTATTCTAGCAGAGCAGTACCTCTGGCTTGTGCTGCCAGCCTGGAAGCTTCAGGTGAAGGCTTGTCAGTGAACTGAACACCTGTCTAAGCTAGCGCTAAGTTTGGGGAAGCTCCTTGTGAGAAGATTGGACACCTGGTGGTCAGTTTTTTGGCCATATTAACTCATAAAAAAAAAAATCTTCTAAGGCAAAAAGGGTTTGGATCTAATTGGTGGAGGGAGTTCCCATACCAGTGAAATCACAGATCCTTAAAGAAAATACTAGGTTGTTAGGAATTAGAGGGATTAATGAGTAGTGTGCTGGTCTAACTTTCTGATGTTATGTTTCCAAAGTTTTAATTTGTATAACATTAAAGCACGTATTGGGCCCTTTAATTTTTTTCCTATTTTGTATAGTTTTCTGTTTTAATTTGCTTGCATTTTCAAATGTCTTATGCTTTTCAAAAATGATAGGGTTAATTTTGGTAGAATTATGATCTTTGTGTGTGGCCACTATTCATTCATTGTCCATGGTCTGAAAATATATACAGTATGGAACATCCTGGTGTCTAGGTGAATCAAAGAATTTGACGCATTGATATCTAGGTGAATCACTCAAACAGTACTGGAAGAAAGGGGAAAAGAGACAGGTTGTTTATTTTGAATGATCTCATTTATTTTTGAAATGAAATGGGCTTTCTATAGGAATAGGAATGTAGAAGGCAGTAAAGTGGAATTGAATGGGGTTTTATCCCAAAAGTCTTTTTTTTCTCCTTTCTCTTTCATCCTAACCAACCTATTTTGACCCCTTTTCTTGGTCTTCTTTTTCTATACATATAACAAGGGACGCATGGCTGAGAGAGAAGTAGATTAAAGGGTACTTTTAAAAAAATCTGGCTTGTGAGAACTGGTAGGATAAATGGTCTTCAGGGTCTTTTATTTACAATTATCCAGAGACCAAAATGTTGAAGAATCACTGTTGTCTCAGGTTGAAACGGTACATCATTTGAAAGATAGTAATTTCATTTAGCCAGAGGACTTCATGATTATAAAATTAAGAATTATTAGGCTTTCTGAGCACTTTGCATTTCAAATTGTTCAATGACTTCTTAATGTACCTTTTTTTTTTTGGTTAGGCAACGGGGATAGTAAGTGTACTAAGAGTCTGTGTCAAGTGTCTGAAGCTGGATTTGAACTCGGGTTCTTCTGACTCCAGGGCCAGTGCTCTATCCACTGCATTAATGTACCTTTCTTACTCTCACTAGTACGTTATGTTGTCACTTAACTAGCAGGAGGTATTTGCATTTTCATTTTTAAAAAGAAATTTAATAGTCTGAAGTCCAAAGCTAGAAAATTGCTTTGTAAGATTTAGTTGTCTTTTTGGTACTTTTAATTACATATTTTTAGTTCTTCATGAAACTTATTATAATTTGCATTTTTACTATAGAATCAGAAATTGAATACTGTTTGGAGGAGAAGTGAAAGCTTTACATTTCCAGCTTTTATTGAGCCATAACAGAAGCACAGAATTTTAGAAGTGAAAGTAATCTCAACAGCCATCTGGTTTCTACCTGTGCCTCCTAAAAAAAATCTCCACTGTAACACATATGAGTGATTGTCCCATCTTCTGCTTGAAGACAACCCTTCACCCCCACACGCAGTGAAGTGAAACCAGAGGCAGTTCATTCTGCTGATGGATAGCTCTTATTGTTAGGAAGTTTTTTTCTGACAACTGACCTCAGTTGTTCTCTTTGCAGCTTCTGCACCTTGCTTCTGGTGACTTTCTCTGAAGCCAAGTAGAACAAATTTAATCATACTTCCACATGACAATCTTTCATGTAATTAAAGATTGCTGACCTGTCCCCTTCCCTTCCCCCCCCACTCCATCCTCTCTTCATCAGGCTAAACATCTCTAGTTCCTTCATCTGATAGGTGTATGGTATGAATTCAAAGCCCTTTCATCATCCTGGTTATCCTTGGGATGCTCACCAACTTAGCAATGTCTTAAATTGTGACAGCTCTTCTAATGCAGTACTTGTTTTATTGTACCTTTCTATGAAGGCTCTTTTGGGTTTAGAATAAAATACTTGCACTTGTTTTGAACTAGAGAATTGTGTAATAATTGTCTATCTTATGTAATTATTTCTAGGTACAAAAGCAAAGTCTTCGTTTTTGAAAGCTGTGGGCTTTTTCTTGGAAAATATTGCTCTTCATGATATTAGAGCAGCAGAAAAATGCTTTGGCACTGGTGTGAAAGGCAATGTGTTCAGCCCACAAGAAAGAGAAGAATATAATTACAGCAAGTGTACAATTGTGGTCAGAATTATGGAATTTTCCTCAATGCTTCTAAATACTTGTCAGGATGTCTGGAAGGTAGGAACACCAAAAAGCAATCTTTTTAATTGTTAATCTTTATAAGTCATTTTATTTATCATACTGTGTAGCATATTTCAAGTTTAGAATTATTAAACATATTGGTTTAAAAAAAAGCTTAAGTAATTAACCAAACGATAAAGAAAATTGTAGGATGTTATAGGAGGCTAGGATCAAGCTGCTAGGAGTTGATCAAAGTAATATTGCAGGAGGATATCTCATCCTGTGGTTTTGATCATTGCTGGTTTTGTGAAAACCAGAATTCTGCACATAAACTAAAAAGTAGTGAGATGTTTAAAAGACAAATACTGGAATTTATAGATTCAAAGGGCTATCATTCAAAGTAGTCAGCTTGGGAGGCTATGCCTTTATTCCAGTAATGCTGCCATTGCCCAAACTAATTTTAAAATTCATCTTTTGGAATTTCCTTCAGGACTGTAATAAAAAAGCAGTGGTGAAAGGGGATTAGCTGTTGTAACAGATCAAACTCAACTGTATCGCCTAATGATTGACATGGATGTAGTAAATGAACACAATTTGGATCAATTTTAATAGTTCTTTGAATTTTTTTTTTCATTTCTATTCAATAATTGTGCTTAAAGTGATATTTACAAATTACCTATTAAATACAGGTTTTTATTTAGTATTTCTTGGGTTGCCTTTTAGCCATCTGATCATTAGCTGAAAAGAAAAATAAAATTAATAAAATGAAGTTTGCATATTATACGTTTCTTGGAGTAAGAAGAAACCTGATGTCTCCGAATATTTAGTTTTCTCTCATTGTTCTATCCTTTGTTATATTTTATGATCCAATGATCTTAGAAAGACCCTTAGCCCAGTTTTGCAAATAGGAAATTAATGAGGTTATGGTATTGTAGAAGGATATTAATAACTGTTGACCAAAACAACTTATTGATTTGAATCATTTTTACAGCTCCTTGAGAAGGATTTACTTAACACTTACTTTATGGAACTCTTAGTCAAAACATTGTGTGATCCGTCAAGTATTGGTTTTAACATAGCTGATGTACAAGTAATGAATAATCTTCCCAATGTCTGTGTGAACCTTATGAAAGCCTTAAAAAAATCTCCATATAAGGAATCTCTAGAAATCAACATAAAGAAAAGGATAACTCCACAAAGGTAGGCATTTAAATTAAAAATCATAACTTTGTTAATGCAACCTTGCAGTAAAAATTATTTATTTAATGATGCTGACCAGAGATCGGGAGGAGTGGCATTTTCAATGGTTTTTTCTCAAATGAGTTATTTGAACCTTGGGTTGCATCTTGAACACATTGCTCCTTGCTTTTCAGAACACATTATTCCATTCCTTTTTGCAGTTTCTGGTGAGTGTAGAATAGTCTTGTGTTATTGACTTTTCTTTATGTTTGGTGGCGTCTTTCCTTGTTGCTTGGAGAATTTATTGTCATTATTGGAATTATAAAATTTAAAGAATCTTGGAATTTGCAACACAGCATTTTTTTTCCTAAAGATTTTTGGGGTCTTTTGATAGATGTTTGTTTTCTGTTTCAGATATGGTGAGCAGTTTTCTTGTGTTGTTTCTTGCATAATAGCATTTGGGTCTTTTGACTTGTCATGTTTTTCTGGGAGACCTATAATCCTTAGGTTGTCTCTCTGCATCTTATCTTTGGGATCAATATGTTTTTCTTGTAAGGTGATCATTTCTTCTTTTAACACTTGTACTTTTCATTCTTCCCCTTTAAGATTGTTCTTCCCTTCTATATGTTTGCATTTGCAGTCAGTTGTCCCCTCTTTTGTTTCTTTGGTGAGTAGATTCAAGGTATTCTGTTTTGACAATTACTTCTGTTGTGTAGGCCATAAACTCTAATGTTCCAATTCTTATCTTTCTCCTAAGACATTCAGGAACATCCTGCTGTGGTTTCATGCTCTCTTGGGATTCCACAGGTGTTGATTCATTTCCCGTTGTCTTGCAACGTTTACTCACAGATATTTGTCCTCTTTTAGCTCATCTTGAGACCGTATATTCCATCCTGTTATTAATATCTTCACCATTGGTTTATCTACTTTTGCTCAACGTCTTTGCCTGAGTTTTTTTTCTATCAAGATCTTCAATAATTTCACTCTTCTCCCTATGCAGTACCCTTTTGCTCACTGTAAAACTCCTTCCTTTTTGATTGTGATTTCCCAGCCACCTCCCATGCTGGGTGATTTCACATTTCTCCAGCCTCAGTCTGTGCCCCAAATGATTTCTGTAAGGATTATATTAGCCCTAGCTGGATACTGCATTCTTTCCTTTAGATGTAATGGAGTTTTACTCAGCCCTACACAGGTGTTCTGCCTCAAGGCTCTTTTCCTTAGTTTTTTGACTGAGCTCTTGTGTGGTATGTAGACTTCACTGCTGTCCCAGCCTAGCAAGCTTCTGGCTTTTGGTTTTCCAAGGACCGTGAAGGGCAGGGTGGGAAGGGGTGCTGAGTTAGGGTTAGGAAATTAACATTTTCTGCTGTTAGCTCATCAGGGCTCTTGGTATCCTAGGCTGTATAATTCTTATTTTGGAGAGGTCATGTGATGTGGATCAGAGAAAATGTCTAGTCCTCCACCTAAGCCATGTGTATTTTTTTACTATTTATTTAATATGTCTTATGACTCTTATTAGATTATATAATTATTGAAGATAAGTCTGAAGACTTATATATAGTATTCAATCTGTTGAATTAATGAATATTAACTAATAAAATTTGCTTATGAATTCAGAGCCCAAATTGAAAGCCTAGAACTAATCATAGATAATAAGATACATGTCAAAACTTTAGCTACATCTGATCTAGCCTCATGCCTGGAAATAACTGAGCTATCTCAGAAGCATAAGGATCATGCTGTACCACCCACAGATCTGATTCCAGGACTAGTAGAAAGGTACCAAGTAATCAGTAGTTACACTTGTAAATGAATTCATGTAGCAGTTTTTCTATATTGATAGAATTTATTGAGATCAAACTAATTTTGTTTTGTTTTCCTTTTCTCTTACCTGATCAGCATTGAAGTCATTTGTGCTGTTGATTTATACAATCCAGATGCTCGATTTGATAGAGCTAATCTGGCTTCTATCCTGTCAGCATGTAAACAGCTCCATAAAGCAGGTCTTTTGCATTCTACAGTAGAGTCTCAGGTAAACATTTTCATGGAAAATAAGTTATGTATATGTCTTTTACCTTGAATGTATTGAATTCTTGCGTTCATTTGTACTATTCATCAAGAACCTTTAATATACGGAGAACTCTGTATGTTTTGAGTTCCAAAAATATTTAAGGTATTGTCATTTTATCTTGTTAGTGACACAGGTATACGCTCCCAAACACAGATAACTTGAATTTATTTTAAAATGAAAGTAGAGTTTAAAAAAACTTGAATTTCTGCAAATAGTGTTCTCTGAAATTATTTGTGTTAAATCACCTGTTGGACTTCTGTAGATTATCTTTATAATATTCTGTGTTCACCTACAGAATTAGGAAGTTTAAAAAAATCTATAATAGTGTGTGTAGAATTAGCCAATGTGGGGTAAATTGACCCTAGAAAATATAACTATTTACATTACCAAGTTAAACATCTTGCAAGGTTAAAAAAAATTTATTCATAAAGAACAAGATATATATCCTTTAAAAATTTATTATTAGACTATCATCAACAAATAGTATTTCCATATATAAGGAAGATCATAAATGGAGGACTATGTATCAAACTGTGAGTATTTTAAATATATAAAGTTTAATGTGGTTAACCATTAAATCTCTTGCCTGTGTGTCCGGAACTTAATTTTGCTCTCATTTATATTTTTAAAATGTTACATTGACATTCTTTTCATTTTGTGTAATTATCACTACCTACCCTTTGCATCCTCCCTTGTAATAAGTACTGTCGAGTAAAAAAAAATGTTATATTAATTGTATCTGAGAAAAGGTGTGCTCATTCTACACCTCCACATCTATATATCTACAGTTCACCTTTCTACTTAGAAGTGTCAGACATGTTTAGTTATCAGTCTTCTGGAGTCATGGTTAGTTACTCCATTAATTACCATTCTTAAGTCTTTTAAATCTGTTTTCCTTTATAGTGCTGTCATCATTCTATAAATATGGCTCCTGATTTTACTCATTTCATTCTGGATCAGTTCATACAATTTTTTCCCAGGGTTCTCATATCCTGTCCCCTTCATAATTTCTCGTAGCACAGTAATCCATTACATTCCTGTACCATAAGAGTGTGATAACCATTATGCTTAGACCATAGTTGGTTCATCCATTTTCTACTTAATGGGAAAACTTGATTTCTAATTTTTTTGCCAAAACAAAAAAGTATTACTGTATTTTTGTACATGTGAGACCTTTCTCAATTTCTTCGATCTCCTTGAGGTCACAGTTATACTGACTTTTTGGTATAGTTTCAAATTACTTTCCAGAGCAGTTGGACCAATTCAAAGCTGCACTACCAGTGTGTTAGTGTGCTTGTCCTCCCATAGTTTCCCAACAATTATCAATTTCTTTTTCTGTCACCTTTGCCAGTCTGGTGGATGTGAGGTAGAACATCAGTGTGTTTAATTTGCCTTTCTCTTATTAGTGATTTGGGGTATTTTTTCATAAAAGTTTGTTGATAGCTTAGATTTTTCCCTTGAGAACTATGTTACTATCTCTTGTCAATTTATATATTGAAACTTAAAACAAAATACTTTTTATGGACTTTATTTAGGAAAAGTTTTATAGCTGTAATATTGCCTAATACTTTATTACTGAATATCTCTTTATTTTAGGCTACCCATCTACCCCATCCAATTGGCACTAAGCTCCTGTCTGTTGTTTATAAAGGCATTGCACCTGGAGATGAGAGGACTGCTCTTCCCTCATTAGAAATCAGTAGTAAACGATTGGCAAGTGGACTTCTGGAGTTGGCCTTTGCTTTTGGAGGATTGGTAGGAGAAAAAAAAGTTGTGATGCAGTGTGTCAGTTATAGAAATATGTAGCCCTTCATTTTCCTTTTGTTTGTAGAATTTAGCACTTCATTGAATAGTTGGTGCTAAATGACTGCTGTAGCAATGAACATCCCTAATCTTTCAGAAAATGTTGTTCTTTGACATGAGGCTGGGAACTTAAACTTTACTCTGGTTTATTTCAGAAGATCCAGAAACACCAGAGAAACGCTATGTTTGTTGTGAGCTCCGTGACTACTTCTTACAAAGATAGTCCTAAATTATTTAATTTAGGTCAAGTGTTTGCTCTCCCAATCCTGTGTGATGTGATATACGTTCTGTTCTTCTTGCTCTTGTCTCCTTGCCAAAACCTGTGCTATCCAACTCCAGGTAATGTTTAGGGTTGCCAGACTAGAGATACAGGTGTTCATGAAAAAATTGTAGAACATGGAAGAGGAAGTAAGCATTTTTCCTTTTTTTGTTTGCTTTTTTTTGTTGTTGTTTTCTATTAGTAAAATTGGAAATTTTTTGGTAAAGAAAAATATCTCAAATACTTTTTTCTTTTCCTATTAGGTCTAAAATGTCCTTACAGGAGCATGAAATTGCATTATTCATAACTTTTTTCCAAAATTTATCATGCTTGGTATATTAAATTTAGAAGTATCTTATTAAGATAGCAAAACCATATTTGCCTTTAAACATCCTTACTTTTTTTTAAACTTTGTTAACTTTTACTTAATTTTACTACTAAGATGGTAATTTCAAATTTACCTTTAAACATTCTTATTTTTGATGCAACTGAGTCTACAAGCTTATCAACTTAAAAGAATACAGGATCTGTTAATTATTACCAGTTTATGAGTAGATTAAAAACTTTTTAAAAAGAAAGAATAAATTGTATAATGAACAGATTTTTCTTCTCCCTCTATACTCTGTCATTAGCTCACATGAGTTCAGTGAGCTTATCTGTGCAGGTGATTCCCATATCTATATATCTAGTCCTAGTTTCTCATCTAAGTTCCAGTCTCATATCACCAACTCCCTATTTAGACATCTTTAACTGAATGTCCTGTGGACATCTCAAACTCAACATATCCACAACAGAACTCATTATCTTTACCCCCCACACCCTCTACTCTTCCTAACTTTCCTATTGCTATTGAGGGTACCACCATTTTACTGGTCGCTCAGGCTCACAACCTTGGTGGCATCCTCACTTTCTCACTTAATTCACATCCACTGAGTTTCCAAGTTTTGTTATTTCTTTTCTTTTTCTTTTTTTTTAAACTAGGCATTGGGGTGAAGTGACTTGCCCAGGGTCACACAGCTAATAAGTGTCAAGTGTCTGAAGCTGGATTTGAACTCAGGTCCTGACTCCAGAGCTGGTGCTCTATCCACTGCATCACCTAGTTGCCCCCAAGTTTTGTTATTTCAGTCTTCACAACATCTCTCATACGCATCCTTCTCCAGTCACAAAGACAGTACCTGCTGCTCCCCCTTACCTATCTTAAGTCTCTCCCCATTCTGGTCTATCCTCCACTCAGTTGTATGTGATTTTCCTAAAGTAAAAATCTGACTGTTCACCCCCCATTCACTATATTCCAGTCATTGTCTCCCTATTACTTCCAGGATTAAATATAAAATCTCTTGTCACTTAAAGTCCTTCACACCTAGCCCCTTTTGCCTTTCTTTTCTCTTTATACTTTTCTCCCTTCTGTGCATCTAACACTTAGCCATACCTGCTGGCCAACTTTCTGTTTCTCATTCATGGCACTACATCTTCCACTCTGTGCCTTTTCATTGGCAGTCTTCCATGCCTGGGATGATTTCCTTTAAGTCTCAATTCAAATCCCACCTTCTGGAAAGAAAAGTTCTTTCCTAGTGGCCCCCTCTCTCCAGCTTCTATTGCCTTCTCTTTGAGATTACCTTCTGTTAATATTGTATATATTTTTTATAGTGCTATTTGAATATTATCTCCTCCATTGGAATATATTGTGATCTTCTTGAGGGAAGGAATTTTGTTTTTGTCCTTAAGTCCTCAGCACTTATCACTATGCCTGTCACATAATAAACTCTTAATAAATCCTTTTTGATTGACTGATTCAGTACACTTCATAGTGTTAAGCAGATACAGAAAGCACTGTTTTCAGAAAGAGTTGAGAAAGAAAAAAAGATAATCCATATACTTATTGAAAATAACTTTTTAAATATGGAATTTTAGTATAATTATTTTCATTTAGAAATAATTATTTCATTTGATAGTAATTGAAAATTTTTAAAAATTTTCTACAGATCTAATTATATTGTAATTAGATTTAATTAGGTGTAATTAATTTTTTTTTGGTGGGAAGAAAATAGAAAAATGTAGTTTGGTGTTTTCTTGCATACAAACACTAATATGTAGAATATAGAAATTTTTAGTAGTAGCATCCCACCAAATGCAAATAGACTTTTAGACTTACTGGCCCTACATTGTGTAGCAAAATGAGCATTGAACTTAGAGCCAGGAGGCCAACGTAAGGAGATAGTGAATTCCAGGAATGAGAGATAACTGCTTCAAACTTTTTGAGACAGGAGATGGAGGAATGTGAGGAATCTCAAGTAGGCCATCTGCAGTGAGGGCTGTGATATGTGTGAAGACTGGAAGGAGAGGAAGGTACCAGGCTTCCCCTGCCTGGGACACTAAGATTAAGTGACCTGGACAGGGTCAAGCAGCTTGAACCCTAGTCTTCCTGACTCTGAGTCCATTTCTGTATCTGCTTTGGCATCCTGCCTCTCAACTTCCTTGTTTTTAAAGTTATTTGTATGTCTATTTTTCTGTATGAGTCATATTAACTAATTTAAAATGATTTTACATAAAACTTCCCATTGCATACTTTTTTGATGGAGTAAAGGATTATGTAGCAATATATGAAAACTTTATGAAACATTTTCCTTTTGGGGAAAAAAGCCCTTAACACCACTGCCTCCTCACCCCTGAACTAAAATTTTTCCTAAGATCTTTTCATCTCTATGCCAGCATTTGGGAGGGTGAAGGGAGGGGTCAGAGGGTTAGTGGGGGGAGTTGAATGATGTGGGGCTCCATGGGAATGTAAAACTCTTTCCAAACTTATATTATGCAGAATAGAAACAAAATTATATTCTTTGAGGTTCATTTCCAACGACTTGAAATATAGCAGTTCTTTTCTTTGGGCAAAATAAGCTCACATTCCCTCTAGGAATGTCATATATGTGATATTTTAGGTGACTGAGTTTCAGAATTCTATAATTCTGTCAAACTTCTTTCATAGAGATTGGGGATTGGACTCAGTAGTCCTCAGTATATTTATTATAAATGAAGGTATATTAGTGACTGAAAGGATCCCTCTGTCATTTTTATCTAGAAATAGATTTTACCAACTAGATAATAAAATACAGATTTTTTCAAAAGAAAAAGGTCAAGAATTACATTACATCAAACATTTAATTTCTTTAGTACTGACTTGTTTTCGGCTTCAGAAACGTCAACTATTTAAAGATGTTTTTCCTAAATTATATTTTAAAATGAGGATAAGTTACAACTTTTCTTACTTTTCACAGTGTGAAGAGCTAGTGAATCTTCTGTTGAATACAGTGGTACTCTCTGTGCCACTCTCAGGAACATCCCAGAAGAATCTAATCAGCTTCTCCCATGGAGAATATTTCTATAGCCTATTCTCAGAAGTCATCAACACTGAACTACTGAAAAGTCTTGATACTGCTATATTAGAGCTTATGAAATCATCTGTGGATAATGCCAAAATGGTATTGAATCATTTTCTTTGAATAATTATATATAGAAATTTTCACAAATTACCCAGAATATCTTGTCATTTAAAAAAAAAAACTACTAGTAGAGGTTGAAACCTCTTTTTGGTAATTTCTAGGTCTCATCCATCATTGAAGTGTTGGATTTCTTTGACTCCCTAATTCTTCATGATGCTTCATTTTCTAGAATATTTAGTTTATGCCAGGTTTTTGGTATCAGTAAAATCTGCATTGCCCTGAGCAGGCTAATTATTGGGACAAGATTAATATTTTAGTTAAAAAAAAACAATTTTTTAAAAAAATGCAAATGTACACTATTTCTATTTGTGTATTTACCTTACTTACCTTATTAAGGTAGAGTAGATCAATTCCTAAAATTTGTGTCTTCTTTTCTAAGAATAGCAGTAGTGCTACCTGTTAGTGTCTGTTGCAGAAGATTGTTTTGTGACTGTCTTTAGTAGTAACTTCTTTATCAACCCAGGATATATTTGACTGTAAGTAGCCATGGCATGAAAAAAAATTTTTATTTGGCATATGCAAAACTAAGCAATTTGGGGACATTTTTTGTCAGTCTCAGGAGACGAGAAATACTCCATAAAAATGATGGTGTATTAAAAGATGTCACTCAGTGACTGTAAAAGAAAACTTTTCATTTCAGGTGGGTGCCATTTTGAATGGTATGTTAGATCAGAGTTTCCGGGATCGAGCTGTCCGGAAGCAACAAGGAATGAAATTAGTGGCAACAATTCTTCAAAACTGGAAGAAACTTGATACATGGTGGGCAAAAGATTCTGCTCCAGAAAGCAAAATGGCAGTTTTGACTCTGATGGCTAAAATTCTACAGGTATTTTGCAGTTATTTTTAAATTGCTCTTGTATTGATAGCTTTCTCTATATGTGTATTAAGCAGTTTCATTCTGAGGTTTCTTAAAATATTGGTGTAATGAAGATAGGTTATGATTAACTGAATTTTAAAATTTTGGTTTGGTTTTGGAATTTTTCATTTTCATTCTACCATAGGATGTTCTGAATCTTGTATTTGTGGTGTGAGTTTTGCTTTTCAGAGTGCTTTCTATCTGTTTTATCTTACTTTGTAAAGTATTTTAGAAAAAATAATTAAAGCCTAAAGAATTATATTCCATTTGTGAAATTTAAAATAGGGGGGAAATGTGGGGGAAGTAATAGTCTTTTGGGAAAGTATAGAAGCTGTCCAAATTATTGTTGTTGATTTTTAATCCCTTCAGATAGACTCATCTGTATCTTTTAGTATAAATCATGGAGCTTTCTTGGACGTCTTCACCACATATACCAGTTTATTAGATGATCCAAAATTGGGTCTGAATTTAAAGGCAAGTTATGTTTTTTTCTTTTACATGAATTCTTATAGGATGATGTAGAGAAAGAAAAATTCTTGTGGTCTTGGAGAGAGAACTGTGGAAATTATTCAAGACATCTACTTTCCACTTCCCCACTTGAGTGCTTTTCAGCCTCAGTGAGGAAAATAGGGGGTATTCTGCCTCAGTAAGGGGCAGCTCTGAACTGGCTCTAAAGGTGCAGGCTTGACTGCCTCCTTAATATCATAGATCTATACAGACTAACATAAAGTCTGGATGGATTAATAGAAAATACCCTGTGAGTTTATAGGATATTTATACTATATATATAGTTGTGTGTATGTATGTTTGTATGTGTGTGTGTGTATACATGTTTGTGTATGTGTGTAAATATGTATGTTGGTATGTGTGTATATATATACACGCACACATATTCATATTCTCCTGTGGGTTTACCAAGATTCTAGTCAGTGAGAGCCCTAAAAGAAGGAAGGCTGAGATTGAAGCTTTGATTCAGGTTTTGCCCTTACAATAAAATTAAAGCATTATACTGACGTAATTAATTTCATGTGAGCTCTTATTTTAATTACTTTTAGTAAATAATTTTCTTAATAGACTGTTGGCCGCTTTTAGTACAATCTCATATGTCTGTTATTGCTGATGTTTCCTTAACAGGGTCAAGCTTTAATCATTCTTCCCTTCTTTACCAATCTTACTGGGGAAAGGCTTGAAGACCTGAAGCTTGCTCTTGAAAAACTTGTGGCTTCCAATTTCCCTATGACATCTCATGAGTTTGTCTACGGAACTCTGAAGTACAACAACTATGTGGACTGCACAAAAAAGGTAAGTAATGAATGTAGTTGTATAAATCTGAAATACTGATAATCATTTATTCAGTTCTTTTCCTGTTTTTAAGAATAAAAATGAGATGATTAATGCAAGCGTCACAAAATAGAAAGACATTCTACTATGATTAGAAGAATAACTGATTAATTCTAAAAGTTGGAATAATTCTGAAAGCAAGTTTCAGTATTTTAGGATAGTTTTTTTTAGTAAGATTAATAATGGGAAGTTTTTCTGCTGAGGGTATTATTTTCAAGATATTCAAGGAACTGATTCAAATTTATAAGAATAACAACCATTCCCCTATTGATAAATGGTCAAAGGATATGAATAGGCATTTTCTAAGGTAGAAATCCAAGCATTCTGTAGCCATATGAAAAATATTTCAGATCACTAGTAATTAGATGAAGGCAAATTAAAGTAACTCTGAGAAACCTTACACTTCTTAGATTGGCAAAGTTGACCAAAAAGAAAAAGAAAAGAAAATGACAAATATTGGAGGCACTGGGAAAACAGGTATAGTAATGTACTCTTGGTAGAGGTGCATAGTTTGGGACTATGTGAAAAAGTCAGTAAATTGTGCCTAACCTTTGATATAGCAAAATACTATTAGGCAAATACCCCAGAGAGATCAGAGAAAGAGAAAAAGAACTTATATGCATAAAATATTTGTAGTAAATGGCAAAAAACAAAAAAACCCAGAAATTGAGGGGGTTCCTGTCAATTGGGGAAAGACTGAACAAATTATGGTATATGAACGTAATTAAATGCAGTTGTGCTGTAACAAATGACGAAGGGGGTGGTTTCAGAGAAACTTGGAAAGATTTGTATGAACTGATACAAAATGAAGTAAGCAAGACTAGGAGAACAATTTACGCATTAGCTATAATATTGTAAAAACAAACAACTTGAAATATATATGTATATTTTTTTTTTTGGCTAGGCAATGGGGTTAAGTGACTTGCCCAGGGTCACACAGCCAGTAAGTGTTATGTGTCTGAGGCCGGATTTGAACTCAGGTCCTCCTGACTCCAGGGCCGGTGCTCTATCCACTGCGCTACCTAGCTGCCCCCACAACTTGAGACATTAAGAAATAGAGTTAACTTGAAGAACAACTATGAGGGAGATGGAAAACATAGATTTTTGTTAATTAAAATTTTTTTAAAAAGTAGTGAAAAGCAGCTTGTTATATAGTGAATTGGTGATTAGCCTTGAAATCAGGAAGTCTTGGATTCCCACATTACCTCTGATCCATACAGGCTTTATATTTACATAAAAATAAAGTTACTTATTTACTGTGATCGTGGACATACTATCCCAAGGCAATTTTCAAAAATTGTGAGGAACAAATTGCTATTTTATATTAGTAGGGTGGTTTGTTTATTGGGATTTCCTCCACCTGGATACATTCTGCAGGCCTACCTCCCACCAATAAAATATATCTATATAATTATTCTTCACCATTTTTATATATACTTATGTTGGCATGTATATCCATATACATACATAAATACATATACACACATACTTTTCCTGGGTTATTGTAAAATAATTTTCAAATTTTTACTTCTGTTTTTAGGCCCTTCACAAATATTTATTGTTTGACACTATACTCAAATGAAATGCTTGTTTGAATATCATAATGTTGATTTATTAACACATGTAAATTGTGTGTAATAAAGGCCAGTTTTTTATTTTTTTCTTGTCTGTTTACTCAGATACTGACTTTATAATAAAAGGTAGTTCTAATTAGGATATAGAATATGTAGTCAGGAGTGAATGGAAAATATGTAAAATGAAATCCTAAAATAAATATTTCTTTATTTTGTTTGTTTTTAGGCAATTGAGGTTAAGTGACTTGCCCATGGTCACACAGCTAGTTAGTGACAAGTGTTTGATCTGAGGCTGGATTTGAACTCAGGTCCTCCTGACTTCAGGGCCGGTGCTTTATCCACTGCGCCACCTACCTGTCCCCAAATATTTCTTCATTAGTCATGCACATATCAAAAAGAAAAGAAATAGTAATATTACGACCAAAATTTATTTTCTCAGTTTCTAGATGCTTTGGAATTATCCCAGAGTCCTATGCTACTGCAATTCATGACAGAAATTCTTTGTCGAGACCAGAGGCATGTAATAGAAGAATTGTTTCAAACTGCTTTCCAAAGGATTTCTGGAAGGTAAATTATTTTTTGAATTCATGAGGTGCATAGAGATATTTTAGAGTTTATATATATTGTATCAAATTTGATTTTTACAGTGGCCCTGTGAGATGGTATAATGCAAATATTTTTTCCATTTTGCAGATGACGAAACTCAGAAAGATAAAATGACTTGCCCTGAGGTCACATAGCTAGTAAGCGACTGAGCTGGGTTCAAAACCCCTGTTTTCTGTCTCTAGATGCAATTTTTTTCCCAGAACACTACTATTGTCTCTTCTGTAATGTGAAATAATAGTGAACCATCCCCTTCACTGTGTTGTTGTGAGGACCAAAGAATATATAATGTATATGAAAACATTTTTCTAAATGTTTAGATTTACTATTTAAACTTAAACTCTTATGATGATGATGATATTTTAGACCTTAAGGGATCTGTAATTTAATCACCATGGGTTCTCCTTCTACTGATGCAGTGATGTATTTATAACTTAGTAAATGACTTATAAAACTTAGTAGGTGCCATAATCAAAAAAATCATCTCGTGATTCAACTTAGAACTTCACTGACCTTGATGAGGCTGGTCTTTGGATAATAGACATGAAATTTATTCTTGGACTTGGAAGTTGAATCCTTTCTAGATTTATAGGACCTGCCAAAGCACTTACTCTACTGGCTTAGCCTTTGAGAACCTAGGAGGGTCATATCCATTCCATGTTCTGTGAAATTTGGGTTCAGTCAGAGGGCCGCACTTGAGGATGTAGAGGCCCACATATGGCCTTGAGGCCACAGGTTCCTTACCCCTGGTAAGAGTTAGAAGAAAGGGTATTAATGAGGAGGCCAAGTGGAAGATTGCTTGAAATGTATTTAATAGAGCTATGAGGGATAAAAGACAGAAGAAAAGTGATAGACATGGTGTGTGCACCTGTGTTTAACTGCTGAAGCAAAAATAGAGATTTTGGTCAAAATATTCCTAAGTTCTGATCACTAAGTGGCAGCATTGCCCACGGACATCTTCTTTACTAAATGGGCACCAGTGGTTGTGGTGCAGAACAGCCTCGTGTGTGTGACAAGGGGTAATGCAGTGGGTGGTACATACATTTCGGTATTTTAAGTTCCACCTTTTATTGATAGGAGTACATGTAAGTCTTTCACGATCTCATCCGGACACAGTGGAATGCACAGGTTGAACCCTGAATAATATGATGTGGTGATAGTGAATAGAAGACTATCTTTGCCATCACAGTCTTATTCCTGGATTATTGACAAACAATTTTTCTTAATGTGGTTTCCTCAGTTTCTTCCACTTTAGGAAGGAAGAAAGAATATGGGGGTGAAGAGAAGGAGAAGAACAACAGTGATTTAGGAGGTGGATGATAATGGCTCTGTTTTCATTCCATGTATTATGTATTAAATGGCTTCTGCTTTGTCATTTTGGTCAGTTTTGTACCGGAAGTTAATCAAGTTCATTTTGTAGGTGATAATAGGAAGAACCCAAAATTCTTGTTTTTCTCAGGAGCAGCTCTGCCACACAAGTAGCTCTACTGGATACTGTGCACAGAATGTTCCAGAAAGATGATCTTTCAACTATCACCCGCCTGGCAATTGTGGATCGCTGTCTCCTGACTCTTTTGTGGCATTGCAGCTTGGCTGCTTTGCGGGAATTCTTTAGTAGTATTATAGTGGAAGCCCTTGATGTACTGAAGTCCAGATTTACAAAGGTAACCACATGTTTAATAAATTAAATATTGCTTGTGTTTAAAATATAGATTACCTAGACTAATGTTGTTCAGAACAATATACTGATTAATTATACTGTTAATGGTTTCAGCTAAGAAACAGTTTCTGTAATGCCTACTAACTCCATTCTGAAAGGGTATGTGTGTGTCTGTGTGTGATATTTCCAAATACTTAGTAAACACCTAAATGACAAACTGTAAACATGAATACAATCTTAACATTAACTAGTTTAATTCTTCAGAGTCCTGCACGGTACAACTTACGTGAAAATAATTACAAACAAAGTTACCTGTGGTTTCACTTTTTTCAGTTTTTACTTCTTGTACACAACCACGTGTATTTAATAATAGCTCTGGTTTCTATGGTGTTTTAGGGTTTGCAAAGTGATCTCCTCAATCCAGTGAAGTAGATAGTACAAGTACAAATATTCACGTTTTATAGTTGAAGAACCAGAGGCTCAGATAAATGACTAGCCAGTGACACATATAATATCAGAGTCAAGACTTGCCCACATCTTTCTCCATGCCTAGTCCAGCAATCTTTCCATACTGCTACTCAGGCCTAACTATCTGGACACCCTGAAATTTATGATGCTACCTCTATAATGTCTAATTACTTATATCTAAATTTTTGGCCTTGGTAAACTAACTAATCAGTTAATGTGACAATTGCACTAAGAATTTTTATATTAGTGCTTTTAATAAGCATTGCTTCTTAAATGGTGTATGTTTGTGTGTAAACACACATATATTCTGAAAGAGAAACAGAAAGGTACTGGTATTGCTAGAAGCATTAATGTTTATCTTATTAGTGAGAAAATAACTGCTAAGAAAATTATATGACAAGATGGTAATTTTTGTGCTCAATTTTTTCAGTTTAGTGAATCTACCTTTGATACTCAAGTCACCAAAAAGTTGGGCTACTATAAGATGCTTGAGGTATTATATTCTCGTGTCCCAAAAGATGATGTTCACTCCAAAGAATCTAGAATTAATCAAGTTTTCCATGGTTCCTCCATTGTAGAAGGAAATGAACTCACAAAGACACTTATTAAGTAAGTTTTTACTTAAGCCTTTTTATAATTTATATATATCCTATTGACATATACTATGAAGAGATGTTAAATTTATATATCTGATAATAAAATGTAAATTCTGACTTTTCTGTGATATAGTTCTTAATTTTTGTTATTAGTAAACTTGGATATACTTTAGCTTATTAGTGAGAAGCAGAGATTTTTCACTCAATCATGATCTTTCATAAAGAATCACATTCACTATTAATTTTTTATGATTCTGTTCTCCTATAGCTTGAGACAGACTTTTAGAACTATTATTTGTAGCACAATATAAACTTGAATAATGTGCTAATTTTATGTAATTTGAGATAATTATATATGAATTTGTAACAAATACAGTGTTTTTCAAAGCAATATCAACTTGTTATGAGATTGACTGAATATAGGAGTGTCAGTTTAATGGAATTGAAAACTATTGACATTTGAGGCTGATATCATTAAGTCATAGTATTTGGTTCAAATGGAAAATTAATCATAATTTTGGGTATATTTTACAGATTGTGTTATGATGCATTTACAGAAAATATGGCGGGTGAGACTCAGTTACTGGAGAAGAGAAGACATTACCATTGTGCTGCATATAACTGTGCCATTGCAATTCTCTGCCGTGTATTCAATGAAATGAAATTTTACCAGGGCTTTCTGTTTACTGAAAAACCAGAAAAGGTAGGCCTTTCAGGAGGAATTTACTATTGCTAACATTGTTACTTATGTCAGATTTAAGGAATTACATTAAGCCAATTGAAAACTGTATGTCATATGATCAGATTCCTTGTATAGTATTTCTGGATGGATATGGATGCATTTAAATATGTGATTGTTACAGCTTTGATTTTCTCTCTTATGGCCCTGATAGTATTGTTGGAAAATGTCTTCTTGTAGTCAAATACTGTCTGTTGGCTTTACATAGCTTTGATGAAAAAATTTTCACAGTTCTGTTACTTTTCATGTTGTTCATATTGTATTTTTCTATTTATTCTTTGTTTTTGCAGAACTTGCTTATTTTGGAAAACTTGATAGACCTGAAACATTGCTATACTTTTCCTGTAGAAGTTGAGGTAAGTAAAGACTTTCTCCATTTAGTGTACCTTTTAAAATATTGATGAGTATTTTTGTAATCATTTTGCAATTTCATTTAATTGGAACCCAATTTATCAAAATTCTCAATTGATTTTTTCCCTTCATTTGATATTTAGGAGAAGGACCAAATGATAACAAAATAAAATGATATTAGGCATTTGGACAAAAAACAACTTGAGAAGTTATAGTGCCTATTCATGTTTAGTCCTTTCTCCTACTTGTGGTATTTTGGTGAATCTTTGACTTCATTGGTGTGAGAATTCCCTCCACCAGTGTAATTTAAAACTCCTCTATGCCTTCTCATTCTTGCTCAAGGTCCCAAAGCAAGGATTTGAGTTCCAGTTTGGTGAATCTGAGTCTGGTGCTCTCCCATTGCACCAGCTCTCCCACTGTCCCCTTTTATAATTAGATCGCATCTGGAATGCTTTATTCAGTCTTAGATGCCACAATTAGGACAGATATTAATGAATTGAGGGCAAAAAAATAAAGAATCAATGAGTGGAAAAGTTACAAAGAAGTAAATGTTGTATTTCAAAATGTAAATTTAAGGAAATACTTGCTAGCAATTAGAGCTACCCAAAAGTGGAATAAACTGCCTCAGCAACTACTGGAATCTTTCAGAGTTCTTGAAGGAAAGCATAGAAGATCCCTTGTTGGGTATATTGTAGAGGGAATTTTTTTTTTTTAGGTACAAGTTGACTGAATGACCTCTGAGATTGTACATGATGTGTATTCAAGGCATAGGGAGTTATCTGTTTGAATACATCAAGGAAGGAGATAAAATTTCAAGTTTGGAAAATACCAAAAAGCGTCCTGGCCAAAGTTTAGATGTTTTCATTTTCTTTGTCTTACAGGTCCCTATGGAAAGAAAGAGAAGGTATATTGCTATTAGAAAAGAAGCCAGAGATGCAGCAAATGGAGATCCAGGTGAGATAGTCTTGAGATAGTGGAAAAAGTAGCTCCTGCTAATATTTTTTAAATTGATGTTTTTTTTCCAGTTAAGCATTTTTTTTTTAAGGCAGTTGAGGTTAAATGATTTGGCCAGGGTCACACAGTTAGAAGCATTTATTTTCCCTTCTTTTCACGTCACTCTTTGGGGGAAGAAAAAGTAAAACAAAACCCTTGTAACAAATATGAATATACATAATCCAGCAAAAAAAATCCCATATTGACCATATCCAGAAATGTTTGTTTCATTCTTCATATTAAGTCTGTCATCTGTCAGGAGGAAAGTTCTGCTGATGTTAAAAATTATACATAGAATACATAATGCTTGGATATGACATTTGAAAAGAGGAATATTTTTCAAGTGATTCCCACAGAAACTTAAGGGGCCAAGTAGGAGGCCAAAAATTCCATGGGATAAGACTTCATAAGTAGGACATGTTCTTTAGACAGAATAAGGAATTATTGGTTCTGTTCTGTAAGTCTGTACTGATTGGGTCAGGTGAAAGTTTAATTAATTGAATGTTTCCTTATGTGATGTGCAAAATGACAGTTTTGAAAGTGATAAAATCAATTGATTTGTCCATCTAAGAATGAATTAGGGCAGCTAGGTGGCGAAGTAGATAGAGCGCCAGGCCAGGAGTCAGAAAATCTGAGTTCAAATTTGGCATCAGACCCTTACTAGCTATGTGAGCCTGGCAAAGTCACTTAACCTTGTTTGCTTCAGTTTCCTCATCTGTAAAATAATTATCATGGCATATTTGTTAATGGTTTATTTTTATCAAACATTTTTTGAAATCTTGACAAAGACATATTCTCTACAATAGGTCCTGGAATGACCTACAAATCCATATGTGCAATACAAAATAGTTCTTCGTTAATGATGCTTTTAGGCAAAGATAGATTTTTTTCCCCTCACTTCTGTCGTAGTAAATGGTTTTTTTATTCATTCATGCTTTTTTTTTTCTTTTTTTTTTTTAAAGAGGGGCCTCATTATTTGTCTTCATTGTCGTATATGGCAGACAGCAGTCTGAGTGAGGAAATGAGTCAATTTGACTTTTCTACTGGAGTACAGAGCTATTCATACAGTACCCAAGATTCTAAAGCTACTGTTGTTCATTTTCGGAGAAGGGTAATAACATTTTAAAATATATTTCTGGAGAAAAATTCATTTAAGTATGCTTAGTATATGATGTGAAATTTAGTACATGATTCTTTTTATCCACTTGCAATGGGAAATGTGTGTGTGCATTAGCCAGAGGCCGTATGGTATTGTGGATAGAATGCAGGGCTTAGTTAGGACTTCATCTGCTGCTGCTTGGCTGTGTGACACTAAATGAGTTTCTTAATCCCTCTGTACTTCAGGCTGCTGGTTAGGACTCCTCTTCTAAGTGATAAGGTGGGTTGTGATCTGTGTTGGTTGAAAAAGTTTCAATACCCAGTTTCCCACACTCCTTACACTTTACTGTTTTCTACATGTACTACAGTCCAGTGACACAGGCCTCCTTGCTCTTCTCACTCACACTTAGCCCTCCACTTCCAAATTCCAGGCATTTTCACTGGCTACCTCCCATTTTGGGGATTCTTTGCTCTTCCTTTCCCATCTTATTGATTTCCTGACTTCCATCAAGCGTCACCTAAAATTCTGCCTTCTGAAAGAAGTCTTTTCAGGTCTCCCTTAGTGCTAGTGCATTCCTTCTGTGATTATCCCTGGTATGCTTCCTTTCATGCTACAGTATATTTATTTGAGAGCAAAAAAGAAAACTTTGAACTAAAATTTGGTTAGAAGAGTTTGTTATTTATGCTTTAAGCTGAAGGTAATAGGCACATGCCTAGGTATTACTAAGGTCTTTAATGTGTCCTTGAAAAATACTTTATTTTTGAGAATTTGCGTGTGTGTGTGTGTGTGTGTGCGCGTGCGTGTGCGTGTGCGCGCGCTTCTTTCCCATCCTCCAGGCTGCCTCCAGAAATGCCTCAGCTGTCTTCAATCGAATCAAAGTTTGCCATGCTCCAAATGGCCTCTTTTTAGATGCAAACTTTTGCATCTTAGCCCACTTATTTGATCTAAAGTAGGTAAGATGTGAATAAATCAGGATCTGAACCCTTCAACAATAGTGTTGTTTGTTTTGTTTTGTTTTGTTTTTAAGATGAACTTGCCTACTGAAATGAATGTATGGGGAGATATTTTTGAGCAGGGAAATGTTCTGAAAACTCTTCCCTACTCATGGTCACTGCCACAATACTCAGATAACCAGAAATTTAGGGGCAGCATGTCAACATCCCACTTATGCAAGTGTGGTGATAAAAATTATCCAGCCTAGAATAGGAGAAACTGAGGCAGAGCTCTGAGCCAATGGCACTTTATTAAAGGGTCAATGGTCGCCTCTAATGAAGTGAACCTCAGATCATCCTCATGAACTGATAGGCCTCCTCCTTCCAGGGCCCAGTTTTCATAGGGTTAGATATGTAAACATTCAAGAACAGCTAGACCAGGTACAGAATAATTTCATTGGTTGATATATGACACATAGCCTAAAATAAGCAAAACGATATATCAGCAGAGTCATGAGTTGGGCAAAGCAAGGAATATTTTCACTTGAGTAGATGGTCAAACGATGGTCATAAGATGGGCTCCTGCTCATGTTGGACAAGAGAATGGTCCAGAGGCACAAAAATGATTTGGGGGACTTTCCATGTAGTTGACTCACCTCTACAACACTGGGCATGGTCACCATGATGAGGAAAAACAAGGGTGGAGGGGTCTCCAGCCAGCTTCCCAGGATTACACAAGTGGTATCATTTGTAACTCACAGCTCTGGGGCCAAATAAACAGAACTTATAATCATATCAAATTGATTGATTCTGATTGGAATAGAGTAGAGGTCTTCAATGAATCAGCTTCCTCACAAGGTTGCTTATTTCTGTTTTAGTACATGAGTAATTCTCAAAGGTCAGACATTTCTTCAACATTCTCCAAGACTTCCTAAGATTTTCAGGTGGTTATTGGTGTTTTCAGGCTATAAAATTAATTAAAAAAAAAACTTTGCCTAAATTTGCTCTCTGTGTTATTGTCTAGCTGGTTCTCTTTTTCATTTCTCTCTTCCCTAAGTTAATAGCCTAAGAGGAAAGCCTGTCAGTCATGAAAAACTGAAATAGAGTGTACTGGTCCCTGATGTCAGATTGTCTCCAGTCTTGTGGAGTATAGCGAATATTGATCCAAATGGATATTTTGGCATAGGAGGCAAGAAAGCAAAAGGAATCAGTGGATTAGGCTAGAGTTAATAAGAAAATGATTCTGTAAGGAATTGAGTTTGGAAGCAAGGAAGGAACAGGAATTTGCCTATTATATTCTTAAAACTAGAAATCTCATAATATTCAGTAGTTCTTCCAAAATATCATACTGAGGGTTTATTTTGTGTGTTCTTTAAAGAATGGCATATACATTGAAGTTGAAAACATGATATAGCAATACCTTGATTTCTTATTTTTCTGTAGGAACGTATTGACTCCACAGTCCAGGATGATGTAATGGAGTTAGAAATGGATGAACTAAATCAGCATGAGTGTATGACAACCATGACAGCTCTGATTAAGCACATGCAGAGAAATCATATCACACCTCACATAGAAGAGGTATTATTTCATTCCCACATCCTTTTCATTTATTGTGTTTGTTGGGATTATGTTGAAAAATAAATTCTGGATAAATAATTCTTAGTTACCTCATTTCAAAGTGATTGTGTATAGTATAAACAGATAGTTTCAGTCTTTTTTTCTTTATCTGTATAATTTTGGGAATCTTATAGCTGGAGGTGGAAGGAGCATCAGAAGGCATCTAATCTAACCCTCATTGTGCAGACAAAGAAAATGAGGCTTTGTGAGATTAAGTGACTTGCCTAGGGTATTATAAGTAGTTAGCTTTAGAAGTAGGATTGGATTGAACCCAGTTCCTCTGATTCCAGTGCTAGTGAATGCTCTTTGTACTCTGTGTGTGTGTGTGTGTGTGTGCACACACACATATACACACACATATATATACACACACATATGCGTATTTATATTGTTTTAGGGTTCAGAGCCAGCAAATCTTCCTCCGTGGATGAAGTTTCTTCATAGTAAATTGGAAAATCCATCAACACCACTAAACATTCGTCTCTTCTTAGCTAAACTCATAATAAATACTGAAGAAGTAAGTAATGTTATATGTAATTTTTTTTATTTTTCATTTCATTATTTAGTACTGAATTTAAACACACTAAAAAAGATAAGCATTTCTTTTATGCAATCAGAACAGAAAAAAAGATTGCATATTTTCAAAGCTATCTGCCACTCTTCTTACTTTTTTATCCTTTTTTCCTTATGTTTGTAACCCCATTACTGGTTCCTCTTCTTCCAACCTCCTCCTCCAAAGAATTGTTTGTGAAAGAAAAGTAGTCACAATACTCAATAAACTGTTTCTGGAAAATAGTCCCTTTTTATCTTTGAATTAGTGAAAGAATTTAGCACACTAGGAGTTCTTCTCACAGGTCTATACCCCCCCCCCGAAAAAATGATGATCATTCTGTGTAAATTTTGATGCTTGCATTTTTACTACTCTGAGCAATATGATGTTTAGAATACACACAGAGTGCTTGGCTGACCGTAAATACTCAGTGATTTTCATTAATATAGGATCTTTAATAATAATAATTGCTGACAGTTAAATCGTACTTTCAGGCTTGCAAAGCCAAAGCATTTTACTATCATCTTAAAAGTAGTTATCTAGGGAAATTACTTGAAGATGTTGTCATTTCTAGAATTCTTTTTAAGAGCGTTCTTTTGGAATTTCAGGTTCCATGACACTTTTTTTTCTCTTATTCAGGGGTGGCAACAGTTCATCCTTTGGATTTGAGTTTAAATTTTTGAAACTTCCAGAAGTCATTTAGAACCACAAACTAGGTCTGCATGTCATTCAGGTGGAAGAAGGATTCCTGTGGGTTACTTTATTTCAATCTCTGTAGAAGTTACCCTAGCAATAATATCGCATAAAAAAGTAAATCATTACCGTTCATCTATGGTTTTAAGGACTTAGACATAGATTGAATAAAGAATCTTCTTAACTGAATTTATTTTCTTGAATTGACTTTATTTTGGACCTAGTGTGGATTAGAATATAAAAAGTTAACTGTTTGAACAGGTGTTCAAAATTCAGTATTGCTTTTTAAAAATAACCCTTTAATTTTTGGTTTTAAATTTTTCTTCTAGGTTTTCCGGTCATATGCAAAACACTGGCTTAATCCTTTGCTACAGCTGGTTGTTTCTGAAAATAATGGAGGAGAAGGAATTCACTATATGGTGGTAGAGATAGTAGTAGTTGTTCTTTCATGGACAAGCATCGCTACACCCAAAGTAATGATTTTATATATAATTGAATTCTATATTTTTGCAAGTATCTAATGGTATGTAATTTATCCATTTTATCAAATATGCTTCCATATCATTAGCATTTTGCAAAATGGGTAAATACTTTAAAAGTGAATTAACTTAATCCTAAGAAATTTCATAATTTTAAATTTAATTGTTTTGATATCAAAAACATTTTTATTGTTAGCTTTTTTCAACAAAAATAGAATAAAAGTAATAATTGTTAACATTTATATAATATTTGAAGTTTGCAAAGCATTTTTTAGGTACAGTGATGCCTCATTTATTCAGTATCATATGTTCCTCAGAATTTTTTAGATAGGTGAAGCATACTCCTTTCAGAACGAGAAAAATTTTAAACACTTTTCAAAGTATTTTTAAAAAAAATTTGTATGTCTTTGTATTATGCACAGGACACAATGTTTTTTGATGGCTAATGGTAATTTTTAAGTTTTATTTATTTTTTATTTTATTTCACTTTTTTTCATTATTCCAAAGATTCATTAATTTGAAGAAGATACGTTTATGAATGACTTTTGCATTTTTGCATTTTTGTTAAAATGTTAGTATTTTATTAAATATTTTAAGTTTACGTATGACAGTATAATTTCCATATATTTCAGGGTGTTCCTAAAGATGAACTGCTGGCAAATAGATTACTTCAATTCTTAATGAAACATGTCTTTCACCCAAAAAGAGCTGTGTTTAGGCACAACCTTGAAATCATAAAAACTGTTGTTGAGTGCTGGAAGGATTGTTTATCCATACCATACAGGTATGACGTTAGCAGAAGGCTTTCTTAAAAAAAAACTGATGTTTAAACAACTAATTGCTAGGAAAGGTAATTGTTTTATAAATATTTATGTTTGAGTGGAAGGGACAGATATGAACCATAAAACTTAGTTGTATCTATCGGCGTGTTGATTGAGCTAAATCCCTTATAATCCTGATTGCTTTTATTCCGTATTATTTGGTTTTCTTTTTATAAACTCCACAAGTTCAGGTAAATATTGTATCTTTTTGTGTGTTCAGACACTTAAATACACATGGCCTTAGTTTGATTATATATGGTAATACATTATTTTAGCTATGATTTGGATTTTATTAACATCATTTAAGTTAGTTGAGAAAATTAGAATAAGACTCATTACATTTTTTTTATTTTTAGGCAATTGGGGTTAAGTGACTTGACCAGGGTCACACATCTAGTAAGTGTCAAGTGTTTAGTCTGAGGCTGGATTTGAATTCATGTCCTCCTGACTTCGGGGTCAGTGTTGTATCCACTGCGCCACCTAGTTGCCCCTTCATTACTTTTATATTCCATCCATTTTATCGCATTGTCTTTTGCTATTTGATACCCTTAGAATAATTCTAAAAGTACATGATTCTAATAGTGAAACAGTTCTAAAAGCATATTAATTTTAATAATTAAAATAATTAAATGAAATTTAGAGATGAAAAAGCTTTATTATTTATTATGTTATGTTATATTATTATTATTTATTTATCTGTTTAGTTTGAGGGGACAGGTAGAGAAAAGGGAAGAGAGAACATATTCAAATGTATCAATAGCAAAACACTAGATTAATCTGAATGCAAATAAGTGAAAAATCAGTCAGAAAGTAATGGATGATAGAGGCAGCTAGATAGTTCAGTGGATAGAGCACTAAGCCTGGAGTCAGGAAGACTTGAGTTCTAATGTGGCCTCAGACATTTACTAGTTGTACGTAGTCTCTGTTTGCCTCAATCCACTGGAGAAGGAAATGACAAGCCACTCTGATGGAGTGCAGCTCCACTATCTTTGTTAAGAAAATCCCATGGACAGTATGGTCCATGAGGTCATAAAGAGTTTGACACAACTGAACAACAAAACAAAAACAATGTTAACAAGAAGAATGTGAAGGAAAAACAATAGAATCATAGCTTTTTATAGGGAAAGTTTCCATAGGTCTGTGAATTTTCTGGTGTATACTTGTCAAAGGTATTTTTATCAATGTTTATTTACAACTTAATGGACCATTCATATATATAGTTTTTTTTTCTTTTGTTCTTGTGTTTTAGGATAATATTTGAAAAGTTTTCCAATAGAGACCCCAACTCAAAAGACAATTCAGTAGGAATTCAGTTATTAGGAATCATAATGGCAAATAACTTACCTCCCTATGATTCAAAAAGTGGTATAGAAAGTACAAGGTGAGAATCACATCTTTTTGCATTGATGTTTTATCTGTTTAAAATGTAGTTGAGCCAGATTGAGCAAAATGGAGTAAAGCTTTTCGTTTAAAATTTCAATGCCAGGGACTAGAATCCAGGTTAATAAAAATATGCTTTTTTAATGATTTAAGACATTTAGTGTGAAGAATTATGTTGTAAGAATATGGGAAATATTTCAGGGAATTTTATTTTGTAGGAATTAGTTTTGTTGGTTATGGGCAGAAAGTCAGCAATTGGAGGGCTCTAGCCAGGTGGTAGAAAAGTCCAGGAATTCATGAGTGGATCTCAGAGAATTGAGAATAGATGGTACCTGGGCACTTCATAAAACAGTCCTTATGTAACAACCTCTCTTCTCAATTATTTTGGTACCTGGCTCACAGTCTTCCTCTTACTCCCAACTCCTGTCCTCCTAATTAAAGACTTCAATATACACAAAAGTTTTATATATAAGAGAAGAGAGGCATTATTAATGTTTTCTCAGTTACTTTTTTTGTTCGGTCCCACATTTTTATTATTCTTTTCTGTAGCTTCTGATACCTTGAGAATCAGTCTCTCACTGCCCTCATAATTGTATCACTTCATTATAGGCCTCCTTCTGGTACATTTGATCTAGTCCAACTGCTTTCTCTTCCTTTCTTCAGTGCTATTTTCATCAATTATTAATATAACCAAGATTGTGATACAAGTTGTGATGATTCTTCCATGGCCCAGTCTTGATAGTGAAAACAATTTGTTACAAAAATCTTTGTAGATAGTTTTGCTCTTTTGTCTGTTTTTTTTGTCCTTCCAGTTTCATCAGAGACAATTATGACTAGGAAAGGAGGTGAGCTAGGCACATTGCAGAAAATATCTACTGATGGGCAGCCTTAGTACCATAATGGCATGTCCAAAAGACTAAGGAAACTGAAGGAAAGCTTTAGCATTTTGGATGGATCATCTGTGGAGGGTTTATGAAAAAATATGAATAAGAATCACAGAGTAAGAATGTGTGGAGAGGTTACAGTCTTCACTAATGGTACTCTCTTTAGATGGACTCCCTATATTAATGAATACATGGATCCATTGAAGTAAAGATATATGTCACACAGTTTTCCATATACAGTTACATCATAGTTTTCTATGTAATAGTAGATTAATATTTCCAAAAACTTTCTTGTAAGATGTCCAGGATTTTCTTGGTGTTTTGATCCCATTGCACCTTGGACTAGCATCCTCATTGAAAATTTATTTTCAGGTCTCCTTTCTGGATTGTGATGAAGAGCTTATAGTACTTCATTTCATGTGTAGTTTGGATCATAGCAAACTAGGTGAATGATTTTATACAAATTTGCTTCCTCTATTTGTAATTTGTAGATACTTTCAAGCTTTGGTCAACAACATGTCTTTTGTAAAGTATAAAGAAGTGTATGCAGCTGCAGCAGAAGTGTTGGGATTAATTCTTCAGTATATTGCTAAGAAGGAAAATGTAAGTGAACTTTTATGTAAATTACTTTTTCTTATGATAATTTATAATTCCACCAACATATTGAATATCTGCTATGTGGAAAGTCTTTTTGTAGGCACTAAGAAATAGTCCCTTTTTTTCAAGGAACTTCTGATCCATTAGTGTAGAATGTGAAAATTCAAAGAAAAAGAACAGTGCCATGAGAGCTTAGAGAAAGGAGGGATCCTGTTTAACTGAGTATATTAGAAAAGGAAAGCCACATAAAGAGCGAGACACTTGAAAGAAAGGGTGATTTTTAGCTGGTAGAAATCTGGAGGTAGAATATTTCAGGTTAGGAGATAGAAGAAAGGCACAAGAGTAGAAAAGTGGAACATGTTTAAGGCATGGAGAGTAGTATAGTTTAGATAGAATACAAGGCATATGAAGGGAAAGTAAAGTAGGTTAGAGATGTATTTTTTTTAATCCTTCAAATGCCAAGCCAAAGAGCTTGTGGCAGGCCATTATATGTATTTAGAAAAGCATATTATTTTCCCCAAGAAAGTTTAGAGAAATTTTCTATGACTAAATAACTAATGAACATCAAAAGGCATTTAAATGGCTTGCTGCAGCTTGAACTGTGCCAGATGTTATTTATTAAGAACTAATAGATTTATTTAGTTGGTGTTCACTAGTAGTTTGAAATAGGTCTTTAAGAAATGGTGCTGATTTTGGAGAAAGAGTTGTGCTCAACCTTTAACAGACAAAAGGACTATCGTTAAGTAATTACAGTCTAAATTCTAGTGCTAGGGAAAGAAAGGAAGATGGCTCACCTTGGCAAACAATATGTAAAGTTCCCTCTTTCTTTCTTTCTTTTTTTATTTTTCTTTTTGGCAAGGCAGGTGGGGGTAAGTGACTTGCCCAGGGTCACACAGCTAGTAAGTGTTATGTGTCTGAGACCAGATTTGAACTTGGGTCCTCCTGACTCCAGAGCCAGTGCTTTACCCACTGCGCCACCCAGCTACCCCTGAAGTTACCTCTTTTCAAAAATCTGTCTCCTCATATTTTACCAGTCAGAAATTTATTGCTTAACAAGTTCCTTTTTAAAAATTGAAATGTGTTTTGAGAGGTTTTAGTCAGATTTATGCTTTAATGAAGAAATGACTAACCTTTATGTAAGATCAAGCCATTGGAAAGCAAAGGATTCTTATTGGTTCATTGTCCTGTCATGCTAAAATTTCAGGTTTAAATGTGCATAATATGCTTATTTTCTAACATATATAGAAAATGTAACATTCTGAAATCATGTCCTTTACACCTTAAATTTTGTAGCTCGTGCTAATAAGAATTATAAAAATAGTGACATATTTGAATAGTTTTTTTTAAGATTGGGTTTTCCAAAGAAAGGGATCAACAAAGTGAGTTTTATCATATGCCCAGAGGCAACAGGGAACATTATTTCATGGACCATTTAGACTTCACATATTGCAGCACTAAAAATAAATATTTAGGAAAAGGATTGTCATGAAAATAAATGCAGTTTATGTACCAATGGTTGCTGAGAATTAACTTGTAAAGAAATTCTGTGAAGAACTTGTGAAGGCTTCCCAAATCATGTAAATAAACATATTGATATTTGGTGACTTGTTTGCAAAAAACATAAGGGTAAGTTTCCCAAAGAAGGAATAAGAGATTTCAAAGATGTTGGACATGACAGGTACCTAATAACACCAAAATATATTTCATAGAGAGAAAAATATTTTTTATTGATGTGGTAATTATCCCCGAGTCAGCTATCTGTGTACAGTCAGACCATCAGCTTGTATGATCAGAATTATTAAAAAAAAAAAGAGGAAAAATGAGAACAGGTATGGTGTACATTTGAAATGACTTAACCCTGAATTATTTAAATGAATAATTCCATAAAAAATGGGAATTGTACAATAGAAATAGCATTGATCATCAGACAGTAGTTTTAACTAGTATAAGTTAAATGCCCCAAGAAGACCAAAAAAAACCCAGAAAATGCCTTAGCAAATATCTGACTTAATTCCCACGTGAAGAGAGATGGCTGCCAAAAGCAACACCAATTTAAACTATAAACTCGTTTGTAAAACTTTACAAAGAAGGAAAATCGATGACTATGAACAGTATCATCCCACGAAGCAGAGAGAAACAGTGGGAGGGTAAAACCAGCTTAAAGAGAGTTTTGCGTAGTTGTCCAACCAAGCAAATTCATCGTAAGGGCCTTTAAGGGTGAAAATGAAAGAGCACCTAGAAGAAAGATGGAAGAAGCTTGCAAAAAGTCTTTAAGCAAGTTTTCTCCATCCAAGATAGTGAAACCACCACAGTGGGACCCAAGCATCACAGTCCAGGATGTGCTTGGGGAAGTAGAATTGTCATTGCAGATAACACAGATGGTGAAAGTAACTGGGTCAGATCAGGTAAATGCAGAGAATATTAGTGCTGGAGGTTTTATGGCTTGACTGGGTGAGCCCACCCAGAGGGAAGTAGGAATTGTTGACACTTCCCCAGGAGAGGGGCGATTAGATCTATCCTTTGTGATATTGTGGGGGTCCAGGAAGAGGAACACCTACCCCAGATACCCTACAAAACAGTGCTCATACTAGGTGCATTACATTGCTTAACAAGAAGATAAAAGAAATAGCATAAGATACTAATATGTTAAAGCAGATTCAAAATATATCACAATATACACATAAACCTATATCACACTCTCTCCCTAATGTAGTCTCTGTGGGGGCAGGGAGAAGAATGTGAACCCACTTAGAGGAAGCACTCACAACTGCTTCTCTGTTAACTCTCTACAGTTGGTCCTAACTATTCCAGCTAGGTAAACACAGAAGATAGAGTGCCAGGTCTGGAGTCAGGAAAACTGAATTTTCCCTGAGTTCAAATCTGACCTCAGACACTAACTGTGTGACCTTGGGCAAGTCACTTAACCCTTTTGTCTCTGTTTCCTCACCTGTAAAATGATCTGGAGAAGGAAATTGCAAACCTTTCCTGTATCTTTGCCAAGAAAACAACAAATAGGGTCACAAAGAGTTCAACACAACCGAACAACAACAAAAGGGACAAGATAAGGCCCCTTCTAACTTTCCGGGCAGCTAGATAGAGTGGATAGAGTGCCAGCCCTGTTGTCAAGAGGACCTGAGTTCAAATCCAGCCCCAGATATTGACTAGCTGTGTGACCCTGGGCAAGTCACTTAACCCATTTTGCCCCAGTTACCTCATCTGTGAAATGACAAGCCACTCCAGTATCTTTGCCACAAAAACCCCAAATGGGGGTCACAGAGAGTCAGAGAACTGAACAACAAAAATATGCATTTACAAGTCCTTTCAACTTAAAATCACTCTTAAAAGAGTTTTGAAAGATGTTCTGCAAATAACAGTTCTCTTTAAACCAAAGAACTGTAAAACTCATCGAACTGGCCATCTCTAGGCTGTGTAGACCAGAACAGCCAAATGTTTCCCTCATCCAGATGCTGGTGAGGCTCCCATCAACACAGCTCTTGGCTTAACTCTTTAAGTCAGGAAAACAAGCCTAAATACCGGATACAGACTGCTGTAAAGCCTCTTCTGCTTTTCCTTCTTAATTTAGAGGTGATGGCAAAGAGCAGCAGGCTTTTATTAAAAGCTTCACTTCCCTTCGGTTCCAGACAGCACCAGCTGGTGACAGTAAAGTCAGTTTTCTCTCCCACCAATTAGGAATACCTCAGTAGAAGCCTTGTGTCAGCTGACTCCTTCCCATTGCTCGAGCACGGATGGAGCCTCTTCTCTGCTCCAGCACTGCCTCTGTAGTTCTTCTCAGCCTGCTGCATCAGAGTCTTCTCTAAGTTCTTAACTGTCTATTTCTAGGGCTTAAATGAGGATCCTCCTGACTCTTCTTAGGGACTCACCTTTCACCCCAGACTTCCCTATGAAACCTATAGTCTTTTAAAAATTATACCTCAGCCTCTCAATGTTTATATGTGTGTATAAAATTTCTTTTCTTTTTCTTTTTTTAAGTTTTACCCATTTTAGCCATGATCCAGGCTGGTCCACTGTTTATACTCATATTTCTTCAGTTCTCAATAAGAAATAGATCTTTCTTTGCCCCTTATAAAATCAAACTGTTCCCATACAAGTAAGGCATAATTTTACATTATTCAAAGAGGTATTTAAACTTTTATGTTTATGCCATAGTTAATTTTCAGTCCAAAATTGCTCAAATGCTCTTTGAAAATGGTTTCTGAATAAACATATAATAACAGTTTTTATTAAATCATAGTTCTTTTTCTACCTGTTTTAGCTATCAAACTATTGATCTGCGGCATTGGCAATATCTTACATACCTTGACAATTAATTTTTTTCCTTTAAAAAAAGTTATTAAAAAAAGTTCCGTTTTCTGCCCTTTGTAGCACTAAAGTGGGCCATTTATCCTAAAGGAACAGTGGACCTTACATACAAATAAAGTGTTGTGTGTGGTTTATCCTTCATTCTGGAAGAGAACCATGACATCAGGAAGATGATGCCGTGACTTGCAAATGATTTGGATTTAAGTGAGGGAGGGCTGTGCAAAGGCACCAGCCTCACTTTCTCCTCTGGAGCTATCTGGGTCCAGTGGCCAGCCATAGATCAGGACGACTAGAGGTGGCTCAGAATGCAGTTGGGAGACCTTTGTCTTTTTAAGCTAAGGCCTTTCTGAGTTTTCATTTTGAGGCAATTCCCATTCATTGATAAGGGCTGTTTGAGAAGTGAGCCAAGGAATGGGCCCTTTAATAATAATTAAAAAAAAAACAAACCAGCGAGGGGAAGACCCTCAGGGTTTCTGGACTGAAGAGAAACAATTGCTATTTATATTCGCTCTGAGCCATTGTTTGGGCCCAAATAATAACCATTAAGTGGTGTTTGGGTAGGTCCCTACCTATTGTTGACCAGTCAATGAGAGCCAGAGTAAATTAGGTTTAAGGCTTGGTCTTTAAGAAAGAAATCTAGCCTGTAAACCCCAAGATACCTAGGTAGATTTTAGCCTTCAAAATTTACCTTCCTTTAGGTAGAGCACTCTCAGGTAAGGGCATGATACATCATGTGGAGAGAGGACAGGACAGGACTATGATATCAGGAAGATGATGCCATGACTGGCAAGTGAATCAGGTTTAAATGAGAGAGGACTGTGCAAAGTCAACAGCCTCACTTTCTCCTCTGGGGCTATCTGGGTCCAGTGGCCAGATATAGTTCTGGGCAACTGGAGGTGGCCCAGGATGTGAGATTTATTCAGAGATAAAGTGCTATACAAACTTTAAAGTTCTATGTAAATATTAGTTGTTATTATCATTTAAATATTTGAAGGGCATAATTTGGAAGGGGCATTATTAGAACTATTTCACTTAGCCACCAAGGGCAGAACTCGGCACAGTGTTATTAAGTAACTGAATACAATTAATTACTGAGTGACTAGGGCCAAGTTCCTGAGAGGTAGATTTTAGGTTTGATGGTAAGGAAGAAGACTTCCTGATAATTGGAATTATCCCAAAGAGGAATGTTCTGTTGTAGGAAGTTAGCAGATTCTCAAAGTCTTGAAGCAATGGCTAGATGATCACTTATTGAAGTTGTTGAAGAAGGAATTCTTGATCAGGTAACAGATTGGATTAGATAATTATTGAGATTGAGGTTTATTAGCCTGAAGTCTGTAAACTTTTTTGTTTTAGCAACAGGATTTGGCTAGAGGCTTGTCCAGACTGCCAGATGAGCCCACGATACAAAAAATCTTAATACCCCTTTTCTGCTGTCCTTTTGAGCTCTGTGATTTTGTAAATGCTGAGGGTCAATTATAATTTATTTTCTATTTGTGTGTTTAAAATCAAATCTTAGCTAACTGGCCATCCATTATACTGTCCATACTCTAACTATTACAAGGAATAGGAAAGGTCAGTCAGTGTAATATGTGATGGAATCCTAATAAAGCTGCTCGCAGCCCCAGTATTCTAACTTCCTTATGAGCCTCACTGAACAGTAGGCATGCCTTCATTTGACCACACAGTCTGACTTTAATATATCACAGGCCTCCAAACTCAATCATAGGCCTCAATGAACAGCAGACCCACTGCACTGCCTCTAGCTAGCCACTGGCCCTAACTGGTCATTGCCCCCAGACCCAATCTTCTAACTAGCCTCTGCCCCCATATCTAATTCACATATTTCCCACAGAAACAGGTGTGTCCATGCACTCAACCACAACCACATCATCCATATTGACCAGACAGAACAATAATAGCTAGCTAATAAGAAAGCGCCACCAGAACGTAGAGCAGGTTGCTTAACCACCAAACCATAGAAGGGCCCACTCTAAGATAGCATCTGGGCAGTAATAGTAAAAAGCAGACCTAGAATAAACTTATGATGTAGTGAGGCTTATTATAATATCATTATCATACATATATGCCACGGGGGGCTGTGTTTCTTTATGCATTGTGGGTGATTGCAAGCACAATTCTACGAAGGCTGGGACCCATCCCCTATTACCTAATCCCTCAACAAACTCCTCCTGCCTTTTTTAATATTAATCATATTCCTATATTCTATGAAAATTTTGAATGTGTAATCAGCATCTTATATTCTATAAAATTGTCTTGTCTTGCCTTACTGAAATTGCTAATTCCTCTAAGGAACTTAGCCACTCACCAGAGTGTGAAACCTCGAAACTATTATAAATCTCTCTAACTGGCTTAGAGTCAGTCTGAGTCTTTGAACTATATGAACACAATTACAAAACACTTTTCACACAAAGTCAGATCTAAATAATTGGAAAATATCAATTGCTCATGGGTAGACCAAGCTAATATAATAAAAGTGACAGTTTTACCTAAATTAATTTACTTATTCAGTGTCATACCAATCAAACTACCAGAATATTATTTTATAGAACTAGAAAAAAATAATAACAAAATTAATCTGGAAGAATAAAAAGTCCAGAATATCAGGGGAACTGATGAAAAGAAATGCAAGGGAAGGTGGCCTAGCCATACCAGATCTGAAATTGTATTATAAAGCAGAAATCATCAAAACTACTGGCTAAGAAATAAAGTGGTGAATCAGTGGAATAGGTTAGGTACGCAAGACGCAATAGTCAATGACTATAGTAATCTACTGTTTGATAAGTGCAAAGACCCCAGCTTTTGGAAGAAGAATTCACTATTTGACAAAAAACTGCTGGGGAAAACTGGAAAATAGTATGTCAGAAATGAGGCATAGGCCAGCATCTTACACCCTATACCAAGATAAAGTCAAAAGGGGTACAGGATTTAGATATAAAGGCTGATACTATAAGCAAACTAGGAGAGCAAGGAATAGTTTACTTCTCAGATCTGTGGAGAAGGGAAGAATTTATGACCAAACAAGAGATAGAGAACATTATGAAATGCAAAATGGATAATTTTGATTACATTAAATTGAAAAGTTTTTGCACAAAGCCAATGCAACCAAGATTAGAAGGGAAGCAGAAAGCTGGGAAACATTTTTACAGCCAATGTCTCTGATAAAGGCTTCATTTCTAAAATATATAGAGAACTAAGTCAAATTTATAAGAGTACAAGTCATTCCCCAATTGATAAATGGTCAAAGGATATGAACAGGCAGTTTTCTGATAAAGAAATTAAAGCTTTCTATAGTCATATGAAAAAATCCTCTAAATTATTATGATTAGAGAAATACAAATCAAACAGCTCTGAGGTACCGCATCATACCTATCAGATTGGCTAACATGACAAAAGGATAAATGGTGGAGAAGATATGGGAAAATTGGAACATTAATGAATTGTTGATGGAATTATAAACAGAGATCATAAAAATGGAAAAAAGGACCCACATGCACAAAAATGTTTATAGCAGCTCTTTTTGTGGTGGCCAAGAATTGAAAATTGAAGAGATGCCTATCATTTGGGGAATGGCTGATCAAGTTGTGGTATGTGAATGTAATGGAATATATTGTGCTATAAGAAATGATGAGCAGGTAGGCTTCAGAAAACCCTGGAAAGACTTACATGAAGTGATGCTGAGTGAAGTGAGCAGAACTGGAAGAACATTGTATACAGTAACAGCAACATTGTGGGAAGAATAACTTTCATAGACTTGGCCCTTCTCAGACAACTCAAAGACTCATGATAGAAAATACTGTCTACATTCAGAGAAAGAACTATGGAGTCTAAATGCTGAGCAAAGCATACTGTTTAATCTCTTTTTTCTTTTGTTTTGTTTCTTTTTTTCTCATGGTTCCTCCCATTAGTTCTAATACTTCTTTACAACATGACTAATGTGAAAATATGTTTAATATGAATGTATGTGTAGAGCCTATATCAGATTGCATGCTGTCCTGGGGAGGGGGGAAGAAAGGGAGGGAGAGAAAATTTAAAACTCAAAAGCTTATGGAAGTAAATGTTGAAAACTAAAAATAAATTAAAAATTTAAAAAAAAGAAGAAATTCTTTAGAGATGTCCTGACTGTAACACAATCTGACTTCATTAGTATGAGTACTATAAAGATAATCTCTTTCAGTACTAAAGCCTTTAAGTTTGGAAGCAGTGGTAATTCTATTTTGATGCCTCTTTGAGGTTATTACCTGGCTTGTAAAAGGCTTTTGCTAGTAATAGTACAAATTGTGGCAGGCTTTTACCAAGCTAGAAATTCTTTAACTAGGAAATATAACATGTTCCCCTGTCTAAGAATGAGGCTTTCTTAGTTTCGATAGCCCTGTCACCAGAAATTTTGCCCCTGCTTGATCAGGTCTTTTGACTGGAGCTATCTACCAAGACATATGGTCTATGTTGGTAGAGAATATGAGTACCCACTCCAATGAGCCCATCTTTAGAAGTAGGGAAGAAACAAAGGCAATCTTGCAGCTTCCCCCCCCCCCCACTTTTTGTACTGTGTGTTATTTATTTCTTGAACTGTGTTACTGAGGGATATATGGGGAAATAATAACTTGATATTTTTAAGTTTTTTAAAGTTTAAGTAAATGGGTAATTATTTTGACATGTAAAGTGAATTCTTGCCTGCGCAGTCTATCCAGTTTAAATCAAGGAGTAAATTAAAAATTCACATTAAAGAAAAGTCTTTACACAGTTTAGTAATTGCTTAAAATAATTTTAGCAAACTCTTGAAAGTTGGAGCTTAGAATTAAAGTATATCCTTAGCTATAGTATTGTATTCAGTTGTATTACTATTTTATTTACTAGTACCTTCTAGTAGCAAATTTGTTGGGTTTTTTTTTCCCTCATATCAGCTTTTCTTAGTTGAAGCAGCATCTTGCTGATTAATTTCATACTTGGATCTTAGGTGTATTTCTTTTCAGAAAAAAAAATCAGTGAGAATGTTATTTTAGGTATTTTGTTACCAGTTTGTGCTTCTCTGTGAGAAAATGTTCAGAATTAGGGAACACTTGGAAGGTGTTTTCTACTCTCTCAGGATCTCATTCCTTTCTCTTTAATCTCTCCTGTGCCCATCATACATTCTAACTATTATTGTTTGTGTCTACATCTCATCCCCTACCGAATTATAAGCTCCTTGTGATCTATAATACCTTAACCTAATGTATAGTGCACAATACTGTGCTGCCTAGTTGCCTCTAATTTCTTGAACTGATTGATTTCCTAACTGTAAAATGAGAATAATAATGTCTAATATACCTATCACACAGGTTTGTTGTGAAGTAGACAGTTTACAAAGCTTAAAAGTATTACTGATGTCAGTTAGATTTTTATTTCTAGGTGAATCTATTAATTTTCATTTATGTTCACTTAAACAGTTAAAAGTATAATTTGTCACTAGTAGTTGACAGAACGTGTCCTTAAGTTTTCAGTCTTTTTCTTTGTTTTAAAGTTTACTTAATCTTCCAGGTGCTGGAGGGCTCAGTTTTTGAGTTAGTTGTCAGACAACTGAAGCAACATCAGAATACTAAGGAGGACAAATTTATTGTGTGTTTGAATAAAGTAGTGAAGACCTTCCCTCCTCTTGCTGATAGGTAGGATATTGAGTTATATGATCATTTTCTTGTTTTTGGCCATGGGAAAGTGTTGTTATTCTTCATCCTGTTTGTTAATTATATCAATTTCAAGGTTTATGAATGCTGTGTTCTTTTTGCTGCCAAAATTGCATGGAGTGATGAAAACCTTATGTTTGGAGGTGGTACTTTGTCGTGCAGAAGAAATACATGATCTCTACTTACAGTTGAAAAGTAAGGATTTCACCCAGATCATGAGACATCGGTGAGTAGGGAAGTTGCCATCCATATGCTTTGGCTCATCAGTCAGTGAGTGCATGAAATAGTCACTGAAGTATAAAGTGGAAAAGAGCTCTTTCTGGGAGTCAATTCCAGCTGGTCAGTTTTAGTCTTCTCTCTTCCGCTAACTCATTTATATAGTTACATAGACAAGTCATTTAACCTCTTGGCTCTCATTGTCTTCATCTGCAAAATGAGGAGCTCAGAGAAGGTGATTACCAAGGCCACATCCAGCTCTTAAGAGTCTGTACTTCTGAATATGTTGATCCATAGACAGAAATTGAAGAGTCTTCTTTGAAAGTGTAGAGCAGATGTCTTTGAGTATGTAGAGGAGGTGAAGCTTACGTGCAGCAAACTTATGTCTGTGGCTACTAGTAGATTTATAATGAATGAACAGAAAGGCATGTGGGGGGGGACAAAGAGCTAAGAGTAATTTTGTGGGACAGATACATTTTGATATTTGCCTAGTTAGTTTATAATAGCTGTATTTTAAAATTAGAACAAATTCAATAAATACTGAGTGCATGCTATGTATAAAGCATTGGTATTTGAAAACATTTTCTTTATCATAGAATTCTTCTAGGTATTTAGTTTGATGTTGTAATTCCTTTTTTAAAAAATACTTATTTTGAATTTAAAAAATACTTATTTTGTTATTGTACTTTTCTTTAAACATCTAAAACTACCAGTGATCTCTTCCTCACTCCCAGGCCAATAAAACAAGCCCTTATTAAAAATGATGAAAGAAGTTTAGTTAAGCAAAACAAATCTATACATTGGCCAAGTCTGACAATGAATGCATTATTCTGCACTTATAGCCCACCATCTCTCTGCTGAGAGAAGGGAGGCATGCTTTTCTCTGAAGTTCTATAAGGTCATAGTTGGTCAGTGTTCTTGTAAGTCATTTTCAATTACATTACCCGTAATCTCATACACAGGGGTGCTTAATCCATCCTTTGTGATGAAGAAAGTAAAATAATTGTGATGAAGAAAGTAGAGTAAGGAAGATTATGTAACTAGTGGTTTTGATATTTTTCACTCTAGAGATGATGAAAGACAAAAAATATGTTTGGATATAATTTATACAATGCTAGCAAAACTGAAACCAGCCGAACTACGAGAACTTCTCAATTGTGTTGTAGAGTTCATCTCTCATCCTTCTCCAGTGTGTCGGGAAAAAATGTATAACATCCTGATGTGGATTCATGATAATTACAGGTATGGATTTTTAGCAGAGCTTCATTCCTTTCTTAATAATACCCTGTATTTCAGGGATGATGACATATTTGGCATCTTCAAGGGTGCTGATACTTTATGACATGTTACAAGACTATTATATAAAATTAGATTTTTTTTAAGGCAGTGAAACTGCTCCTAAAACATGTTTTTGTGTAATGACTATGTACAAATTGTAAGCAGTATCTTTAGACTCTATTTTTTGTGAAAGTCTCTTCCCCTAAAACTTTATTCTTATGATGCTATTCCAAGATTTGTCCAGAAGAGGGAGGTATTGTATATGTAGTTTTCTCTTCTAGAGAAAGCTGTACATCTAGATCTGTCTATCGCTATACGTATAGATACATAAATATATATGCAGGCATTGAGGTAGCATGCTACCCATCATTTCTTAGAATGGTCAAAATATATCTCTCCATTTATTGTAGTGGCCTCAGAAGAGCCTTTTAATATATTTTTATTGTCGTCATCTCTGTCCTTGTTCTTCCCTTTCTTGTTACATTATTTCTACCACAACTCCCACTGTCACAGACAGGTGTCAGTGATGGTGATAAAAGATGTTCACAGAGAATAGGGTGATGTCATATTTCTTGACAAAATTATCCTGTTTACTCCTTTTATACATTGCAATATGCCTCATAGAAAGTATGGCTTCTTTGCTATATAGAAATTGATCTTTGTGAATTCTGGAAGTAAATATACTTTGAACTTCTGTGGAACCATAATGTCATCTGTAGGGTTACTCCCTCATCTAATGCAAATTGCAGTTTATGTATGCCTTCTCTTTCTGTGCAATTGTTGCCCATATCTACCCATAAATCTTTCATAAGGTAACCTACTTAACAGGTTGAAGAAAATTTCTTTTAATTTGACTTAAAATAGCACTTATATGGAAAGTGAACTGGCAGTCTTTTGCTTCAGAATAGATTATCAGTCATACTATTTTTAACTAGCTAAGTAGAAGTTAATAATTCTTTTTCTTTTTAATCTTCTAAAGGGACCTAGAAAGCCAAACTGATGAAGAATCCCAGAAAGTATTTAAACTGGCAAAAGAAGTACTGCTTCAAGGACTAATGGATGATAATCTTGAACTTCAGTAGGTGATTCTTCTAGAATATGAAAACTAAGACAGTGAAATTAATTTTAACCGTTGTTTGTGTGTCAATACAATTTATCATAGCTTGAGAAACTTACTTCAAGATAACTGTTTAACAAAATTCTCCCTCTTGCCTTTTTTTCCTAATGTTTAGTTGAATTTAACTCTGTAACATTTTAACTATCTTTTTAAAAATTTTTGTTTTTTGGTCTGGATTTGTGATTTCATTGGCATAGGGAACTTCCCTCATGAAGAAGCTTCTACCAATTACCAATAAGCACTTAGTCTGCAAATTATAATAGTGTTAGAGAGATGATCAAATCATTTTAAAGTTCTTTACATTTTATCTGTCATCTATAGGGGAGGCCACACTGGGCAGAGAATGTAATTTTTTGTGTCGAAGTGAATTAAGATATGAAATTAAAATGTTAATTTATTTCTTCATTAACCTCAGATACAAGTAAAGCTATTACCATTCTCATTTATTCTAAATTAAATATTTGAGACCTTAAAATTTGGAATTAACCATTATTATAATTTGATATTGAAGCAAGATGATAATCAAGCTGATTTCTTAAAAACAAACAAAGGGAAAAAAATCTCATACATTTCTGCCAAGCGTGAATTCAAGGGGCAAGGCATTTGGGTGAAGTGATGGTCATTATCCTACATAATATCAAAAAGCATTATAATTTATATGGAATTCGTTGTGATTTTAACATACATTTTGCTACAGTTTAATTCATCTGGTCTTTTTTAAAAATACTTTTCAGTTGATATCTTTTGTTACGTCACCAAATTTTCTCCTGACATCTGTCCTCTTTCTTCCTCCCAGAGAGTCATCATCTTATATAAAAATATTTTTTAAAGAAAAAGACGGGAGGAAAGTCTGTTATCTATCGAATTAATATATCAAAAAAGTCTGAAGATATGTGAAATGTACTTATACTGTCTGTCAATCTTCCATCTTTGTAAAGGAATGGGAGGGGGATGTTTTCTCTCATCTCTTCTTTGGAACCTTTTTCTTTGTAATTTTGCAACATTCACTTTTGATTATATTGTGGTGGTTCTTTCTGTTTCTATTGTTGTCATTTTATTTATCATTTTCTTTGCTTATTTCATTATTTATCAGATTGTAGAGATCTTTCCATGCTTTGTATTCATCATATTCTTCATTTCTTATAGCAAAGTAATATGCTGTTGCATTTATGTAATGCGGTTTGTTTAGCTATTTTCTAATCGATGAACATTTACTTTGTTCTCAATTCACAAAAAGGACAGCTGTAAATATTTTGGTGTGTATGGGGATTCTCTTCTTATCAGTTTACTTCATTGGAGTATAAAAATAGATGTGGAATATCTGGAGTAAAAGATCTGTAGTCAATTTATTTTCATAATTCCAAATTGCTTTCTAAAATGGTTGTAGTGATTCACAACTTCACCAAGTGTGCCCTGTCTTCCAACATTGACTTTTCTTATCTCTTATTTTGTTTGCTTGTTTGCAGGGTATGAGGTGGAACCTTAGGGCTGTTTTGATCTGGATTTGTCTTAGTAATTTAGAGCCATCTTTCCTATGGTTGTTTATAGCTTGCAATTCTTTTTTTTTATTAATTTATTTTGATTTATCAACAATCACTTTCATATGCTTTTGAGTTTAAAATTTTTCTCTCCCTTCCTCCCCATCACCCTCCCCACGATGGCACAAAATCTGATATCGGCCATACATATACATTCCTATTAAACATATTTTCACATTAGTGATGTTGTGAGTAAAAATTAGAACCAATAAGAGGAACCACCAGAAAGAGAAAACAAAACTCAACAGAAGAGAAAAAAAATAGCAAATAATATGTTTTGATCTGCATTCAAACTCCATAGTTCTTTCTTTGGACGTGGATAGCATTTTCCATCACAAGGCCTTTGGAGATGTCTTAGATCCTTGTATTGCTGGGAAGGGTTAAGTTTATCAATGTTAGTCATCACACAGCATGGCTGTTACTGTGTACAACATTCTCTCGGTTCTGCTCACTTCACTCAGCATCAGACCATACAAGTCTTTCCAGGTTTTTCTGAAGTCTGCTTGCTCATCATGTCTTATAGCACAATAGTATTCCGTTACATTCATATACCACAACTTATTCAGCCATTCTCCAGTTGATGGGCATCCTCTTATAACTTGCAGTTCTTTAGAGAACTGCTTGTTCATGTCATTTGCTAGGCTTTATTTTTAATATTAAAGTCTGGATTTTTAAAAATTATTCTTTGTCTGATATATTGATATGATTTAATCTTTAAACTTCCAGAAAAAATATTTAGTCAGGAAATAAAGGATTGTTCATATTTGCCAGTCTAAAAATCTAAATCTCTTTGATTTCATGTTGTGCAGTGTATTACTTTTAGTGATAGGATGGGGTGTTTTTTCCCCTTTTTTCCCTTATAGATTAATTATTAGAAATTTCTGGAGTCATGAAACCAGGTTACCATCGAACATCCTGGATCGCTTACTGGCCCTGAGGTCCTTATACTCGACTAAAATAGAACTGCACTATTTGAGTTTAGCAACAAATTTTCTACTTGAAATGACCAGCAAGAGCCCGGATTATTCAAGACATATATTTGAACATCCCCTTTCAGAATGTAAATTCCAGGTAAAGTTCTTTTGTATATAGTTACAAATACATGCTATTCAACTTTAAAAAAAAAAACCATTAAATTCCTTTTAGAGCACAAAAGAAAACTACAAAAGAGCAACACATATGTCATGAAATAGTTGTAACTTTGGAGTTTGGAGGTCTTAATTTTTTAATGTTGTGCAAGTTGGATTAAAATCTTTCTCATTATATATAAATTTGTTGTTATGTATATAAAAAGACTAGAAAGATGGAATACTTTTTAAAACAATGAAACTGAATGTGTCAGATGCTTATTTATCTCCTTATATAATTACCAGAAAATAAATCATATTGAGCACATGAATTAAAGTCAGTCATTAGACATTTAAGTGCCTGCTATGTACTAAGGATTAAAAAAACAGTAAAAGACAGTCCTTGTTCTATAGGAGCTCACTAGTGGTGGAGGTAACATTCAAACAGCTATTAACAAACAAGTTACATACAAGATAAATAGGAAATAATTAAGAGAGGGAAGGCGCTAGAATTAAGAAGGCTTAGGAAAGGCTTCCTGTAGAATGCAAGGTTTAAGCTAGGACTTGAAGGAAGCCAGGAAAGCTGAGAGGTAGAGATGAAGAGGGAGGGTTTCTTGGAAATACACTTTTGAATGATCTGATATTAAGTTGACAAGATGGTGTTTTAGGGAGTTGAGTGAAAGTAAATTTGCTATTTGCAATATTGAATTTAAAATAATTTATAATTGATAAAAGGGGAAAACATTACTGCTGTTTAATATCATTTCAAACTTGTTTACATACAGGAATATAGTATTGATTCTGATTGGCGTTATCGAAGTACTGTTCTCACCCCGATGTTTATTGAGACTCAGGCCTCTCAGAATACTACTAGAAATCGATCACAAGATGGTTCCCTTTCGCTTCCCCAGACTAAACAAATAAGAGCTACTCAACAACATTACGAATTTACCCCTACACAAAATACAGGTAAATATCAATTAGATCCCTAATTTTAGATGATTCTTTAGTTTCATTTCTGCAAAGATAAATTATATGTCATCATATTAACTTTAATAGCATAATTTAAAAGAGAAAATATGACTAAAGTAAAATTAATATTTTGGAAATTAATGAAATATTATAAATAGATACAAATTAATTGCTTTTGTTTCACTGCAGATATACACTGGATTTGTCAAATATTTCTCTGTGTTTTCCTTTAGTTAACATAGTTCCAAAAAATGCAATGTCAGATAAAAAACTGATTATGTAAACTTGAAGTTTTTTTTATTAGACTCACAGTTTTCTGTTATAGTGAGTATGAAAACAGATGTGCTTTGTAATTATCTGACAAGTACAGTGTTTCCATTTAATAATACTGGTAATAGTGTTTATATATTATAGAATTTTGGAGGCAGAAAGAAACCTTAGAGATAATAAATCAAATATGTTAAATCTGGAGATGACAAAACTAAAACCCAGGTTTGTTCAAGGTCACAAAGCCAATGAGTCACAGATCCAGGATTACAGTACTGGTCTAATTCCTAGTCTTAATGTTAGATTCACTATATCACACTGCTATGATGATAGTAGTGATACTTAATTTATAAACTATCTTCTATAAGGCTTTTTCTATATTTGGTAATTAGGGTTATTGTACGTCTAAATATTGTCATTTGGGTTATTGTATGTCTGAATCCAAATAATAGCCTTACTATAATGGAGTTATAATTATTTTACAGCTGGAAGAAACTCTTTTAATTGGTTAACTGGAAGCAGCATTGACACATTTGCAGAATATACAAATCCCTCATTGTCTGAATCATTGTCTTCTTCCTTGCTGTTTGTTCATAAGAGAACTGACAAACCTCAGAGGGCAGCCTTGAAATCAGTGGGACCTAATTTTGGGAAAAAAAGATTGGGATTGCCAGGAGATGAAGTAGATAACAAAACCAAAGGTAAAGTAATGCTATACAACTAAAATACAGTGACCGACATAACTTGAAACTCTCTACACTTAAGACCAGTAGTTTGAGTAGTGTAACATAGACATTCATCGTACCTACATTATTTTTGCACATACATTTATTTCTATGTTAAGACTTATGCATTTAACATCTTTTTTTTTTAAAGCAAATTAAATGCAGGCTAAACTTCTTTCTCCTTTCATTTGTAGAAGGAAGAGTGTGAGGAGAAAGTTCTTATAATCTCTTCCCTACTACCATTTTTCTCCTACTTTGAAATAGCAGCCATACTATAGAGACTATAAGTAGAATATGCTTGTTCTTTTCAAGGTGGATAGAAAGTTAAATGAGCTCATGGACATTAGTTTTGGGGAAAGCTTATCTTGATATTTTCTCCCTTCATCTAAGTTGACTGCCTCTCACTGCTTTTCTTCTCTTTGTCCTTAGTATCTCTTCTGAAAATTATTAAAAGTACTTTCAGACTTAAGGCTGCACAAGTAGTCCTGGGGCTATGATATCTGCCTGATTGTTGCACTGATCAAAAGTAGCCAACTTGCAAGGAACTATTTACTGTCAGTACCGCTCACTTTTTAGTTACTGACAGCCCTTCTTCCTGTCATTATTCTTTCCCTTCTCCCATGAAACCTTATTTAAAGGAAGTCTTTTACTCTAAATATCAGAGATTGCCAAAGGAAAAGTATTAGGAGATTGAGAGTTTTAAACATTGCTGCTGCTTACTGTGTAAGTTCATAAAGAGATTGGAGGTGACCGTCTCAAAGATTAATAAAGGTAATGACATCAGTGATGGGCCAAGACCCAGATTCTTTCAGTGTGGAAAATGTCAGCTATTGAGATATGGTGTTATTAGGAGGAATTGTGTGAGTAAAGATGGGGTAGCTTCCTTGTTTCTTTAAAACGTTTCCCTGAAGTAAGTTTAGTTCATTGATTTTTTTTTCAGAAGTTTATTGGTAATGATGTATAAATAAAATGAATGTTTTAATAATTTGTGTCATTTCTACTAAGTAACTTTAAACTGCCCCATCTAAGCTTAGACTTTTTTCATATGTGTCATCTTCCCTAAATATTTTAGAGAATTTAGTTCTTATAAAAGGTGCTGAAATTCTTATGGAATTATTTAAATAATTTAAGGGAAATTAAGACTTTAAAATATGTATAAAATTTAAACACCAATTGGGTCCTCTGCTATTATTTGATGTTAATAATAACTTTTTCTTCCTGTGGCTTTAGGTATTGGTGAACGGGCAGAAATCCTAAGATTGCGGAGGCGATTTTTAAAGGATCAAGAGAAGCTTAGTTTGATTTATGCCAGAAAAGGTGTTGCGGAACAGAAGAGGGAAAAGGTTTGTATCTTTAAAGAATTTGGTTAAAAATATTGATGCCAGAGGACTGGCAAGGAAATCTATTTTCATGTCTTAACAGAGAATTATTATGGACAAGGCGTGCATGATGTGCATATACTATCAGACATGGTTGAGATACAGATACGTCAGCTGGTTTATTTTGCTTACCAGTTCCTTTTTGTTTTAAGATGTCCCAGTTGAAATTAAGGTAAACTGAGGCAGCAAAGTTCTGAGCATGTTCAATTTGATTTGCTCAAAGGGAAAGTTCTGTCAATGTGGAAGGGTTATGGGGATGTAAGAATAATGTAAGAAAAGCATCAATAAAATACAAAGGATTTTTTTTTTTTAATTAAATCTATTTTAACTTTTAGTTTCCAGATGGTCCATTTTACAGATCTGATCACTGTTTTCAGATGCTGATTTCCCCAACGTAGTTCACTGTTTTGTTTTTGTTTTTGTTATTTGGTTTTTTTTTTTTGGTGAGGTGATTGAGATCAAGTGACTTGCCCAGGGGCACACAGCTAGTGAATATCGTGTGTCAGAGGCTGGATTTGAACTCAAGTCTTCCTGACCCCAAGGATGGTGCTCTATTCACTGTCTCACCCCACTGCCCCCCACGCTGTTTTTCAGTTAAAATAAAAGAAGCCTAGTAATTGTTATAAAGTTGATTGAATGTTATAGAATGAAAAATAAACCTTTTCAAAATTTGGAAGCAACAGAAATAATTGAACTTGCTTTTTTACTCATACCTCCATTTTGTGGAATGTAAACACATATATCTTTAAACCACATTAAAGAAAATATGAAATAAGAATATAGTGATATTCTTGAGTTCTGAGTATCATTCAGATTTGTTTTAGTGTTGCCAAATCCAAATATGTGGACTGGTTAAATGATACTTTTCTTCAATTTCAGTGTTTCTTACCCAAATTAAAGACCACAGTAATTTCTCAACCAAAACTTGACTTTGTCTTCCTTACCACAGTCTATCTTTAACAGTGAATACTGAAATAGCTTCACAATAAACATTGCCTTTTTTTCATCTTGACATGTAGTGATTGTAATTTCTTTTGAATTCCAGATGTAGGCTGATTCTACTGGCATTTATTCTACTTTTCAGTGTCATAATGGTGTGGAAGTAACTTTTGGTAAAAGTAGAGAAATAGATTAATGGAACAAAGTAGAGGTACTGTTCTTGATCTGGGCAGATGTACACAGAAGATTAGTGTTTGACAAACCTAGAGTAAACAAAAACTAGAGCAACTCAGTTCATCAGATATTTAGCGCGTATGATGTCTATTGCTGTGCTTGGTGCTAATGACATAGAGACAAAGTGAAATTATATATTTCTTGAAGAATATAACATTTAAGCATTAATGCCAAGTTATCTTACAAAGTAATTTGAGAGGTAAAGATGGAGTAATATATTTATCTGAAGGAGAGAAAATAGCTAAGTAAGAAACTATTTTAGGATAAGATAAATGTGCTTGATTGTATTAAAATAAAAATTTTATGTACTACAGAAATATAATTAAAATGTAAAAGGGAAATCATATATGACATGCAGCAGATAAAGCTTAACATCCAAAATATATGTACATATATGAAGTTGCTAAAGATTTAAAAAGATAACTCTTGGTTCACAATAGATGAATGGCAAAGGATTTGCACAAGAAATTTTCAAAAGAGGAAAGAAAAATCTTTGAAATTGGGGGAACAAATTTTCACCTAATAGATGCAAATTAAAATAACTTTGAGTCACCACTTTATATTCATCGAATTAGAAAACAAACAAACAAAAAAACCCAACCAATAGTCAGTGCTGGTGAGGTTGTGGAGAAACAGATGAATTCATTTATTTTTGGTGAAATTGGAAACTTGTAGGCTCCTTTTAGCTAATAATCTTACAGTATGCACTTTAAAATAACAAAATAGTGACATCTTTAATTTATTACTCTTTAGATCCATTAATTCTTTTGTGAATATGCCCTGAAAGTGTTAACAAAAAAAAAAAAAAACCAAGGTTTTCATAGGTTATTTTTTATTACAAGCAAACTACATGTATAAATTGCAGAGGAATCATTAAATTGGTACATACTTGTAATGAAATACTATAATGCAATTAAGACTGAGAAGTATTAAAAATATGTTTTTTAAAAATCCATAACCCGGGCGGCTAAGTGGTGCAATGGATAGTGCACCGGCCCTGGAGTCTGGAGGACCCGAGTTCAAATCCAGCCTCAGACACTTGACACTTACTAGCTGTGTGACCTTGGGCAAGTCACTTAACCCCATTGCCTAGCCCCCCCCCCCCCCCAAATCCATAGCCTTGGTTTCTTAAAGAGGTCATAAGCTTTGGTCAGCCCTACAAAACTAGAAAGGATTTCTGTATTGCAGACAAATATTCTGTTTGGGAGCACATCATTTAAGCCTTCTGTTCAGGTGCCATAAATGAAATCACAGATGCTTTTTGAAGTACAGAAGCATACAGAGGCAAAGACTAAAAACTTTCCTTTGAATCTTCATATCTTCAGTTGCTTTATAAGACTATTTTTATCTTTGCCTGCATTAACACTTTGTTTTGTAACAGAAGGGTTTTTTTTTAACTGTTTCATCAATTAATTTTGTTTTCTTGAATTTTTTTTCTTTTTTGGGGGTCTTAATTATGCAGGAGATAAAAAATGAGTTGAAAATGAAGCACGATGCTCAGGTTACTTTGTATAGAAGTTATCGTCAAGGAGATTTGCCTGACATTCAGATTGAATACAGCAGTTTAATCAATCCTCTGCAAGCTGTGGCCCAGGTCAGCGCTACCTTAACTTCATATTATTCACTATCTATAAATAATATCAAGTGTGTTTTGCATGTGTTTAGTTCTTTGTAAATAAATATTTAGAAGAAATTATTTTAGAGATTACAGAAAACTGGACAGGAAAGTTTTGTAATTTGTATTTTGAGTGCTAAGAATCAGGATATTTTTCTCAAGTTTACAAATGGTTCAAAAATTTGCATCTGTTATATTTTTTTGAATTCATTGGTTTATTGAGCATTGTTTCAGTAGTATCAGAATGTTACATATACAGGTCTGACTATTTCTTTCCTTTCTGTTACCATTAGATCATAGGACTACAGATATGGATCTGAAAAGTACCTTGGAGATCATAGTCCAATCAGTTCATTTTACAAATGAAGGAAATGAGGCTCAGAAATGTAAAATGACTTGCCAAGGTCACACAGATAGTACCAGAGCTTGAACTTGGTTCTTGTGTCTCTAAGTTTAGCGTTCTTTCCACTCCACCATGCTAACTCCCTTGTCATCTTTCTCTAGTACCTCCCTTAACACAGAACTAAATAAAATTAGGTTAGGCCATTAATTTACAGAAACAAAGAACCCTAGAATTGGAAGAGACCTCAGGCCATCTTTTACCTGAAGAAGAATCACTATTTCTAGAAACCTAGTGCAAGAAGAAACCTCTTCTGTTTGTAAGGCAGCCCGAGCTGCCTTTGGCCAGTCTCTTTGTTAATAGGATCTTCCTTGGTATCAAGTCTAGATTTACTTTTTTGTAACTTAGGTTAACTGTTTCTAGTTTTACCCTCTGGGACCAAGCAGACCGACTAATCCCTACTCTGACAGTACTTGAAGACAACCGACAGTTGTCATTTCCTTCCTGTATCTCTTCACTCCAGTCAATAAAGATATATCAGAAACCTCCTGTGCCCTAGACACTGGATTTGGTGTTGGGGAGGCAAGTGCAGAGTTTACATTCTAATGGGGAGACAAGTACTTATGTGTGTACATATGTGTATGTATTTGCACATGTAGGTGTATATGTAATGGTCACAGAGCTAATACGTATTAGAGGTGGGCAGGTCTTCCAGACCCAGTTTGCATCACTCAGTCCTCTGTGTATCTTGATGATTTCTGGATACTCCCCAATTTATCCAGGCCCCTCACTAAAATGCCTTGCTCAGAACTGAAACAGATACTGCAGAGCTAGTCTGACAAAAGAATAGATCAGAACTTCCCTTCCCTCCCCCTGAACACTGTCTTTCCATGCAGCCTGAGATGGCATCCGTTTTTTTGGCTGCCATCTCACCATATTGATTCATGTTGAGCTTTCAGGAGATTAAAATTCCCACAATCTTTTTCACAGAAACTATTGTTTCAGCGCATCTGTTTTGTACTTAGGCAGTTGATTCCTTGACTGCAAGTGTAGGACTTTATGTTCAAATGAAAAACCATCATGATAAGACACTTAAATGCTTTGCTGCAAAATTTAATTTTGTATGAGCAACCTCATAATGAAGTCAGGATTTTGATAACTATTGGGAAGTAAATTTCTTTCAGAAGAACAGGAAATGTGTCTTCTTATGATGGTCTCTCATGTCATTAATATGTTGACTGACTTGACTGGGAGCCCACAGACACCTTGGCCTACCTCTCTTCATCAGGAAATTTCTACTAATGATGATTTTAAGGTAGCTAATGCTCTGTCTTTTAAAGCAAAGTTAAGTACTTTTCAGTGTTACCTGGACTCTTTCAGTTATCTACCAGAGGTTCCCAAAGTGGGCAATGGGGGTGCTGAAATTATGGGGGGGGTAGTAGCCTTGGGTGTAATTTGGAAGCATTGAATTAAAAATAAGGGTGTGATAGAAGCATAAGGAAAGAAGAGAAGAGAAGCAAATTTTGGAAAACCATTCGTACATGTTTCATCTGTTGTGTAACAGAGCAAAAATTGTAGTGATTACGTTATTTTCCAAATAAACACACAAAATGCGAGTTATAACCAATCAGTGTTCAAGTCTTCTGACAGGGCTTACCAAGCAAGTGTTGGCAGGTGAGCGTGTATGCATTGTCAGGAAGTCCACCATGCATTGGAAGGAATATGTGCATGTGATGACTTGTTTGGAGTACAATACTATGTGCTTGCATCACACAATATTGCATCATCAAAATTGCAATACAGGAACTGAAAAATCAAAAATTAACAATAAATTATTAAATTTAAGATGCTTCATTTTTAAAAAAAATTTTTTTTGAAATGACACAAATTTTTTTTTTAAGTAAAGGGTTAAAGAAAGTAGATTTCCAGCAGTGCACTGAGTAATTTTTTTTAAGAGGGCAATAGGTCAAATAAATTTGGGGACCTCAGGTCTAAATTAATTGAATTCCATTCAGCAAACATTTCCTAAGCATCTACTACGTCCAAGACATTGGTAGTTCTGGGAATGTAAGACAAAATGGCAATTCCTGCCTTCAAGGAACCCCTGGGAAGAGATACGAGAAGCACATTGATAGGGGAATACAAGGTAATGTGATAAGAGAAATAGTACTAGTAATTGGGAGGATGAGAGAGGAGTCTGACAGTGGAGAAGAGCAAAGAGGACCTTCCAGATATGAGGAATGACTTGTGCTTCCTGTCTTTTGGGTTTTGATTTGTAAAGCAGAATTAGTAACTACCCTGTTATTGCTTCACCTACATTTTTTTAAGGTTAATGAACTGATTTCTTTTTTGAAATTAAAAATTCTATATAATTTAGGAATTTTCCTTCATGGAACTTAAATTTTCACCATTTGTTTTCCTTCCACAAGTTTTTGAGCAGCTCTGAGGAGTGGAGATAGGATGGGGAGAGCAACTCCAAGGAATGGAATGAAAACTACTCACAAATTTAACCTGTTTTGTTTTTAATTGGTCTGGCTGGTGTTCAACTCTCAAATGAGAGTTTTATGTAAAAATGTCAGTATAGTACCTCCTACAGTAATTCTGTAAAACATTGTGGTTATATAAAAAAACAGCTGGAAATAAACGAGGAATAGGAAGAAGCTGTGTGTTATTGCGCACCAGAGCCACTGGGCCTTCACTGTACCTCATATGACTTGATTTACCCAAAATAAATAGCTGTGTGCTGTGGAGAGTGAACTCACTCATTACAATTTATGCATTTATGAAAAGTATATTAGAACTATAAGATAGTCCCTGTGTTATTCCATAAACAGTTGCTTCTTTTGCCCCTACACCTAATCTCATGGCACTGATCAGTTAAGTTTCATATTATGAAATAAAAACTTGTGTCTAATGTTGCTTTAATATTTATCAGAGTACCATTGTCTGTGTAAATGTAAGCCAATGGATTGTAATAGAAACTAACTTAATGTTTTCAACTTTTAAAATAGATTTGAGAGAAGGTAAGTTTGTAAGACAAATTTCTAAATGAAACTCATTATAGCACTTCTGGCAATATGTCACTTTTGTTTCAGACTTTTGTTTGTTGACACCTGCTTTGTTATGCTTTTTAGCGAGACCCAGCCCTTGCAAAACAGCTCTTCGGCAGCTTGTTTACTGGAATTTTAAAAGAGGTGGATAAATTTAAGGGCCCATCTGAGAAAAGAAGCATTACTGAGAAGTTGCTTTTGGACTTCAACTATTTCCTAAGTAGCACCATGTTGTTCTTTCCACCTTTCATCTCCTGTATCCAGGTACAAATATTCACATAGCCCTTTTTTTCCTTGCTTCCATTTAATGTGATATAGAGTAACTTCAGCCTTTGTCTCAAAAGTACTACTCTAAGAATGAATAAAGAAGAGTCTAGGCCTGTAACGTATTATAAATGTTAAGTTTGTTTTGCCTTTGCAAAGGTAATGGACGCCTGAGACAGAGTGATTAGGAATTCATTATAAACGTGTTTGCTTTTGTCTTATGCTGAAATCATTTCAAAAATTTAGTTGCATTGCAGTGAGCTTTTTATTCCATAATTTCCTGAACATTTTAATTTAGAATTTATGCAGATTGTAATTTTTATTATTTTAGGTTAAAAAAAATCAATACTTTTACCATTCAGAACATGGAACTTTACTAACTTTTCTACACAGTAATGTTTTACTTCAACTTGTTTTTAAGTTCTTCTGAAAAAATCAAGACCTTCATGAAGACCCAGTACATGATCCATGACCCTTAAGCATCACTCATATTAATAGAACTTAAATAACACTTTTTCTTCAAAGTGTTGTACGAAGTAAAAAAGTAATAAGAAAGCCTCCACTTCTGAGAGAATGTACTTTTTGTTTTCCTGTGTTGTATGTTTTTTCTAAGTTGCAGTGATGTGCTACATTATTTCCTTGTAGCCTTCTCACAGTTGTGATATATAGTAACATACCTACTTTAGATAGAATCCTTTTTTTGTGTATCTACCACCCATGCTAACTTAAAAAAATGCATCTTGTCAATTTCTTGGGATTCTTGGGATCAGCCACTGTTTCACAATAGTTTTCCATTTATCATATATTCCATATTATTTTCCTAATTCCTAGTTCAATTGCAGATTAGTGTTATAGGGCTATACAAATCCCTCTGTGATCTCAGAAGACAATCTCTCCATAACTTAGTAAATGATCTAGTTAGTTTTCCACAGTTGCTATGGCAGAAAAATATATTGCTCTGTGGCCGTCCTGGTGGTGACCCTCTCTGAATTTAGTTAGGGTGGTCCTTAGAGAGCAGACCTATCACCAGCCCCTACTCTAGGCCTCTCCACCTGGTAGAACCTGCCAACACTTTGGCCTTACTGCCAGGACATTTGAGAACATAAGCCTCCACACCATGAAGAATCACAAATAGGCCAGTTATTGAGGAGTTTTTCTTACTTCTTACTTGCATTTTTCAAATAGTGTAGTCAAGATTGAAATAAATCTATTCATGATATTTCAATTAAACCTTTAGTCTTTATTTTCTTTTTTAAGATGAATCTTTGTAAACTTAGAATATGCCTGATTAGGAATTTGTGAATGAATAAAAATTTGTCATGCTATTTGAGAATGGTGCTTATCTCTGAAATTAGAACTATTGTAATGAATTATATCAGTTGTATAATTTATGTGGTATGGCCCCAACTCTAACTAAGTTAGTCAAATAAGGAGTCATTTTTTGTTTGTTTTTTAAACAGGTAGTGTATTTAAGATAGCATTACATGATTTCAAGTGAGTCACCTAGGTTTGTGTCCCATATGACAAGCAAATTACCTGAATTTTGAAAAAAATCAGATTTTCTATTTGATTATGTAATCATTAACATGAAAAATTTAACGTACAAAGAAAAACTGGGAATAATAACTGGCATCTGTATCGTGCTTTAAAGTGTTTTACAAATGTCATCTCATTTGTGCCCCACAACAACCCTTTGATAAAGATGCTATGATTATCCCCATATTACAACTGATGAAATTGAGAATGAGGTTAAGTTATTTGCCAAGGGTCATACAGCTAGTTAAGTGTCTGAGATAGGAGTCAAACTCATGTCTTCCTGACCTCAATTCCATTGTTCTATCAACCACTTACTTAGGGAAGAAGATTGTATACGAAATGGTGAACTTTGTTTATGTTCGTTGTTTTTTGTTTTTTAAGTAATATATATAGTTTCATAAGGTAGTAACAGATGTTATCTATTTGTGTCACTTTCTGCTCTTTTTTTTCTTCAGTGCATTTTGAATGTTTTATTGATATCTTTTCCCCCTATCTCATCAATACACACTGAACTTCCTCCACTCAGTGCCAAGTAGAGGTGTCCCTTGTGACAAATATGTGTAGTCAAACAAAACATGCCAACCGTTTGGTCTTTAGTCCACCGCCTCTGCCAGGAGGTGGGAGGTGTGTTTCAGCCTGAATTTTATGAAGTCATAATTGTTTGCTGGGTTCTGAGGTCTTTCAAAGTTGTGTCCTCTCATATTATCATTGTGGTTATCAGTTCAAATAGGTCTTTCCAGATTTCTCTGAATCTGTCATATTTCTTATTTCTATGACGCAATAAAATTCCATTGTATTCATATGCCACAGTTCTGCCATCCTCCCATTGATGGGTATCTCTCTTGTTCACATGCAAGACCACACACTTAAAGTTTCCACGGCCTTATAAGCTGTGTAGTCCATTCCTCTTCCTTTACAGGTGATTTATTACAAGTGATTGATTCAGGGTTCTTTAGGGATGGGGACTGGACCTGTGATTTCATTGGTGTAAGGAATTACCAGGTAAAGGAACTCCCTCTGCAGTTTGGCACTTTTGCTGCAATTTATAGTCCTAAGAGTTGCCAGCAGTACTGACAGGTTAAACATTTTGTCCAGCTTCACCGAACCAGTCATTGTCAAAGGTACAACTTGAATTCAGGACTTCCTGGCTTGACGGCCAACTTTCTAGCAACTACACCATGTCGCCTCTCAACAAAAGCTTGCTATGTATATTCTTGTACACATTGCTTCTTTCTCTCTGCCCTAAACCTGCTTGATTACCTTAATATTTTATCAGCTCTCTAGATTATACATTTAGTAATTTCAATTGAATTCATTCTTTTTCCACTTGACATTGAATCAAGTGGCTCCAGGTATTTCAAGAGAATTCAGTTCTGTATCTGGGGGGAAAAAGTATTTATAGTGGCTCAGTGCATCGAGTTTGTAAATGTTGGCTGCATTTTGTTTCACCATGTCACTTTTCTGGGCACAGTGCATTCAGGAAGTACAAATGTATCTAATGGACAAAATATTATACTTTAAAGACATTCATCCTAGGTTAACATAAACCTAGCTGTAAGTGTTTCATCCCTTGGTTTCTAATCTGTAATTGCAATTAATAGCTTCCCTTCACAGAAATTTTGTGAATTTAATGAAATTTTTTTTTAATAAAAAGTGCTATATAAATTCAAAATGGCTTAAATTTTTATTTAATTTTCTTTCATTGAACCCTATATTTTAAGCTTTCTTTTGCCTCTTTTTTAATTTTTGAGCAGTACAAAATAATAACAGAAGCATTTAGAATTAAATTACTTAACACATTTTAATGTGGTGTGTTTTTAATCAATACAGCCTATAGTCAACTCTCAAATTCAAGTCTGAAATAAAAATGTCAGTACAATAATTCTTACAGTGCTGTATTAAAATGTTGTTATATTGGCAAGTTCTTGGGAGTAATTTAGGAATAGAAAGAAATTCCTTAAATAATAGAATGGTTATTATATCTAATAAAGTTGAAGAAGGGACTAGAGGTTTTGAAAATGTTTGGACTGCTATTTATTCTCATTGCTCTCAGTTGTTTTTTATGTTAGCACAAAATTCTAGAAACCTGGAAGAACACTGCAGTTGCAGAAATGTGTGGTTCTACTGTTTTGCTCATTTAATGGGTGGTGAGCTTTAAGCGAAGTTGTGCTATGATAGTACAAAAACAAAAATGTTTAGCAAGTAAGACTTTTAGGAAAAACTTATTAATGGAAGCTCATGGTGTATAACTTTGGTGTTATTTCTACTTATGTCAAAACTTTCTTTAACATCTGGTAAAAATAGGTCGTTCTCCCAAGAAGATACAGTTCCAGTGCCATGAACTAAATATTTAAATGTTTGTGGCTTTACAGGAAGTGAGTTACCAGCGCTCAGAGCTCCTAAGCCTTGACTCATCCACTGTGAGCACCAGTTGCCTCGCCAGCTTGCAGCAGCCAGTAGGCATCCTCCTTCTTGAAAAAGCACTGATTCATCTTGCTCCTGCAGAAGAACCACCATCTAAACGAATGCGGGGAAAACCGCAGCTCTCTCCAGATGTCATCAAATGGATTGAACTTGCTAAGTGAGTGTTGACTGAGAGCAAGGCCTGCAGGTGTTTGTCCCACACTTCATAAATCTTAGCAGTGATGTCTAGCTCTCTTCTTTAGCATAATTTGTACCCCAAAGTCACCAAAACTAAATAGAATCTAATCTCATTGGGAAATGAGATGTTTGAAATTTTATGTGTGTTCTAGATAAATTGAAGTTTACCTCTAAGTGCCAACTTTTATTTTTTTGATAGAAATCCTTCTAAATGTATTATACTCATGTTTTCTTAATCATAGTATTTTAAACTTAATTTAACCTTTTGTTATTAAACTCATAAAAATACCTTAGATTACACTTGATTGTTCTTTAAATGCTGTCACGTACATAACTTCACTATATTCTTGTAGTAATGATGCAAAAGAAGTCTGTAGAGTAGATGGGGTCCTCATTTGACAGATGAGAACTCTATAAGCCAGAAAGATTAAACATCTTACAGGTAGTAAATAGAACTTGAACCCAAATCTTCTCATTCTTAGCTATAATTTGTAGGTTGTATATATCTATTTATGTACAACAGGCAGGTGGCACAGTGGATAGAGGGCTGCACTTGGAAGTCAAGAAGGCCTGAATTCAAATCCTGCTCTTGCACACCTACTAGCTTTGTCGTGCTGGGCAAGTCACTGAACCTCTCAGCTTTAGTTTCTTCAGCTGTAAAATGGGGATAATACATGTACTACCTCTTTCACAGGACTATTGTGAGGAAAGTTCTTTTGCCATCTTTAAAAAGCTATGTGAGTCATGATTATCAGCTTTAATTTAGAACATACTTTTTGGTGATTGCTCAGATTTTTTTCTTCCTTTGGGTTTCTCAGCGAGGTTCTTGAGAGGCGAGGCTGCCAGATGAGAAGTGTTATTGTGATATGACGTTATGTAACCATAGAGGCCATCTGATCCAAGTCACTCCCTGATAGAGTAATCCCTCTGCAGCATCCCCTAATGATTAACTTCTGTTCCAGTGCTTCCAGTGGCAGAGACGTCACTGACTTTTGAGTGTGGCCATTGGGTTTTCGTTGGTCCTTTGGAGCCAAGCAAAATAAACACAATTCTTCTTCCAATGATTACTCTTAATGTGTATTAAAATTGCCATCATGCCTCCCCCAGATCCTTCATTTTTAGGTTAAGCATTTCTAATTGCTTTCTTCAATTATTACCTTTCTCTTTCTTGACGTTGTACTTGATGCCACTTGACGTTGTGTTAGCTTTTTTTCCCCCATAAGCCATGTCATGCTGTTTACTGGGTATAGAGACCAAAAAACCTCCATAAATGATCTACTATCTAGTAATATTTCACCCCATTCTGTACTTGTGTAGTTGGTTTTCTAAACCTTAGTATGAAAAGCTGACAAATGTATACATGTGAAAGATCTGTACATATATGATATCTCCTTACTAAGATCATCTTACCTACACATTGGGAGTAATATATTTTGGAAATATATTCCAAGTATATTTGGAAATAATATATTTTCAGAATAATTTAATTGTGTATTAGGCACACAGAAGGATGAAGTTATTCTAACATAATAAAAACTAATGGTAATGTCAGAATTGTAATAATTGTTAGCATACTGAGTAAATTTTAACTTTTCTTAATTAAACTGAGCAGTAACTTTATTTTAAGCTAATCAGTTATTGAATGATTTAATAGATTTTTAGTGTCATAATATTTGTTTCTAAAACACATATTCAAGTGCTTTTCTTGCTTTTGTCTTTTTAAGGTTATATAGGTCTATAGGAGAGTATGATGTTCTTCGTGGCATCTTCAGTGGTGAAATTAAAACAAAACAACTAACGCAGAATGCATTATTAGCAGAAGCCAAAAATGACTATTCTGAAGCTGCTAAACAGTATAATGAGGTAAAATGAATCAATTGCAAATACCTTTTTCCACATATTCATTTGTGTTTTTCCAAAGAGGAAAAACTACGATCATTAGTTTGAGATTTTAGAGCTCTCAAATCCCTTTGTTTCAAGTTTTCTTCTTGGATTTAATCTGTAATTTAATAGTAGAAATTGGGTTTGGAATTACCAAATTCACATTTATTGCCGTGGCATCACTTATTCCTTAAATAAGTCTTTTAATCAGTGATTAGAGGCCAAATCACAAAAACTTCTTTGTGCCCTTAAAAAATTGTCAATAATTACCATGAAATTATATAATTTTTTCTTTGAAATTTAGACTAGATTATAATTAGGTCAGTTCTATGGTAGTTATATGTTCAAATCAAAGAATCTTAGGGCTGGAAGTGACTTTGAAGGTTCTAGTCCTTCCTCTCCACCAGTTAGAGAATCGACTAGTCTGTAATTCATACAATAAGTAACCATATGAAAACATGCTTCAGATTATTAATAGTAATAGAAATGAAAATTAACACAGCTCTAACAGCAGCAGCTAGGTTAATTTTTGTAGACAAGTTAAAAACTGTGGGATTCTTAGCACTGTCTGTCTCATCTCCTCCTTTTCTGGCATTCTGCTACTATTACAGCTGAAGTAGAAAAAAGACCACAGGAGACCAAGGGCCATTTTATACTTCATTTCATGGAATGTCAGGGCCAAAGAATGTATCACCCTAGTGATCAGCATTACCTAGTGAGCCTCTCCAATCTTAGCTAGGTTAGTTCTTGAAAAGCAGACAGTCTTTGTGGCTGGAATGGTGCTCAGAACCTTTACAGCATGCTGGAACCTTCTAGGGCTTGTGTTCCAAAAACATCAACTTCAAGAACCTAGTTATTTTTATACTATGATTAAGCATCTGAAAAAGACTAAATGAATAATTTAGATTCAACATAAGAAAATAATTCCTTGACAGTGACAGCTGTGAAACATTACAATAGCTTTCTAAGAAAGGCTATGGAATTTCTTCTGGAGGCCTTTGAAGAAATGAGAAATTTTCGTTTTGTTTAGGATGGTTTGAATATGTCGTTCCAATAGGCAATGAGAGAAAACAGGGCAGGACAGAGGGCTAGAACCTTCAAAGTCACTTCTGGCCCTAAGATTCTTTGATTTGAACATATAACTACCATAGAACTTACATAATTATAATCTAGTGTAAATTTCAAGGAGAAAATTATATAATTTCATGGTAATTATTGACAATTTTTTAAAGGCACAAAGAAGCAGCAGTGAAGAAGGAATGGTACTTTAAGACCTCAAATTCTTTTATAAAGCAGTAATTATTGGTGCTAGCTAAAAATTAAACAAAAACAAATGTTGATTGGTAGGGAAACAAAAAATGAAAAATAATAAAAAGAGTCAAGCTCAATAACTTCTTCAGTAAACCTGAGAACATAAAGTACTTAAGGAAAGCAATCCCTGTTTGATAAGACCTGAGGAAATGAGGAAATTGCCAGAAAATAGGATTGGTCCAACATCTTGTACCTTAGGCTACAGTAAGCTTAATATGGATACACAGCCTAAGTATAAACGATTACATCATTAAAAAAAAAAGTTTGTAGTGAATGAGATCAAGTACTATTCGCAACTAGGGGAGAATATTGAACTAAACCAGGAATAGAAGCGAACATGGAAAATAGTTAGTTTTGGTTATACGAAATTGAAAAACTTTTCCACGAAGAATACATCTAGAATAAGCAAAAATATTGAAGTCTTGGCTGACTCAAGGACTTGGGTTCAAATCCTATTTGTGTGATCCTTTTTGTGTGACATTGGTTAAGTCAAATAATCATTGTAGGCTTCAGATTCCCCTTCTATAAAATTAATAATTAGAGTAGATGGCCTTTGAGGTCTTGCTCTAGATTGTCAGATTCCATGAATCAGACATCCTAGAACAGTGCCTGGTACATAGTAGCTTCTTAACAAATGTTTATTGACTGTCTGAGATATCTAGGGAATCAACACAAATATCTGAGACCAAGGGATTAGTGGTCAAGGGATATCAACAGTTTTCAGATGAAGAATTACAAACTATTAACTATATGAAAGATTTCTGTAGATCACTAAGAATTTGATAAATGCAAATTATCATAAACGATGTGATTTTACCTTGCATTGAATGAATTGACAAAGATGACAAAAGGTAGAATTAGGGTTTGTAGGAAGATAAGTACAGTAACACATTTGTTGGGGCTGTGAATTGGTTCAACTCTTCTGAAAAGCAATTGGAAATTGCTAAAAAAAAAAAAAAATGACAGAAATATCTGTTCTCTTTGACCTGATATCTCACTCCTAGTCATAGACCCCAAGGAGATTAAAAGCGGGAAGAAATCATGTACACCAAAAATGATAATGGCACTTTTTGTGGTAGCCAAGAACTGGAAACAAGATAAGTGTCCGTCATGGGGTGGCTAAACAAATTATGGTAGATGAATGTAACAGAATATTGATGTTCTATAAGAAATGACAAATAAGAAGAATTAAGAGAAGTACAGGAAGACTCATGAACTGATACAGAGTGAGTAGAACCAGGAAACAACATAAATGGGGAAAAAAAAAAACCACAAAACTGAGCATGGTATGTTTTACTGGAGAAGAGTTAAGAAAATATACCTCCCTCCCTTCACTACAGAGGTGGGAGAATCAGTGTGGAATATTGCATATACTGCCAGATTCATCTGATAAGTTGGTTAGTTATGGTTTTTTTCCCTTATTTTTTGTAACATAGGGTAGCTCTCTGGCAGACAGATATATTTGGAGAGACAAGTGACGTAAAAACAAAAGGCATCAGAATATTTTTTTTATTAACAAAAGAAGGAAAATTTTTTAAAACCTTGAAGTTTTGCCTCAAAAATGTTCAGATTAGTAAGGAACACAAAATAGGAACAGTTAGTCTTTTAAAAATTCTTCTATTTATTTATATGAATTTATTATCTCTCCCTTCCACTATCCCATCAAACAATAAACAAAAAGTAATTCATTGTTAAAAGAAACCCACATATATGAGATTACAGATCCATCAAAATATCAACATTTTTCACACTTCAATTTACAATTTAATTCTGTGGCCTCTAGTACAAAATGGTTGTGGCCAACAATTGGCCATTATCCTCTGCAGAACATGTATTTCTGTAATCAAAGAATGTTAATATAGCTTCCTTTCTAGTTTGAGTTCTTTTATTATTTCTTTCAACATAAAAATCATGGTATGCTGGAACGAGCCAGATCTTCGTGGATCTTAGCGTCTAGAATTCCGATCCCAATATCCTAGTCCAAAGCTCTTTCCACAGCTCCAGTTAGCAAGCATTTTTTAAGCAACTACTGTATGCCAGGCCACTGTCCTGAGGGTTTGGCATACCAAGGGCAAATAACATTCCTGCTTTTAAGGAGTTAACATTCTATGTTGGCCTCTTCTCTGAACCCATATTCTTTGCCATCGTATGCTTTTATAGTTGTGAATAGAAGAACTGCATGTAGCAGTCTAGCAAAAATTGGATTAAGTCCAGTGACAGTATTACTTTAGAATATCTGCTAATTATATTTGAGTTTTAAATTACAGCAAAACGTTGCTAGCAGTGACTGTGAACAAAAATCTTTTTTGCCATTCTTTTCTAAGCTTTTCCCATCATATTGGGGAAGTTTTTCCTTTTCTATATGTAGAATGTAGTATTTGTAGTATAACTTTAGAACTGAAAGGTCTTTTGAAATTACCTTATCCAGCTACTCTTTTTCAAAATGAGGAAGCTGAAACCAAAGCATTTTTGTTTCTGACTGCCCCTTTCTTTTTAAGTGTCATATTTCTGATTTTTTTCCAAGGTTTATTCTTACAAACGTGTTAAATATTTGAGTAGGTTGTTAAACTCTTAAAATTTCCTAATATTTGACAGCATCGGTAACTCCTCCAAAAAAAGGCTAAGTTACTTGTCAGTAGTCCTTCAGCACATTTGTAGCAAGAGGCCCTTTTTCTTTTTTCTCTTTTTTTGGTTTTTGGTTTTTGGTTTGTTGTTTTTCACTCAAAATCACCATCTTCCAGTTTGTTGTTCCATTTTCTTTAGGCATGAGAAAATCAATGATCTCATCATCTCCAATCTCTTTTTTTATACCTATCCTTAAATTTTTTTGTAATTATCTTGGCAACTTTCTTTTCCTAGGCCTTAAATACACAAGAGTGGTTAGAGGGAGAACCTACAGAAGCTGAAAAGGATTTTTGGGAACTTGCATCTCTTGAATGTTATAATCACCTCACTGAATGGAAGTCGTTGGAGTATTGTTCAACCATCAGCATTGATAGTAAAAATCCTCCAGACCTTAGCAAAATATGGAGTGAGCCATTTTATCAGGTTTGCAAAGCTTCCTTTTAAAAGACAATTGAAATATGGTTAATACTTCAATTTGAAGATTCTGGATCCATTATTAAATGTTTAAATCATTTATTTCTACATAATTACTTACATTCTGTGACAAAAGTCGTAAAGTTTTTTATTTGGGAATATAGAGAATAGCCTTCTTTAGTGTATTGAACCAACCTAACTCTTTATCCCTTCTAGTTAGTCCTTTCTACATAGGTGAAATTAATTTTAAAATTAGAGTGCATGCATGAAATATTCAGGTTCAGCTATTTCAGTTATCTTCCTCAGGGTTCTTTTTAGCTGTCATTTTTGTTTCTCTTTGTAAATGTTAGTTTGCATGGGACATCCAAATTCTAAGCTGGTAGGGGAACATGTTTCTGCATGGTTGTGGCAATTATTGTTCATTCATAATGAAATAAGCAGGACCTTTAAAGTTTTGCCACTTTCTAAACATGTTTCAATCATTAAATAAAGTCATTTAATCTTTAAATCTTTACGTGAGATACTTTCAGGAACTAAATACTGATTTTATACACACACATAAATATGTTATTAATTTCAGCAAGATTTTTCTTTTCTTTAGGAAACTTATCTACCATACATGATTCGCAGTAAGTTAAAGTTACTGCTTCAGGGTGCCAGTGACCAGTCACTCTTAACATTCATTGATGAAGCTATGAAGAAAGAATCCCAGAAGACACTCATAGAAGTTCACTATAGCCAGGAATTGAGTCTTCTTTACATTTTGCAGGATGATTTTGACAGAGCAAAATATTATATTGAAAATAGCATTCAGGTTTTTATGCAGGTAATGCAAATATATTTTAATGTTCTGTTTTAAAATACTAGTAATTATTAATAACAATTCATCCTTATTCATTTAACATCAATTTCTTCCTTTTGTTTTCCTCCCTTTTCACTTGTTTCTTTCTTCTTTCTGTTCTTTTCCCTTTATACTTAAATTCTATTAGTTCCTATATTCCTGACTTCTTCAGAAGCCTTTAAAACATCTACTTGCTTGCTAAGATCTGCTTTCAGGGAAACTGTGTGGAGCACAGTTCTCTGTGAAATAAGAGAAGAGCTTATCCTGTTTCCATTCCTCCTTTCTTTTGAATATTTTCCTTATCTGCCCAATTTTATTTGCCTTTTCTTTCTTCACTTAAGGGTCTTGGGGCCCTGTGTGGAGGTAGCTATTAATTATTTCATTGAACTAGGTACTACTAAGTTAACAGCTGATTTATTTGTGGTTTGGGTCTCTTAAAATTAGATCCATGAAAATCAATCAAGTCTTCAGTAATTGCTTATTATTTGCCAGGCACCAAGAATGCAACATGAGCCTGTGTTCAGTGGGGGAGACAAGAAGTATGTAATTAGCATATACAGCATCGATATAAAGTTATTCAATATAGATTATTTTAAAGTTTTAAAGACAATGATTAATTAGATTTATGAAAGTTTTTTTTTAACATCCCCATATTCTGTATATTTAGCTATAGGCAAGTCATGAATTTTCATATTTTAAGGGAACATGTTGAATTTTTTAATACTGTGATTTGTGTTATGTAAATACTTTTCTCCCTAGAATTATTCCAGTATTGATGCTCTTTTACACCAAAGTAGACTAACCAAACTACAGTCTGTGCAAGCTTTAATAGAAATTCAAGATTTTATCAGCTTTATGAGTAAACAAGGTAATATTTTTCTTATTGTCCTTTTCTGTATAATTATATTTTGGGGAATTTGACATTTTGCTAGTAGAAAATATATTTGTTATGTTCATAGTGAATCTGTGAAATATTTTTCACTTTATAACAGTAGTTTTATTGTACTTTTGATAAATATAAAATTTTGAAGTAGTGAATCAAAATTTTAAGATTTTAAAAATAAAATAATTTTCAGTTTGATGATGCAGCATCCTGTTCTTGTATCTAACTTTTATTATTTGTACAAAACTGTAAAAATCTTTTTGAAAATTACTCAGTAGACATTTAACCAGTTTCTCTGCTTCTGAGTGTCTGTTCCTTTCTTTGTGTCCTGCACAGACCTGCAGATGAAACTTAATGCACAAATCTGATTATACTACTGTACATGTTCTCAAATACTTTCAATGCCTGCCCATTTCCTACCAAAATACATGTTCCTCAGTGTAGCACTTTAGTCTCCTATAATCTAGCTTTAATCTACCTTTCCTTTATTTTATACTACTTCCCTTCATATATTCTGTGAAACTGGACTTAAGGTTAAACTAGTTGCTATTTTGTGAACATATTTTTCCCATGCTTTTGCCCCTTCTCTATATTTGGAATCCCCTTTCTTTTTCATTTCCCTGTATTCTCCCCCTCATCTCACTCTCCACCTGTTGAAATCCTACTTATCCTTTAGAAACCAGCTTAAATATTGTCTTTCCTGATCCATCTATCCAACAATCATCTCATCCTTCTCCAGTTTCTCAAAGTACTTTCTTCTTCTCATATATATTTGGTATTTTAATTATTTGTGTAAATAAATTTCTTACTAGATTGTTAACTTCTTAACAAAGGTACTAGCCTCATTTACTTTCATATTTCTTTTCTTTCCTAGGAGTATATTAGTAGATACTTTTAAGATTTATTCCATTGATTTGACAAGTAAAAGCAGCAACTGGAGCTTTGAATATTAGTTATGTATAGTTTAGGCTTAAGGAGAATTGTTACTATAGAGTAGAAAATCATTCAACACATGTACTTCACATCCCATTATACATTTATTTCCATTCCAACTTTTCTAGAGAAAATATTGACACTGTATCATTGTTTTGACTATACCTCTTTCTTCAAACAGTTGAATTTTTAAAAAGTCAAAAACGAACCGTATGTTAACTTTGAATATTCTTTTGTTCAAGAAAAAATGTTTTTTCCTATTCAAACCAAGAAATTTAAGCTAGGTTTATTTTTTTTTTTATTGGTGTTGACCACCACTTTGTTGATTGATGCTTGGCATTGGTTATGGGTGTAGTCATCCTTTAAAATTATTTTTAGGTAATTTATCATCTCAAGCGCCCCTTAAGAGACTTTTACGAATCTGGACAAACAGATATCCAGATGCTAAAATGGACCCAATGAACATCTGGGATGACATCATTACGAATCGGTAAGATGAGATAGGCAAAGAATTAACTAAAGATTATTTTCTAAACTCTCCAAATTGCTTTTTTTTAAACACTGTACAGAAATCTGAGGTTTGATTAAAATATAGGTATCCCTTATTGTGCAGATCTTATGTATTTTTTCTTCTAAGAGAATTTTTCATTTTTTAGCTATACATTTTGGCTCCCTAATGTGCCAACCTGCACCCTCTTTTCTCCCCTTCTCCCTCCCTCCCCTCAGAAGCCTAAGTAAGGAAAGCAAGTGCTTCACCACAATGTTGAAGCTTCTGCTGAATCCCTTGCACCTGGATCCTGGCTATACACAGGGTTTTGAAAGTGAAGCTGTTTCTGGCAGTGGCAGCGTCAGTGAGTAGAACACATAAGAGGAGAAATATTTGCAGCAGCAGCAGCAGCACACCTCCTTCCTTGTTAGCCTCCACCTCCCTCTGCCTCTCCGTACTACATTCTAGGTAACAGAACTGAACCAAGGGCACCTCTACCAGTTATTATATGATGCCTTCCCATTCAGTTATTGTGATTACAATTATATAACCAGTAAACACTGAATGTAGACAAAATGGTATGCCTTCATACTCCATGAGAACAACCAGTTCCAATTAAGAGAAAAGACAAACACCAAATGGGCCCACAGAGAAGATCTCACCTCTTCTGTGTTTGGGTCTTTTTCTTTGTATTCCTGCTAACTTCAAGTGTTCAGCTATCCGGTTCTTTAATCATGCATTTTAATTCTTCAATTCATTCATTTGAGTTCTGTAATTAAAATAGGACTCTACACTGGAATCAAAGAAATGCCTTAGTAACATCTACAAAAATCCTCTGGCATCTTAATCATGATAAATGCACAAGTTATGTCATGGGTGTATCATATTAATCATTTTGCTTTTAGCAAGTGGTCACAGGCTGAAAATTCTTTCTTTTTTAAGAGTTGAATGTGTTAAGCTGTTAAGCTTAAAACAGTTTAATGTTCTTGCTTAAAGGGAACAAGCATTTTACACTTTGCTAGAATCTTGATATTCTGTTGTTATAGGCTAAAAATGAGGACTGGGGGAATACTTTTTGACCTAACACAAGGACTAACAGATTCATTAAAATATAAAATTGTGAGTTCATACTCATTATCCTGTGGGAATGGAGGCAGCAGGTGGTATACAGATAGTTCTCACTTTACATATATTTGCATCAGCAACTCACCTTTATATAAAGAATTTTAATTCATTTTTCCCAAAAAAGCACCCACACTTGGCAGTACCGTGTTATCTTTCTCTATCTCTCTCTTTGCTCCTGCCCCTCGGCTTGGTGCTACTTGGCCTTCAACCCCCCACACCAGAAAAAAACCCTCCGGGTCAGAACAGAAGAACACACTGAGAGAGGCCAATGCCACGCTGGGTTGGGGACGGGGAGAGAGGAGCCCTTTGCCCATCTCTGCCCATATACCTGTGTATCTGGCCCCTGTGTGCGTTTTCTGTCCGCCTGTGCTCTGGTACACACATGTCTGTCCCTAGCCCCTGCATATCACCTATTCTTTATGTCTGTGTCTATGTCTGGTGCAATCCCCTCACCCCTCAATGTGTTGCTCTCAGTTCCAGCCAGGCCCCTACATGGCTCGTCTCAGCCCCCCATGTGTTCTTCCTGCTCTCACTTTTCTGTCCTCAGCTTCCATACGTCCTTGAACCATTTGCTAGTTCCCTCCTTCCATGGGCATGTTGCACCTTTCCTGCCCTTTCCCACATCCATGGGCAAATTCGCAGGATATGAAAATCACTTTATGTAAAGGTCTGCACAATGGTCTACTTTTGTGGAGTGAGAATTGTCTGTTTTTACTAAATCCTTTATCTACGAGAGACTGTAGTGAAACAGTGATTTTTAAAGATTTGGACTTTTGAAAGCCAAGTTTGTAACACTATTGGTTGAAATTTTTAAAATAACAGTCTTACTGATGGGAACTCTGAGGCTGTGATTACTTAGTACCTACATGATTGTGTTAGATTAGGAAAAACTGGTGAGTTTGGTTCCTTTCATGGATCTGTTATTTTTTTCCTTTTCCTTGTGTAGATGTTTCTTCCTTAACAAAATTCAGGAGAAGCTTAGTTGTCTCCAGCTTGATGATAGTATGGAAGTTGATGGAGATGGAATTTTCAGTGACGAGATGGCAGTGGAGAAGCAGGAAGAAGACATTTACGCCATGATTAGAAGCTGCAAGTTTTCCATGAAAATGAAGATGATAGAGAGTGCCAGAAAGCAGGTGCTTGCCTTCTTTGGTTTCTTGACAACATTATGGAATTACAGAAACCGGTCACATTTGTTTTTAAAATGTAGGGGGCGTTAGATTTTTTGTTTTTAAGGTGGGGGGGGGGGTTGTTTTTTTTTTTTAAACACAGGATAATGTTCCATGGAGCTTTCTTTTTTACTGTATTCTAAAATTTACTGATCTCTAAAAACAACATAAGGTACCAAGTCCTCTACTTTTCTTGGTCTCTAAACCTGCTTTTGCTTCCTTGGGTTGAAAGCTTCTCAAATCCAGTCCCTAATTATGTTTTCCCTCCTTTTTCTCTTGTCTTGAAACTCCTCTTTTTACTTTTTGCCCTTGCTGTTTTTTGCTGCAGTCTACAGAGTGTGTCTTTTAGAGTTTATTCCCACGGCGATTGAGTAGTATGCAGAAATATTAAGAATAGTTTTCTGGGTAATTGAAAGGTCATAGAAAAGAATTAGTGAAGCAGTGGATAGAACACTCATCTTGGTGGCAGGAGGAGAGGCTTCAAGTCCTGCTCCTGACGCATTCAGGCTTTAGGACCCTGAGCAAGTCTTTTACTATCCCCAGACAACATATCCTATAAAATGTAGAGAAGATTGTATTCTGCATTGGTAGAAGGAAGTTTCTTATCAGGATCTCCTTACATCGTTAAGTCAGAGCAAAGCTCAAGTCCAGAAAATGAAGAAAGGGGAAGCCCCCTTTAGAGGCTGGGTGGTACCTAGAATTCACAGAATCTCAAGAGTTGGATGAGACCTAAGAGCCAATCTAATCCAATCCATCCCTGGATAAAAATCCCATCTCTAACGTATTGAAATAAAATCATCCATTAATTAGCTCAAAGAATTATCTAATTAGGATGAACTCACTACTTCCCAGAAGCAACACATTACACTTTTTAAATTTGTTTTTTTTTAATTAACCAAAATTCATCTCCACATTTTCCCTCATGAAAAGAGAAAAACAAGACCCTTATAACAAATATGCATACTTAAGTAAAAATTCCCACATCAATGATGTCCAAAAAATATGTTTCATTCTGCGCCATGAATCCTTCACCTCTTTGTCAGGCAGTGGGTAGCATGTTTCATTGTAGTACTCTGGAATTATGGTTGATAATTAACACATTACACTTTTGAGTAACTGATCATAAGGAAGTTTTTCCTTATGCCAAGCTAAAGTCCAACTCTTTGCAACTTGAACCGTTTGCTCCTAATTCTTTTCTCTGGGGAACTTTCTAAGCTGTTCTTTAAGCTTATTCCCCAATGTACCATTCCCATCTAATCTACCTGAGAATTATATCTTTCCCACTAAAACCACCTTTCTTAAAGGTAACATTGTCTTAGTTAACTCTCTTGCCCATTCTTCAAACCCAGCTTCACTCTTTGCCACTTATAAAGCCTGCTGACTGTTGGGCTTTTGATTTTCCTAACATACATACTTAATCAATAGTTGACAAGCTTCCTTTGTCCAAAAGGGAGAAAGTAGGAGATGGAGGAACTCATAAAAATTAAAATGGTGTCCCATCTCCAAAGGGGAAAAATTCACCTCAGTACCTAAAAGTTCAGAAAATATTCTCTTGCAGTTAGGAATTGTTACTTTATTATAATAAGTATTAGCAAATATTGGTAAAGGTTCATAGGGTCATAGAATTTAGAGCTGGAAATGCACTTCAGAAATCACATAATCCAGCACCTTCATTTTACCAATAAGGAAACTATACTAAGGTGGCTTTTTAAAGGAAATCTTTGGTGAGTCCTACCTATAGTGAATCAATAAGGTAATTTGAATAATTACCTTCTGCTTTATCTCCTTTGTAAGTTCAGGTTTTTTTGTAGTAGAAAGTGCACCAAGCTCTGAGTCAAACCTGAATTCTTGTACTAACTCTGATACTTATTAGACTGTGATTATAGGTAAAACAAGTGAACCTTTCTAAGCCTTAGTTCCCTTGTGTATAAAATGGAGGTAATAATATACTACCTACCTTACAGTGATACTGTAATTTCACTTTCTTGACCAGAAAGTTACATCCCAGGATTGAGGCAGTGTGATATAGTGGTTATGAGCTGACTTTAGAGCCAGGAAAACCTGGATTCAAGTAGCAGCTCTGACACATATTGGCTGTGTAAGGGTAGGCAAGCTATTTAACCTTTGAGGTGCCTAAGCAGTCTTCTAAGACTAAATTGAAGAGATTGCCATTCTGCATCATTCAGATGGGGCATTCCCCATGCCATTGGAATCATAATGCTGAACTCTCCAAAAAGGTAAAGTCACATCCACTTTTGCTGTTCTTTTTCTCTCTCTGTCTGAGTTTCCAAGTGCTCCTGGAGAAAGTTAAAAAAAAAAATGATGACTAATTCTACTACAAATGAAGTACTATCTAAACCAAAGTGGGACTTTACTACTGAATAGCAGTCCTTTTATTCACTTACATCCATTTTCACATTTATTTCAGTCTTACCCCTTCCTCCTCATTTCATATCACTCAGATGTCTTCCACCACTTATCTCCTACTTGCCTCACCCCTTTCCCTGCACAAATGTTCCTATTCCATCCCATTTCCTCCAGAAGATTGCCTCCTCTGTCATTCTTCTCTCAGTACTCCCCAGTTTCTCCCTGTCTACTGGCTGCTTCCGTACTGTCTGAAAACACACCCATGTCTCCCCCATCCTCAAAAAACCTTCCCTTAATCTGTCCATCCATGAGAGCTATTGTCCTATGGCTCTTCTCCCTTTCATGGCTAAACTCTTTGAGGTCATCTGTAATCAGTGTCTCTGCTTCCTTTCTTAACTCCCTGCAGAATGATGGCTTCTCACCTCATCATTCAAAACTGTTTCCCACGTTACCAATAATGTCTTAATTGCCAGATCTAATAACATTTTCTCAATCCTCATCTTTCTTGACAGTCATTTTCTTCTGCTTGATATTCTTCTTTCTAGGTTTCTGTGATACTCCTCCTCCTGGTTCTTGTTCCATTCTGACCACTCCTTTCCAGTTTCCTTTGTAGGGTCATCATCTAGGTTGTGCCCACTACCTGTCGTGTTTCCCAGGACTCTGTCTGGGCCCTCATCTCCCTCTGTATTATTTTGCTTCATGGTTTCATTAGCTCCCGTGAGTTCAATTCTCATCTTTATGCAAATGGTATTCAGGTCTATTTAATTCCAGCCTCTCTCCTGACCTCCAGACTTGCATTTCCAACTGCCTATTAGACATTTCAAACTGGATGTCCTGAGATAGCTGAGTATGTCCCGAACTGAACTCATTGTCTTTTCCCCTAAAACCTCCCGTCTTTTGAACTTTCTGTTACTGTCGAGGGCACCACCATTTTCCTCAGTCACTCAGTCTCACAACCTAAGTGTCATCCTCACCTCCTCACTCTCACCCCTTCCCCCCATCCAATCAGTTGCCAAGTCTTGTTGATTGTCCCTTTATAACATCTCTCATACACAACCCATTCTCTCTGACATGGCATCACCCTGGTTCAGTCCCTCATATTCAGTCCCTGGGCCATTGCAGTAACCTGCTGACTGGTGTCCCTACCTCAAGTCGCCCTACTTCAGTCTGTTAATTTATTTTCCTTAAGCACAGGTTTGACCTTATCATCCCCTTATTTAGTAAACTTCAGTGGCTTCCTATTACCAGCATCAAATATAAAATCTTCTTTTGGGAATTCGAAGTCCTTCATAACCTGGTCCCCCTGCTACATTTCCAGTCTTCTTACACCTTACTATCCCCCATGTTCTCTTCAGTCTAGTGGTACTTGCCTCCATGGCCTCCTTTCTGTTCCTCACACAAGACATTCCATCTCCTGACTCCATGTATTTTCACTGGCTTTCCCCCATGCATGGGATTCTTTCCTTCCTCATCTCTATTTTCCTTCAGGTCCCAGTTAAAATCCTCTTATCTTTTACAAGAAGTGTTTCCTGATCCTACTTAATTCTAGATCTTTTCCCTTTGTTGATTATCTCCTGTTTATACTGTATATATGCCGGTTGTATATTGTCTCCCTCCTTAGAGTCTGAGCTCCTCAGGAGCAGGGATTGTTTGTTTACCTTTCTTTATAATACTTCTCATGGTGCCTGGCTGAACAGAACAGGTGCTTAATAATAAGTTCTTTGGACTGGCTGTTGACTAACATCCTGATTATCACATCCCACAGTTGCTTTCCACACCTTCAGTTTCTTCAGTCTCCAAACTCTGTCCTCATCTGTCTCTCTTACTATAAATAGTCATATCTCTTCTGAAAATCTTGAGGCCATTCATCCAAACTACCTTAGTTTCCGTCTTCCAAACCTCACAACTTGCCCTGTTTCTTTGCCCATCCTTTCACCATTCCCTCCATTCTCAGAGGATTAAGTAGCCCTCATTATCTTTGCCCTTGATTCCATCTGCTCCCATCACCGCCTCCTGGACACTGCTGAATCAAAAATCCCTTTTCTCTCATATTTATTATTTCTTCTCTACCACTTCCTTCCTGTCTGCCTGTACAGTCTGGTCTCTCTCTTTCTATTTTTTTTTTTTCGGCTAGGCAATGGAATTAAGTGACTTGCCCAGAGTCACACAGCTAGTAAGTGTTATGTGTCTGAGGCCAGATTTGAACTCAGGTCCTCCTGAATCCAGGGCTGGTCCTCTGTCTACTGCACCTACCTAGCTGCCCCTGATCTCTCTTATTCTAAAAAAATAAAAATAAAAATTTAAAAACCACCTTTCTAGACTTCAAGGTATTATCCTATTTATCTTCTTTCCTTTATTGACAAATTTACAAAAAGATTACTCGGTCCTAAGTTCCCTGATAACTGAATTTCACATTCTAACATCAACCTTCTTTCATGGTACTGGCTTTCTCTACATGTCACGCACACCTGACCTCTTGCTGTTTTCCTGTCTGATCCTGTTCTTTCTCTCATCTCTGCCAGTAGACATGCCCCAGTATGGCACTGGCTCCATCTCCATGGCCTTATCTCTACCTGTTGACATCCTTTTTTTCCTTCAAGGCCCACTCATATATTGCCTTTTCTGTGGTACCTGCTCTGATCCCTTCCTTAAATCTCACAGACCCCTCTGACTTCTTCTAATGTGTAATACTGCTAGGTCCTGATTGTTGTGAATAATGAGTCCTGTCATACTGATTTCATACCACATATTTCCAATGGAATGGAACCCATTACCATTTTTTACATAGTTAAAACTTTAAATAGTTTAAATTCTAAGACTTGGTATAATTTCATGGGATCCATCGTTTGTGCGGAGACATAGCTGTCCAATTATTGGAATACGTACTCTTCCGCTACTAGATTGCAGGTTCTGTGAGGAAATTATAGCATTTTTAATTAATTCCTTCAGCCTTTCACAATTCTTTTCACATAGTAATTTGTTGTATAGTCATCAAATTGCATTGTTTATACAATGAATTATAATGCTTTTTGTTTTTTTACAGAACAACTTTTCAGTTGCCATGAAATTATTAAAGGAACTGCATAGAGAATCTAAAACAAGAGAAGACTGGTTGGTGAAATGGATTCACAGCTACTGTCGATTCAGCCACAGCCGCAGTCAGACACAGAGTAGTTCTGAGCAGATTCTTACAGTTCTGAAAACAGTCTCGTTACTGGGTATTTATATTCTGCTGCACAAGACCTATCTTTTGTTTTGTTTTGGGGTTTGTTTGTTTTTTTTACACCTCTATGGAATATAGTTATTCCTTCACATTACATTTTTTATCAGAAACTTTTTTCTTTCATATGATGTTTGACAATTAAGAACTTAGTTTTTAGACATTCTCTAAAACCAGGTGAAAATTGACTTTTCTGGAGAAAAGAGAAGAAAATTTGGAGCAAAGGGAGCAGGTTCAGGATGACTTTTAGAACATGAATCTCTTTATGAAATGAGAGTCATAGAATTTTTTCCTTCTTCCTAAAAATGTTGTGGGTCTCACTTTGATATTACTACTGAGCACTTTAAACTTCTCAGAAGAAAGTATTATTTTAAAACCAAATTCCCCTTTGGGGAATTAACTTCTCCTTTTAGCTTTAGAATATTTAATAATATGGCCTATGGAACAGAGAACGGAAAAAATTGCTTTTGCCATGACTGCCTGCTTTACAACTATTTATGTCCAATCTTGTAGAATACTCATAATTATTACTTCTATGTCTGCTTCCACATGTGCCCCAACTCAATTAATTTGGTAATATTTTCATCTGTGATTTTATGTTACTTTTAAGGAATCTTTACAACAAATATAATTTATCGCTTAATAACTAGTTTGAGCTGATGAAATGAAAATTGTATTATTTTTTATTATAGGGTAATTTTTAAATTTAAGGGATTTGTTTCTCTGGATTTTGATACAGTTATTGCTGATGGAAAAATTTCACCTCCCTGAGAAGTAATTTATCAATCACTATGAAAACAGTCCTTACCCTTTTCTGGAAGGCAGCCTTATTTAATATTATCTCATTTTTTAAACCAATCTTATTTTGAATAGTTCTTTAAAACAATTTTTGCATCTTACAGAATTATTTAAAATTTATGGGGTTCATTTGCTTAAAAAAATTTTTCTTTCTTTTTTTTTTGGTGTGTGATCCACCAGATGAGAACATATCAAGCCACCAGAGCAAGAATAATCTGACTTTCCGTAATGAAAACATTCTCCTGGGTATCACTTACAACATCATGGCTAGCTCACTCAGTAGTGAGCCAGCTTGTCTTGCCCAAATTGAAGAAAGTAAAGCTAAAAAAGTTTTAGAGCTTTCTGGAGCCAGTTCTGAGGATGCAGAGAAGGTAAATAATGGTGGGAAATTGAATGTTTAATGTTTTAATACTATATACATACATGAATTTAAGTTGCTTGCTATAATAGAATGGTATAGGTCAATGTCACTAAGTGTTTTCTCTTGTTGGCCAGTCAGTGAGAGCCAGAATGATTTGGGTTTAAGGCATGATCCTTAAGAAAGAAATCTAGTCCATAAACCCCAAGATATCTTGTGAAGTTTCAGCAATCATAATTTATATTTTGGGCAGAGCACCCATAGGTGAGGCTATGATACCATATGTGGACAGAGAGAAAAGAAAAAGGAAGAGAAGGAAAGAAGGAAGGAGCTGTGTTGACCAATTGGAACTGGCCAGTTGGGTCACCAGTAGGGAAGCTACTACTACTCACAGGATTTTGTTTGCCCTTTGTTTCTTGAAGAGGACCATGACATGAAGAAGGCAATGCCATGACTTGCACGTGAATTGGATTTAAGTGAGACAGGGCTGTGCAAAGTCACCAGCCTCACTGTCTCCTCTTGAGCCATCTGGGATGACTGGAGGTGGCCCCATCAACAGTAGGTCCCAGCCCAAGCCTTACTTAGTTATTGTTTGGGCCCTGATGGCCCAGAGTGAATGTAAACAGCAGTTGTTTCCATTTTGTCCAGAAACCCTGAGGGTCTTCACCTCCCAGGTTGATTTTTTTTTTTTTTGGACTAGGTAAAAGAGGCCATTTTTTGCCTCATTTGTTAACCTAGCCTTAATTACTGAATGGATGTTGCCTCAGTCAACCTGAGACCTGGGAAGGGCCTTAACTTAAAAAGGCCAAGGTCTCCTGCTGCATCCAGGGCCGGCTCCAGTCGTCCTGATCTATATCTTGACACTGGACCCAGATGGCAGAGAGAGAGTGAGGCTGGTGAATTTGCACAGCCCTGCCTCATTTAAATCCAATTCACTTGAAAATCAGGACATCACCTTCCAGATGTCATTGGTCCTCTTCAAGAATGAAGGACAAACTAACAAGTGTTTTCTAAATGTACTTCTTAGTCACCCATAACTTTGGTGTTGGGGGGAAGTGGAACACCATGAAAAAAAGACTAACAAAATGAACAGCAAAAATTTCTTTTGCTTTTGTTTAACACAAGTTGTGGGTCATGCAGTAGCAGCTGATTCTGCCGGAATTTGAACGTTTAAAGTATGACACTTCTTTGTTGTAATTAAGGAAATTATATTTGAGTGAAGTCCAATATAACAATTATGGATCAAAATTTTAGTTCTGAAACTTATCTCTTAAAGTTCCATAAATGGAAATCAGCATATATCTGTGTATTGTTTCTATAGACACTTGGAATTTTTGGTATAAAAGTTGAACTTTTAAGTGGTGACTCACCTTAGACCAGGGATAACTTTTTTTGTGTCATGGACCCATTTGGCATTCTTATGAAGCCTATGAACCTTTTCAGAATAACATTTTTAAATACATAAAATAAAGTACTTAAGATTACAAAGGAAGCCAATTATATTGTAATATAGTTATCAAAATTTTTTTAAGAAAAGTTTTAAAATTGTCTTAACCAAGTTAATCCCTAATTTAGATAATTCCTCCATAATGGAGCTACTTTTTTTTTAAGATGTCTCCTTATTTCATCCCAGCTAGAAGTGCAGCAGCCACTCACATTCCCAATTCCACTACTGATTGGCACAAAAGCTTTGAATTGCTCCATTTCTGACCTGAATCATATTACCTGACCTTAAGCAAGCCTGTTGTATCGGTGCCAGGCTTAGTGTAGACACCTGATTGGCTTAACCCTACTGTGTGTCAGCTCAGAAATGCAAGTTATCCCTGAACCTCAACCCTCCACTATCGCGGAGAATACAGGTCTGTGCCACCACAATCAGACTACCTTGCCAGTCAATCTCATATCCATCATCTTTTCTCCACTCGTGTGGATATCACCATCAGTCAGACCTTCCTCACTGCTCACCTCAGCTATTGCCGTAGCCTTCTCTCTGGATTCCTAGGTCTCTGTCTCTCCACCTGTCTGACTCTCTGTTTCTGTTGTCTGCCTTTCTTTCCCTCTCTCTTTTTCTCTGTTTCTCTTTTCCTCCCTCCCCTACCCAAGTTTATTTTTTTTTCTTTTTAAAAGTACATTTTTATTGATATATGTTATTACATAACCTAAATTTCTGTCTGTATTATATCCCTTCTTCCCATCTAGAGAGTCATCCCATATAACAAAGATTAAAAGGAAAGAGAGAGAGAGTGAGAGATCAGCAAAACTGATCAATACATTAAAAAAAACAATACCTGATGACATATGAGATATTCCCCTACTATGGATCCTCTAACCCTTGAAAGGAGTGGGAAGATTTGTCTTCTCATATTTCTTCTTTGGGGACAAGCTTATTCATTGTAATTTGCAACATTAATTTATATTATTTTATAATTTTTTTACATTTATATTTTTGTAGTCATTGTATATATTGTTTCCTTGGTAATACTTTACTTTGTATCAGTTCTTATGTGTCTTTCCATGCTTTTCTACATTTATCACATTTTCAATCTTTCTCTTTTATTTTTAGTTTTTAAAATTAATTTATTTTTAGTTTTCAGCATTCACTTCCATAAGCTTTTGAGTTTTAAATTTTCTCCCCTTCCCTCCTCAAGATGGCATTTAATCTGATACAGGCTATACATATACATTCCTATTAAACATATTTTCACGTTAGTCTTGTTGTAAAGAAGAATTGGAACCAATAGGAGGAACCACAAGAAAGAAGAAACAAAACAAAACAGAAGGGAAAGAAGGATGTGGTTAGCATTTTCCATCATGAGACTTTTGGAGATGTCTTAGATCCTTGCATTGCTGAGAAGAGCTGTCTATCAAAGTTAATCATCGCACAACATGTCTATTATTCCTGTTTCTGCTCACTTCACTCAGCATTAGTCCATACAAGTCTTTCTAGGTTTTTCTGAAATCTGCCTGCCCATCATTTCTTATAGCACAGTAGTATTCCATTACATTCATATACCACAACTTGTTCAGCCATTTCCCAGTTGATGGGCATTCCCTCAATTTCCAATTCTTTGCCACCACAGAAAGAGCTGCTATAAATATTTTTGTACACACGAGTCCTTTTCCCATTTTTATGATCTCTTTGGGATATAGCCCTACAAGTGTTACTGCTGGGTCAAAGGGTATGCACATTTGGGTATAGTTCCAAATTGTTCTCCAAAATGGTTGGATCAGTTCACAACTCCACCAGGGATGCATTAATGTTCCAATTTTCCTACATCTTTTCCAACATTTATCCTTTTCCTGTTTTGTCATGTTAGCCAATCTGACAGGTGTGATGTGGTACTTCAGAGTTATTTTGATTTGCATTTCTTTAATTAATAGTGATTTACAGCATTTTTTCATATGACTATAGATAGCTTTAATTTCTTCATCTGAAAACTGCCTGTTCATAATCTTTGACCATTTATCAATTGGGGAATGACTTGTACTCTTATAAATTAGACTTATCAGAGACAATGGTTGTAAAAGTTCTTTCCCAGTCCAAGCTTATTTCATATTACTTCCCTTCACACACTCTACATTCCAGCCAAATTAGCCGATGTGCTGTTCCCTAAAATTGCTTCTGTGTGTTTGTGCAGGCTGCCCCTGTCCCTGGAATTTTTCCCTCATCTTAGAATCCCCAGCTTCCTCCAAGGTTCAGTTCATGTACTACCTCCTATGGGAAGCCTTTCTTGACACCCTAGGTTTTTTGTTTTTTTTTTAGTGCTTTTTCTTTCCTCAGATTATCATATATATATATACTTATGTGTTCACATGTTTTACCCTCCTGGTAAAACATATACCATTTTAAGGTAAAGACCATTTTTTATTTTGTCTTTGTAGCTGAAGAGCCCATCACAGTACCATGTTCATAGTAAGCACAAAAATGTTGGTTGACTTTTATGGAATGGAACCTAGTTGTGAAAAATTTTGTTGATAAAGCTATTTTATTGGTACTGGTGCAAATTTACTTCAAATTAGAATTTTACTCTAAATCTATACTAGTCAGTGGGGTTGAATTTACAAATGGGATGCAAAGACAATTTGTATGTTTCATCTAGTTTTTCATTTACCATATGAGTGGGTTTATTTTGGTTTTGTTTCCATGTCTTTTAGCTAAGCAGTCTTTGTTTTTAGCTCTTTTCCTCCACACTTAATGGACAACAGGACAGCAGTCTTCTATGAAGAACAGAGGCTTGCACGTGACAGGAGCTGTCCTCCTTTGCTGGAACTTGACCATAGGTCACTCAGTAAGAAGTCCTTCAGGCTGGATGTTTGTTAAATCTTTTTCAGGTCTCCAATCATCATCTTAATGCATGACTTTTGTTGTCAAAGAGTACACCATAAATGAACCTCTTCTCATTGTTAGTAGAAAATAGTTATTTTTTTCTAAGTTTCACAGTTGCACATCTAGATTGTTTCTTGTTATGGTTGAATTCTAGATTATTGGAGGTCTGCACAAAAAAGCATTTGAATATCTTTTTAAAGCTGCAAGAAGAGCTGAAGAAGAGGTCCAGCCTCACACTATGGAGCACATTGATGTAACTGGAGTCATCGACGCTTACATGACCTTGGTAGATTTCTGTGACAAACATCTCCGTAAAGAGGAGGAAAGTGCATCAGGTGAGAGAGAATCTGGAGAAATATATTAAATGGTCTTCTTGCCAAACATGATGTTTATCAGGTGGGAAATTAGGCAAAAAGTAGATAGCTTTCTTTGACAGTTACTCTGTGTATAGAAGATAAAGTAATATTTAAGTGGAGTGTTGTGCTTGGCATTTAGGTGTTTAGCACATGCTTGTTGATTGATTGGTTATACCAGAAAATAAGGGCAAAAGTTCTGTGTCAAGCTTACCAGTTTTCAAAGTGGTCATGACATCCTCAGCCAGAATGTCTGCATTTGAATAGATTCCACTGTCCTGTTATCTTTCCATTTGCATGGTTTAAACTTTCATATTTTCACTTGTGGCTGTGACTCATGTGGTCTGCATCTCACTCCTGGAACAAATTCCATAACCAGCAGATGCTCCTTATGTTCCCTGCCCAGGACTTCATAATGTTTCATGCAGGATGGATAATCTAACTGAGAAGATTTCATTTTGAGATAAAACCTCTTCCTCAAAGTCCAAAAATGTTTCTGATGTTTACTGGTCAAAAGAAGTGATGAGAGAAGAAGGGACACCAAAGTGTGGCACAAGGAGAGAGGGTTTTGTCTTCAGTCGTGTTTGTCATTCTCTGAACAAAGATAAAAATACGTTGAAGAGTAGGTTTTTGGTAACATGTTTTCTTGATTATGTCATTTTGATAGTTGTTGATACTGTGGAGCTGCGAACATATCCTGCACTTGTGGTGGACAAGATGTTAAAAGCCTTAAAATTAAACTCTAAAGAAGCCAGGCTAAAGTTTCCTCGACTGCTTCAAATTCTAGAACGGTATCCAGAAGAGACCTTGGGCCTAATGACAAAAGAGGTCAGCAAGTCCTTTTCTTAACATAGTGAACTTTATTTGAAAACAGTCCCATTTATATTTAAATCTATTCATATGGTAGTGATTATTTAGTAGCATTTCCTAATAAATGTCTGTTTTTGCTTAGTTTCGTTCTGGTTTCATAAAAATATTTAATTCGTGTTACTGTAAAATAAATAAGTGACCATATTTGCCTTGTTTTCCCTGTGGGTGTTAAGGGAACAATGTGTCTGAAAACAAACCAAAAAGAGTAAAATTGTGGGTGTTTTGGGGACTGGGACATGAATTTTCTATAAAAACTGAACTACCCAAAGATCAGACAGTTGTTCCTTGTAGTTAAATTATAATTTGTACTATATACATGGGAATCACTGTTTAAAAAAAAATAGATTGAATAAATTGTCATTGCAACAAACATTATTAAGCATCTTTTCTGTCAAAGGCATTGTGTTGAGTGCTAGAGATATAAAGATAAATGATTCTGTCCCTGTCCTTAAGGAGTCTATATTTTACTGTGAGGGATATGACCTGTACATAGATAAGTATGATATAAGGTAGGGTATGATGGAGGGGTGGGAGGTAGTGAGGCAAAGGAGATTTACAAAGTGTTCTATGAAGAGTCAAGATAGGAGAGCATCCTTTGAGCTGTAGGATCAGGAAAGATTTCATAATAAAAATTATAGTCTTTTACACTTTCATTTAATTCATCCTATCTCTTGAACATGATGAGCTTGGCATATATTTCTAATATGATTAATAGTCAACAGTATTAAATATAATCAGTTACTAAATGTAGGCAGCTAGGCGGCACAATGGATAGACTGCTGGGCCTGGAATCAGGAAGACCTGAGTTCAAATCCAGCCTCAGACGCTACCTGTGGGAACCTGGGCAATTTAATCTCTGTTTGCTTCAGTTTTTTCAACTGTAAAATGGGGATCGTAATATTACTTACTTTGCAGAATTGTGAGACTCAAATGAGAAAATATTTATGAAGTGCCTAGGACAGTGCCTGGCATGTAGTAGGTACTATATAAATGCTTATTCCCTTTCCCTTTCTCCCAGTCAACAGATTATAAACATTTATAATTTTTTATCAATCTTTAATTTACATTTAAATAAAATCATACATGTGTGTACATGTGTGTGTACATGTATACATAAGTATAAAACAAATTATTTGAAAACCTGTGCAGTACACACTAGAGAAATCCGGCACTTCCTGTTAAACATGACTGGTGGGCAGAAGGGATGGGTGGCACGGAAGAATCATGGGGTTGTTGCATTTTAATGCTATAAGGTAGCTTAGAGATTATCTATTGTGAATCTCACAGAAATGAAAATGTGAAGTTTCTCCTTTTATTCCCACGAAAGCTGGTAATAGGATAAGATATTGCCATTAAAGTCTTGTGACCCCAAGGAAATGGATGTTTAAAAGTAGGGTTTTCATCCGCAGTGGCCGATGACTGCCAGTTAGTGGCAGAGGTCCTTTGGCAGGGAGGCATGGTTCAGAGGCTACTGTTGCTACCACCATGACCATTTTTTATATCTGTTTGCCTGTCAGTTATGTTCAACTGCAGGGAACACAGAGAGAGGATTTCTCCATCAAAGACCACACTAGTGGTCCTAGGTCTTTTCCACCTTATTTCCTCCTCCTTGCTCTGTCTTCTGAAGAACAGCGTGGACAGTCAGTTCAGGAGTACAAGTCATGTCCTGCAGTGGGAGAGAATTTGAGGGGTGTAGCTGCACATAGTTGAAGTGTGTCATGTACAGTATCAGCAATGTAGGGCGGGCTCTGGTAGGAACTGGGGAATTCACCAATGTCTTCTAAACTTGATGAATCTGAGTTACATCTTTTATTCCTTGCTTTGCTTTGGATCTGAGGAAAATGCTAATGACCAGTAAGCTGACAAAGCAAGGAGAAGAAAACAGTTTGCATAAATAAAATCTGCCCTCATATATTGAGTTTTAGGTGGTAATTTCATAAAGGTTTTACTGTTATAGTAGAGAAGGGCCAATACCATATAGTGGAAGGAGAGCATTGGCTAGAAGGTTAGGAGTCCTTGGTCCGAGACCTAGCTTTGTCACTAGCTAGTAACGTTCTTAAATTTTGGCAAGTGTCTTTACCTCTCTGGCCCTTAGTTTTATTATCTGTGAAATTATAGGGCTTACTATATGAGCTAGTTACTCTTCAGTTCTAAAATTCTATGATTATATGTATCTTTCATTGGAAAACACGAGGCTTACACATTGAATTCTGAAACAGATCTGTAGCTGTGATCTTTAAAGAGGTGTATTTCAGGAGCACAGTCTCCTCCATTAAAGCCCTGCTCTGTTGCCTCTTCATGGCATAGAAGTGACCCTGAGTTTTCAGAGGCATTTTCAGCAGAATAGGAGCTCTAATGGGTCCTTGAAAGCCTGGGAGTATGGGCATGATAATGGATTGCATATCTGCCATTTAGAGACCAGCCTATGCTCACCAAGTTGGCCGTAGGGTGATGAATTTTTTTAGCCACAGCAATTTTTGTTTGTTTGTTTGTTTGTTTTTGTTTTTTGGTTGGGCAGTGGGGGTTAAGTGATTTGCCCAGGGTCACACAGCTACTGAGTGTTATGTGTCTGAGGCCGGATTTGAACTTGGGTCCTCCTGAATCTAGGGCTGGTGTTCTATCCACTGTGCCACCTAGCTGCCCCCCCACAGCAATTTTTTTAAAAAATTAATTTAATTTATTTTTTGTTACATTTTAAGTTCTGAACTCCCCCCACCACTAGAGAAGGCTACCATCTGATACAGTATGGTTGGGGGGTGTGTGTGTGTGTGTGTGTGTGTGTGTGTGTGTGTGTGTGTGTGTAACTATATTATGCATACTTCTGTTTATCAGTTCTTTCTCTGGGGGTGGATAGCATCTTCCTTCATGGGCCTTTGTAGTTGATTTGAATATTTATAGCCTAGTCATTTATAATTATTCTTCAAACAATATTGCTGTTAGTATGTACAATGTTAACAGCAATTCTTAAAGTCTACTAGTACATACAAGAATTGTAATGTGTATCATTAGAAAGAATACTATTCTACCCTGATGAAGTAAATTCTTTGAGTATTGAAATAAGTACACAATACTATGTTGACATTTAATATTTCTGTATGATGATTTTTTTTGAGTTGAAGGTTTGAATATTTTCAAACATTTTTTGGCACCCTCTCTGTTGCGTTTGCAGACAAGCGCCATATAAATGTTTGTTATTATTATTATTAAAAACAGAATATTGTTTTTGTTGTCATCAACATTTAAACAAATAGCATATTAATGTGGTTTCAGTGGAGAAATAGAAACTTGCTTTCCTTAAAGATAAGTATTAAAATAGTGAAGGGTTATATTTTGTTGTTTCCCAAGATTATTACAGAAATTATTTTAGTATCAGCTTTGTGTGTGTTTTAGATGCCATCCATTCCCTGCTGGCAGTTCATTGGTTGGATCAGCCAAATGATGGCCTTGCTCGATAAAGAAGAAGCAGTGGCCGTGCAGCACACCGTAGCAGAGATTGCTGATAACTATCCTCAGGCTATCGTCTATCCTTTTATGATAAGCAGTGAAAACTATTCCTTTAAAGATACTTCTGCTGGTCACAAGGAGAAGGAGTTTGTGTCAAGGTGATGTAACAAATAATTTTCTGATAAAATCCTAGAGACAGTTAAAGATAACGGGCTTGGTAAAATAAACAAATCTTATCCTGTTTACAAAATGTTGTTTGCTGTGCAATTGATGTAATAAAAGTAGCATGTAGAAAATTTAGGTGACCAAGAATATTGCACAGCCTGCTGCAGAATGCACAATGTCAGATTAATAGAGAACTATTGAATTTTTCCATGCCAGAGATGATTTTTCTTGTGTGGTTTCTCTCCTTTATCTAAAAGAGTCTCCTCTCCTCCCATACCTTAAAATTTCTCCTTTAGTCTCTCCAGATTCTTCCCAAATTATGGCATTTCATCCCAAGTCCTTGATAGTCATATTGTGGATAAGACAGATTAGATGGGGTCGTTTTTGAAGTTAGTACCTGAAACCGTTCACATTCAGCGGAAAGGCCTCTCAGCAGCTTATCAGCGTGAAGCTTCAGTATTCTTCCTTCTGTCTGTCTCTGAAGGAAGCCAGTTGAGCTGCTAACAGTAGTTATTTTATCACTAAGTTACTTTTTTAAACTCCATCATATTTTAGCTCCTGAGAGTTAAGCTTTTTATCACCAGGTGACTTATTTGATTACTTGTAATTTTAAAAGAAGACTAGAGGATGAAGAGTTGGGCCACCGAGTAGAGGGTTGACTGGCCTGGGAAGAGCCTTGAGGGAGCCGGACTAACCAGCAGGCTTTTGTGACACCACAGGTGTGAGGTGATTGGGGCTGAACCAGGACGGTGACAGTGTTTAAAAAAAAAAGAAGGGGATATATGCAGAGTAAGGATGTTGTGCGTGGCTGGGCTGGAGCACCATCTGCTCCTGCCTACTACCTGCCCACCTCACAGTCTTTTCTTCTGAACAACCAAAAACAAGTTATTTTTAAAAAGGGGAGGGGGGGTGGAAATTGCTAATGAGGGTGATTTTTTTCACAGTACAAATTTAGAGACAAATTATAAATACCAAATTGCATAGATCAGAAGAAGCCACAATCAATTTTCAAGAAGATCTCAGTTTTTAGCTTCCAGAAACCAAAATGCTAAGGTAAATTTTGGCTAAAGAAGAACCTTGTACATTTTTCTGCTGTTACAGAAAATATTTTGCTTTATTCTCTCCTGTAGTGTAACATTGTTAGATTGAAAACAAGAATCTGATGTTTACAGCAAATAGACTGATCCTGAGAGGACACTTACCTTCCTAAACTTGGCAATTTCTTCTTTCATAGGATAAAAAGTAAATTGGATCAAGGAGGAGTGGTTCAAGATTTTATTAATGCCTTAGAGCAGCTCTCTAATCCTGAATTACTCTTTAAGGTAAAAAGAAACAATAGTAGTATGTATTGTGGCTGCCCAGCTGAGTTGCATACATTGGGGGTGGTGTAGGGAGAGTAAGGTATTACTTCACTCAAGGATGCCCAGAACCAGTGAGGTAGTTGTAAGTGCCCACTTTTCTTCCTCCTTCCTCCTAATTTTGTAACTTTTTAGAGTGTTCTATAACCATTTCTTCAGTGCCATTAAGCATATGGTTATTATTGTTATTATTATATGTGATCCTGTTTATAGCTATTGTAGAACATAGACTCAAAACAAGAGAAATCAAGTAAAATGTGTGCTTTATAATTTAGTATTTCTCCTCCCTCTACTTCTTTTTTCCATATAGGACTGGGTTGATAATGTCAGAAGTGAATTGATGCAAACCCCTGTAAATAAAAAAAAACTTGAAAAAATGTATGAAGAAATGTATGCAATCTTAGGAAACCCAGGGGTTCCTGGCCTTGGGGCCTTTAGAAAGAAGTTTATTCAGGTACGTATGTAAAGTTCATTCAATTCAATGATATATCTTTTTATGAGATTCTCAATGATAATTTAAGCTAAAAATTAAGTCTGTCAACTTCCCAGATTTCCTTCACGTTAGATTCTTTCTTCAGCACATGTTCATTTCTGTTGTTTTCTTTTATTATATGGGATGGCATATGTTATAGGTTGATTGTTAGGAAGTACCACAAAGCTATCATTTGCCTTCTGTATCCCAAGTTTGGTTTCTCAACTCCATAGTTATATGTGATTTAGGAGGCAGGGTAGTGCTGTGGGAAGAGCTTTAGACTTGATGTCACCAGACTTCTGGTTGAATATTGGCTCCACCTCTCGCTGTTTGACCATGGACAAGTCTCTTAAAATCTCTGGGCCTCAGTTTCCTTGTTTTTAAAGTAAAGATAATAATACTTGCACACAAATTCTCATTAATTATCATCATGCCATCTACCCAGCCATTACGCAGTCTCTTTTTTGATCCTTCTCTTTGCCTTCAAATAAATAAAAATAAAACAAAAAACCAAACAAACCCTTTTTCTTTTCTCTCACTTTTCTCATTAGCCCTAGTTTATTTTGAGATGTCACACTTTTGAATTTATTATGAATTCCTTTCCTGCCCTTCTCTCTTTCCTGTTTGGCTTTGGAAAATCTGAGTTGGTCAGTAAGTGCTCTGTGCATCCTCGTCAGCCTCTTCCGGCTCTTTTCTCCTCATTGTAATTATTTCCCATTCTGTGCTCAGAAATCATTTTTTTAGATCTTGCTATCCGTACTGGAAAATATCTGCATAATTTTAGTACGTGGGAGCCCTCCTTATCATTCCTTTCAATCCTTTGACATACAATCTCCCAAAATGTGGAGAGCATGTCAGACTATGCCTGAATTTCTTTCCTATATCATACATATTTATATACATTTATAGAATATACACACATGTATGTGTATAGATGTGTATGTGCATATATACATATGTTTATATGCATGCATGTATGTGTATGACATAGGAAAGAAAAGTCAAGTATAGTCTGATGTGTGGATACACACACATGCAAATACCAGATAGTATTGGGAGAAATACTAGCAGCAAGAGGGAGGGCATCAGAAAAATTCTAATGGAGTAGAGTCTACTTGAAATGAATTTTGAAGGGAACTAGGGATTCTAAGAGGTGGAAGGTGATTATGGGTAATTGTAAGAATGTTATTATTATATTGAAAATGTGTATAATACAACTAATTATCTGTGGCATTTTTTCCAGCCTTGAATTGAACATTAATGTTTAAGGTAAATTTTTATTTTCAGACCTATGGAAAAGAGTTTGACAAATACTTTGGAAAAAGAGGTTCAAAGATACTAGTTATGAAATTCAGTGACTTCAACAGCATTGCTACGGCTTTACTTGATAAAATGAAGGAAGACTCCAGACCCCCTGGGAATCTTAAAGAATGCTCACCCTGGATGAGCAACTTCAAAGTAGAATTCTTGAGGAATGAGCTAGAGGTTCCTGGTAGGTTAACTATTCTGTTTTTTAGGTGCTGGATACACATATTAATTCCCTATATGTATTAAGATCGTAAGTGTGTGTTAAAGTGAACTGAATTTCTGTGCTGCCTGAATAGAAGCAATTTTTAGTTCCCTTTGTTTTTGTTGTTTTAAAGTTTTGTTTCCTTTTTTTTAAAAATCCTGACCTTAAGTAGCATTTTCATAGACATAGCAGAGTAGAATAAGAGGATTATATGTGAAAGTGCAAATCCCTATTATATAAAACTTACTTTTATTTAAAAATATATGATAAATTAAGTACATAACTTTCAAAGCTGTCCTGTCTGTGATTCCTTCTGGCCTTCCTTTTGTTCCCATCTTTGCATTAAAAAAAAAAGTCTTCACTGCCCTTCCTCCCTCTCCTACCCTGTCCTTTCCCTCTTCACTCCCATCCTTAACATGTCTGACCCCCCTCAAAAAAAAAAAAGAAAGAAAGTCAAAACTCTTGTAAAAGCAGTATTAGGAAAAACAAATCCTCACACTGGTTGTCTGAAAATGTATGTCATCTTCTGCTTCTTGAGTCCATCACTCCTCTATCAGGAGGCTGGATACCATGCTTCATCACTGATCTTTTGGAATCATGACTGGCCACTGCATTGATCAAAGTTCTTGAGTTTTTCAGAGTTGCTTTTATTTATTACCTATACATCAGGGAGATAATAGATCCAGTGAAGTGTGGAAGTTACATTTTGCTGGTATTTCTAATTTTAATAATAAATAAGTGCAATATTTAAAGTCACTTGGCACTTACATGATAATTGCTTCAGAAATATGAAACTGATAACACTTTATACATTAATGGAGGGAATGTGTATGTTATTATTTTAGGTTAGATGAAAAATGGATACAAATAAAGTTAACTTATTTCATTGGAATGTGCATTGGTATTACAACCCAAACTATGTATCCTTGTGATGACAGCTGTAGACAGACTGAAGATTAGCTGAATGATGACCCTACCTCCCTGGCCATTTTTTAATATGGCATGGGTTTTCTAGGTTAGATTTGTGAATGAATCTACATAACAGGAGTGAATAATGACGGAAGATTTCTGTCTAGCCAGTCACTGTGCTTTGGTCATTCAGGAGGCATTTAGTAAGTCTGCCATGTGCTGAAAACTGTGCTAGGTGCTAGGGATACAAACACCAAGAAGGAACCAATCTCTGCTCTCAAGTGGCCAGAAGAAGACATCTCTGAAATTGCATTCACTTTTGTGTTTTTAGGCAGTGGTAATTCAGCCATCAGTAAAATTGAAGCAGCTTAACTCCCAGTCTAATGCCGTCTCCTCAGAACAACAGCATTTTAAACTACTGCGATTTGTTTTATATTGGTATGCCATATATTCCATACAAGCAGTTAAACGGAATTCCAAAAGCTAATATTGCATACTTTTTGCTATTAAGAGAAAACTGATTCCTATTTTCTTTATGAATTTTCATACTTTTTTACATGTATAACATGGATGCTGTATTAGATCTCCTATTTAAACAAATACATTTTAAAAATACAGCACTATTTGTAAGAATTTGTTTTCAGCAATCCATTCTTTCACCTTTTGTTCTTTTTAGGTCAGTATGATGGCAAAGGGAAGCCATTACCAGAATATCATGCAAAAATAACTGGATTTGATGAACGGGTAAGGTGGCACACATTTTATTTTTCTTTATATAAGATTTTTGCTATGTGATAGGAGATCCTCTCTTGTGTGGAAAAGTGATATGTGTTTACAGTTTAAAAAAACTTTAAAATATATTTAATTTTATAATAGCATTTATGTAACATTTTAATATTTATAAGATGCTGTATATATCTTATCTCATTTGATCCTAAACCACTCTATGAGATAGATGTAATTATTATCCCCATTTTATAGATGAGGAAACTGAAGCAGGGGGAAGTTAAGTGACTTGCTCAGGGTCACACAACCAGTAAGCATCTGAGGCAGGCTATGAACTCAGATTTTCCTAATTCCCAGCCCAACACTCTGTCCATTCTGACACCTTCATCCTTACAACAACTATAAAAGGTAGTCAAGGTGGTAGTATTATCTGCATTTTACAGATGAATTAAAGCCTCAGAAAGGTTAAAAACTGGTTTTAATGTTTTTGTCCTTAGCACCTAGCACAGTGTTTTTCACATAGTAGGTACCTAATAAATGTTTATTGCATTGTATTGAAAGTTAGTTATCCAAGAGTGCACAGCTAGTAATTAGCAAATATTTAAGCACCAGCTCTGTGCCACGCACTGTTCTAGGCACCAAGATACAAAGACAAAAGTGAAACAGCCATTACCCTGAAGGAGCTTACATTCTATTGAGAGAGATAGCATGTTCATATGCACAGACACAAAGTGATCAGCAGGGGCAGGGTGGGCAGGAAAGGTTTGCTGTCGAGGGGAGTACATGAGCTGAATTTTGAAAGAAATTAGGGAGTCTAAAAAAGCAGAAATGAGGTGAAAGTGTGTTTTATGTATAGGGGACAGTCAAAGCCAGGGCACAGAGATTGGGAGTGGAGTACTATGTTTGGGCAATATTATGAATATCATGCAGGGCACTCCCCTTGCTCCTTTTCTCCTTTGGCAAGCTCATTTCCTGTGGATTCAATTACTAGTTCTTTATAGCTGACCCCCAAGTTTATCGTCTCTAGTTCTGGTCTCCTCCTGGGGCTCCAGTCTCACATTTCTGGCCATTTGCTGGATAGCGCCACATCGTTATCCAGCTGCCCCTTAAGTTAAGTCCATCCCAGACTAAACTTAGCTTTCCAAATCTGCTGCAGCCCCCGTTCCCTTTTCTGTTTCTGTTGAAAATACTCTCATCCTCCCAGTCAATCAAATTTGAAACCTGAGTGTCATCTGTGACTTTCCTTCTATCCAGGCAGTATTCAGTACTATGTTGGAAATGACTCCTTCTCTCTCCCCTTATTTACAGTCTTACTGTGAGCCTCCCAGTTCTTTATTTCTTGCCTAGCCAATTGTAATGACCTCCTACCTGTTCTTTGTGCTTCCAGGCTAATATTCATGTAGATATTAACCCAATTTTCCTAATGCATCACTTTTATGCCATTTCTTTTCTCAGAAATCTTCCATGGCTCTTTATTGGATACCAAATAAAATATTCACTCCTCACCATTATATTTAAGGCTCTTAACAATCTAGCTTCAACCTACCTTTTTAGCTTTATTTCACAGCCCTTTCACGTACTCTGGTTCTCCAGCCGAAGTGAAGAGAGTCTTCCCTTTGCATCCTGTCCTCTCTTGTCTCTGAGCCTTTTCTCATGCTAGCTCCTGTGCTTTGAATGGATTACTCCCAACTCCTGCTCCCATTATGCTACAATCATCTCCATCTGTTAAAACTCAGTTCAGGTGTCACTTCCTCTATAAAGTCATGCATGATCCATCTAGAAATATTCTAGTCAAATGAAGACTCTTGTTTCAGAATGGGAACCAAAGAATCTTGGATTTGGAAGGGATCTCAGAGGCCATTCTGGTCGAGTGCATCCCTAAACAGGAATGACTTTTTCAGTGTCCCCAACAAAGGTCCCCCAAGGGTGTTCCTGTGGCATCCCATTGCACTTTGGATAGCATTGAATGTTAGAAAGTCTCTCCTTAAATCAGACTAAAACCTGTCTCTGTGTGTCATGACTGTGTGGGTAGACTAATTGTGGAACTGAATGAGATCAAGATTCCACAGAATAATACCCAGTAATAAGCCTGAGGTTTCCTGGCTCTGTTAGTGGCCCAATTCGTACTCACCCTTTGAAGCTCCATCTAAAACATCTAAATATTTTTCTAAGGTAAAAGTCATGACATCCATCAGAAAGCCCAAACGTATCACCATTCGAGGCAATGATGAGAAAGAATATCCTTTCCTCGTGAAGGGAGGGGAGGATTTGAGACAGGATCAGCGTATCGAGCAACTTTTTGAGGTCATGAATATCATCCTTTCACGAGATGCTGCTTGTAGCCAACGGAACATGCGGTTAAAAACTTACCACGTCATCCCCATGACCACCAGGTAGGAATTCCATGAGGTTTGTAAGTCTGAAAAATGGCCAGTTTTGAAATAGTAAGAAGAAAAATCCTTTCATGAGAAAGTCTGACTGATGAGTTGTCCTCCCTTCATTCTCTTGGATGGTTGGACACCTGACCTCTCAGGCTTGTAAATATGACAGGAAAATGGAGGGACACTGGACTACTTGAAAAAAGCAGGGGATTTGACTTTTATCTCAGAAAAGGTGGGTAGCCAGGTCACATGAATTTCTATCTTGCTTAAATCCATTGGATTTATTTACCTAGCCTCTAGATGAAATTTTTAGCACAAACCCTTTGAACAATTGTCACAAACGCCCAATAGACTCATGTACCACTAAATGGGAACCACTGATCCAGAGGAAAAAACAAAAACTGTTTGTATCTAAATGTACGTGTACATCTGTTGATTTGTTACTTTTTAAATTGGAGTTTTATTCATACCTTGAATTTTTATTTCAGATTAGGATTGATTGAATGGATAGAAAACACCTGTACATTAAAGGAGCTTCTTTTAAGCAATATGTCTGAAGAGGAGAAAGCTGCTTATGAAAGGTAATACAGGGTTTTACTTGCTCTGAAGATTTGGGACTTAAATCCTTAGGTATGTGTGAAAGCTTAAAATTTAATTTGTCTAAAAAGGCTAGATTTTTTTCATAAACTGAATTTACAGATTCCTTTCTTAATCTGAGCCACTATCAATTGAGGTATTGTTTCCTTTAAAAAAAGAAAAACCTGTCTTCTGTTCCTCCACTTCTCCGATATTGTCATGAGGTACTTTCATTGTCCATTGTTCTTTTCTGCTTCATTATGAGATGACACTCTTATTTTATTGTACTTCTGAAACAAATGTAAACCTTTTACTCAAGCAAAAGAAATACAGATGAGGGTATTCCTATTTCCTATGACCTTGTGGAGATTGTGTGTTTGTTTCAGGATGTTCACATTGACTAGGATCAGTTAAGGCAGGGAAAAGAGGGAAGAACAATAACTAATTCTTTGTTTAGCTCTTAGCATAGAGTAATTGTTTGTTCTTCGTGCCATAAGAGAAAATGGGGCATTTCCAGATACGGCCTATGAATGCGCAAAAGCATTGAAAGAATTTGAAAACAGTCACTAATTCCATCTGTGATGTCACAGATTAGTCATTTGAGCCAGTGAACCATGTCACAGGTCAAAGACTTAGGTTCTGAATTACATACATTTGACCCTTTCTGAGTCTTAAGTCATGTGACTTAGCTTTCTATAAAGTAGAAGAACAGTGTCGACAGTTGTTATTAACATATGATGAAAATTATCTTGGCATTTTTCACAGATTTGAAGTCCAGTGTAAAGAATTTAGGTTGGATAAAATAGGATTTGAATAGGTAAAGAAATAAGATGTGGGAAGGGTAATTTCTCTAAGAGAGGGAGAAGTGTGAATAAAAGCATGGAGGTAGAAGGGGTGTTTTGTTTTTGCAAGAAATAATGATGCATCCTATTTTTCCAGAGGGTTTATGAAGGTGATTAACCTTAAAAGGAAGAGTTTGTGAGAGTTTATAAGCAGGGAGTACGAGTTTTGAAGCAGTGATGTATTGGACAAGAGGGAGAAAGAGTAGAGGCTGGGAGACCAGTTTGGAGTCTGCTATAGCAGCACAGGCATGAAAAAATGAGGGTCTGAAGCAGGGTTTTGTGTCCTTTGAAAACAAAGAACAAGAGTCGTTTTGGCAGAAGAATTAGCAGGCCTTAGTGACTCTATAGCATATAAGAGAGGACCAAAAAATTACACTGAAGACTTGAGCTTGGGTGAGTTCCTGTTTCTATCAATAGCAACATCATTTTTTTCTGGGGATGATTAAGGCTTGATTATCTTCCATCAGGAATTATTCAAGTAAAAGTAGGTAGAGTATGGTAAAGCTTTTCCTTCTGGGCAACATCATTATTAGCCAGGATTACCTTACTGGAGAAAGACAATCAGTGTTTCTCTTTAAGTGTTTCCCTTTAAGTAATTGAATTGTCTTCTCTAGAAGAGAAAAACTCAGTCCCTCAAGGTGTTGAAAATCTGTCTGCTAAAGCCAAGAATTCTGAGTTTGTCTGACTGACGTGTTGACTTGTGAGACACCAATTAGTCAACATCTTCTTGCCTCCACACCTCCATTCATAAAATGGAATCACAATATGGAGCCGCAACAGGCAGCTGTAGGCATTCATGGAAATGAATACAGTATACTAGGGCTATCTTACCTGTTTGAAAAAGAGACTTTCAGTCAGTTTTAAGTGACATTCTTACCAGTTTTACAAGCTAAAGATTTTTTTTTTACTTGTAGGAACAAGCAGAAAGGAGGCTTGAATCAAAAGGTCAATTTAGAAACTGACTTACAGTAATGAGTCACAGGAAATATACCATAAATGTATCAAATGAGATAACAAATGTAAAGTGCTTAGCACAGTGTCTGCTGCATAATAAACGCTTAATAAATGCTTATTTCCTTTTCTATCATAAATGTTTGAAATACTAACTTCCCTTACAGTAAGTTAACACTTTTGTACATTTGTAGGAAAAAATGATTAGTCTTTATAGCAGCAACCGAAGTTGGCTGAACCTGTACAATTCTGTATATTTCCCAGTGGGCCAAGCATTTCACATGTTCTCACAGATAACAGTGAGGACAGCATTTTAAATTCCAATTCTTGAGCAGCAATTTTTATTTTAAAATAATTCAGTCTTGTTTTAATTTGGGCTTTGATGTGTCTATAAATGAGGAGAAAGGATAATATTTTAAACAGGGGGAAAATAGGCTGAACCAACCTCTCCCCCTACCCCCTAAGTGTTTACGTGTGTTTTAAAAATGGCAGTGTGGAGGAGCATGATACTGCACATCTGTAGTGTCAGCTACCAGGAAAGGGGAGGCTGCTGAGCTCTGTTGAGCTCAAGAGTTCTGAGCCACAGTGGGCTTTGCTGATTGGGTTATCTACACTAAGTTTGGCATGAATGTGGTGAGCTCCCAGCAGTGAGGGGCAAACCAACTGAGGTTGGAAACAGCTATAGGCCTGCAAGTAGTCTCAATCCTTCCAGCCTGTTAGAAAGACCCAGTCTTTTTTTTTTTAAATAGCAATATGATACCTTACTCATCCACTTAAAACATCAGAATATGGTATAATACTGTACATTTATCAGTATGGCTTGATCAATAGACATTTTCTTTTAAAGTTTAGAGGGTTAAATTATCCCTGGTCTAAGTTGCTAGCTAGATAAAATATTTATTAAACACTTTTAATATGCCAGATACTTTAAGTGCTGGGAATACAGATAAAGGCAAATATAAGCTATCCCCTGACATCAAGAAGCTCATATTCTAATGGGAAAAGACAGCCCATCAAATGGAGCTAAAGAAGAGGGGGCGTGTTCTGGGAGCTGAACCAGGTTTGAGGTGAGCATGTCTAGCATGGGGACATCGTCCAGTCGAGGTCTGGAAAGGAACTTCACCAGTGAGAGGAGGAAGCTGCGGGGTGGAGGTATGGCCAGGCCACTTCCAGGAGGTGGAAAAGTAGTCTGGGGAGACCTGGGCTGAGTGAGGTGTGATTGTAATACAGTACAATTATATTAGATTTGTATTAAGCAGAAAATTATTGTGTCAGATTGTTTTTCGTTTTATGGCTGTGTGTTTAGACAGCAGGATAGAGTTAAAGTTTTTTAAGAGTTTTTTGCCAATGAAAGACAGTATATAAATTAAATTTCATATCCGCTATCCAGAATAAGAGGCTAACGTTCTGTAACATAATATAACAGAAGCTTAATTTTTTTCCCACACTCTTCTACTGAGAATGACACCAAACTATATATGAAATTGTCAGGGTGGGGCATATTCTGAAATCATATGATCCTAAAGAGAAACTGATTTTTGAATTCTGTTTTTAATTTCTATTGTTAGTGGACCCAAAGCCCCACATTTTGAATATGGTACCTGGCTAGCAAAAATGACTGGAAAACAAGATATTAGTGCCTATATGTTAATGTACAGGTAAGTGTGTTCTATAAATGGCTAATTAATTAACAAGTATGTACCAAGCCTGGTACTAAAGATACAGAGATTAAAAATTAGATACTTCCTTATCTCAAGAAGATTACATTCCATACCCAGTATGTGTCTGTGTTAATACACATATCTACAAAGTAAGTGCAAGGTGATTTTGCAGGGAGGGTGCTGGTGGCTAGGAGGTGTCATGGAAGGTTTCATGTAGAAAGAGCTGGATCTTGAAGAAAATAAGGAATTCTAAGAGATAGAAACAAGGAGAGTGTGCTGCACACTTAGGCAACGGCTGGTAGAAGCACCGAAATGAGAGAGAGCATGTTATAGGAGAGAAAACAGCAAGGCCAGCATGGCTGGACCAGAGAGTATGTGAAAGGGAGCAGAGTGGAATAAAGCTTGAACAATAGATTGGAATCAGGTGGTGAAGGGATTTAAACGCCAAATAGAGGAATTTGTATTTGATCCTAAAGGTATTAGGGAACCATCAGAGTTCAATGAATTAGAAAGGTCAGGTCTGTGTTTTAGGAAAATCACATTGACAGCTCTGGAAGATGGATTGGAATAGAGAAAGTCTTAAGGTAGTGAGAATTCTTGCAGAAGTCCAGGTGAGAGGTGAGGAGAGCCCACACTATGTTGGTAGCCATGGGAGTGGAGTAGGAAGATTTGGCAGCTGATTGGAAACATAGGATGAGAGAGAGAGAGGAGTCAAGGAAGTCTGCAAACTTGGGAGACTGTTTGAATCTGCTGTTGAAGTTTGGAATTTGAAAGGTTGAGTAAACGACTGGATACCAGAGCTCAGGAGAAAAAAAAAAAAAACAAGGCTCGATTTATATATTTAAGTGTTATCTACATTAGAGATGTTAGGTGAACCCATGGAAACTGATGAGGTCACCAAGCGAGAGAGGAGGGAAAGAAAAGAGAAGAGGGTCCAGGATAGAGCCTTAGTGGACACACACAGTCAGGCATGATATCGATGGCGATCCTGCAAAGGGGATCAGAAAGGACTGGTCCAACAGGAAGAAAAAGACCCAAGAGACAGCTGTCACAGAAACCCAGAGAGGAGAGAAGACACAGGAAGAGGAGGTGGTCAGCCGCATCTCTTGTTGAAGAGAGGTCCGCAAGGAGGAGGGCTGAGAAAAGGCCGTTGGATTTGACAACTTAGGGGTCTTGTGTAACTTCGGAGACAGTATAGACAGATTTCTGTAAATTTGCATTGCAAAATTCAGCTCTCCTGCCTGCAGGTGGCAGTTGAGAAGTGAGTGCCAAGTTCCATATTGTATACCTCACAGAGTTGTGGTAAGGAAAGCATTGTGTTTTGTAAGTCTTCAAATGCTGTGTAAAATGTAAATTACTGTTACATATTATTATTATTATTGCTTCTTTCTATTTCTAGGAAAATTTTAGTTACTATTAAGTGTAATATATTTTAATGAAAGAAGTTAGGTTCTTAATTGTGTTTTTTGATGCTCATATTTCTAAATTAATATGCTTTACATTTTTTTTCTTGAATACAGTATGTTGTAGTGGTAGTATTGTTTTTTTGTGTTTTTTCTTAAATGATATTCATTAATTCAAGTTAAAAAAAATTTTAATTAAGCATCTGTTATGTGAAAAGCAGAGGTAGTACAGCATATTGAATTAGAGACTTGGCCTTGGAGCCAGGGACACCTGGCTTCAAGTTCTGCCTGTGGTACACACTGACTGAGAGTCCCTGGGCAAGTCATTTAACCTGTCTATGCTTTAGGCAATTCTCTAAGACTATTAATTGCAGAAATCAGTTACCAACATGAATTAATAGAGGAGAGGGAGTATCCTTACCTCAGAGTTTCCTATACCAGTGAAAACACAGATATCCTGTCCCTACCTTTATACCTGTGTGAAAACCACCGTGCTATTTTCTTCCCTTATGGGAATGAATGATTGAATGGATAAGTATTGAGTGCTTACTATGACTAAGTACAGGGATACAAATAATAAAGCAGTTTCTGCTCTTGAGTTAACACTGTAGTTGGGGAGAAAACACATCTAGAAGGGTTCAGATTCAGGGCAAATGGAAAGGCCAGGAAACCCTGTGAATGTGTGGACAGGGCAGTTCGCAATGCCTCGGGGTGCCCCAGGGCAGATGGTGAGGCCCAGAGGACTTTAGGACACAGTGGCAGGACAGATGATAAGGACAGGTATCCTCTGTCTTACCAGAAGGATTGTAGTTGATGAATCGTGGCTTACGGAAGCGGTGAACGGTCTTGGCCCATAGTGGGTACTCAGTGTTTACTGATTGATTGATGTCTCCTTGGCCCTGAGTGAGAAGGATTGAGGGTCCTAACCTGCGGCTCTGGAGGGGGATGGGCCAGCCAAAGAATCAGAGTGTAGTAGGGATTTTTTGGTATCCCCAAAGAGACGGGGATGTCATAGACACTGATGGCTAGCCAAGATCAAGAAAAGGGAAGAAGGGGTCTTTGAGGGAGGGTTGGAGGAAGAACTCCTGCATGGCTAATACTTCCTGAAGCCCGGTCAGGGTGACCAGTCAGGGGAGGGGGGAGAAGGGCAGCATCATTGGCAGCTCTTCTTGCCGTGCTGTGCCGACCCAGGGGCTCCAGGTAGCCCTGACTGAATGAGCCTCAAAGATAAGACGCGTGTGTAGAATATGGAAGCTGTAAAGGAGAGGCGCAAACAGTGCTTTCCTGTAAAGCAGGCCACAGGACATGAGCTTTTGGGATTTATTGCTGTATCTGTAGACTAACAAGTAGAAGTTAATGTTACACTTTCACCATAGTTCTTTTTGTATTGAGATGATGTGATTTTATCCTAATAAATGATCAGAATTCTTCAGTGGTATGTGGAGGCAGCTAGGTGGCACTGTGGCTACAACTCTGAAACTAATTCAAATCTGGCCTCAGACACTTAACTAGCTATGTAACCCTGGGCAAGTCACTTAACCTCTATCTGCCTCAGTTTCCTTATCTGTAAAATGGAGATAATAATAGCACGTACCTCCTAGAGTGGTTGTGAGGATAAATGAGATATTCATAAAGTGCTTTGCAAACCTTAAGGCCCTATAGAAATACTAGCTCTAGTAAAATAGATTATGAACAGATCATCCAAAAACAGTCATTTGATACTTGAGTTTCATTTGAAGCAAACATTTTAAAAAATTAAATTTCAAGAATTTCAGTGCTGAATTTCAATTTCGATAAATTTGTGTCATTTAATCACAGACGAGCTAATCGTACTGAAGCTACCACATCTTTCAGAAACCGAGAGAGTAAAGTACCAGCAGATTTGTTAAGGTGAGTAAACTTCATCTAACTTTTTTGAAATCATATGTCTGTACTAGTTAATGAGACATTGCTTCTGAATTCCATAGGAGGGCCTTTGTTAAAATGAGCACAACCCCTGAGGCCTTTCTGGCTCTTCGATCCCATTTTGCCAGTTCTCATGCACTGTTGTGTATCAGCCACTGGATCCTAGGGATAGGAGATCGGCATCTATCCAATTTTATGATCAACATGGAGACGGGTGGCATGATTGGAATAGATTTTGGGCATGCATTTGGATCAGCTACACAGGTATGTTTTTTAGAGCCTTTAAAGTATGGTATTGGGCTGCTCTTTTCTGTTGATTTAGTTGTCACATAGCAGTCTAATATTATCAAGCAGTTATGGCAGGACCCTATAAATTTGATTATTGGAATTTTTCCACCTCCTCTTTTTTGTGCAGTATATTCACAGGAAAGGCAGGGTTCACATTCTCCTTCATGTTATACAAACACCATATAAATGCAGTAATGGTTAAAGGATGGTTGTAAACTTATATCTTGAGATTTTTAGTAAATATTTTTTATTTTCTATGTGACTTTATTTTTCTCCTCTTTAGTTTCTCCCAGTCCCTGAGTTGATGCCTTTTCGTCTAACTCGCCAATTTATCAATCTGATGTTACCAATGAAAGAAACTGGTCTTATCTACAGTGTCATGGTGCATGCTCTAAGAGCCTTTCGCTTAGATCCAGATCTTCTCATCAGCACCATGGATGTATTTGTAAAGGAACCTTCTTTAGATTGGAAGGTAGGTTTTGGCTATATTAAGTTTTCTATTCTACTGTATCCTCGCTGAATTATAAACCTGAGAGGCATCAGATTATAACTTTAGTAAAGCTTTTACATATTTTTATTGCTTTGTATAGTGTTATTTGAAACTAATATTTAAATTGTAGATGATAAATGTCAGACTCATCTTGCCTGAAAACTAACTATATAAAAACTAAGCAGAAGCCAGAGCAACAAATAGTTGTTCATCTTGGATAAGGTGGAGGAAAGGAAAGCTCAGTGAAGGCTGACATAGTTGAGCTATGGGTGGAAATATAATTCTTTTGATGTTCTTTCTGTGACATAATGTCTAAAAGTTGGAAACATTTAACAGTGAACTTACCTGAATCACATATTTATTTTTATTACTTAGTATTTTGTGTCCCCCCCCAGTATACCTCAGAGTTTCTTTGTAAGCCATAAAGAAGTAAAGTTAGTGAACCTCTTCATGTGTAACTGAACATATATTCAAAAATAACTTCAATCTACTCCATCTCGTTAAATTCATAAACACTGGCATACATTTTTAACACTGCCTAGTATAATTGGGCATAGACATCAGTTTGCCTAGAGAAGTTTGTTTGGGAATTTGTTCTGTGTGACTGTGGTCATGATTATATAATTGCTAAGTAGAGGAAAAAACACTGTTGTTCTCTCTTAGAACTTTGAACAAAAGATGTTGAAAAAAGGAGGATCATGGACCAGAGAAATAAACATCACTGAAATAAACTGGTATCCTTTACAGAAAATAAATTATGCTAAGAGAAAGTTAGCAGGAGCCAATCCTGCAGTCATTACCTGGTAAGTGTTACTTACTTATATGAGACTCGTTAGATTTTGTGTTAATGACCAAAATTGCCCTTGCTGAGATGAAGAAAATAAACTTTTTTTTTAACCAGTCTTAAAAGATTATCTGAGACTTCTAGGGTGGAGAAGGGGGTTGGAGAAGGATGAAAAAAAAGAGTCATTTGACCATCCAAGAGAATATTGTATTTGTATACTACAAAGTTTTCTTTTTCCTTTAGCTCTTTATTAAGGAAGCCTAAAAGGTATAGCAACTAAACAGAAAACTTGAAAGCATCGACTCCTGTTACATCTTAACCTCAGATACTTATCTTTATTGATACTAGGTTTTCATTTAGAAATGCTGATTTAGACTCAGTGTTCTCAGTTCTTCATTCTAATCATCAGAACCTTCCAAAAATGGAATGGATTACTTGAGTTTTCCATGATTCTAGGTATTTGAGTAGAGGCTAGATGATGATGATGCTTTGTTAGGGATGCTGTAGAGAGGATCAGTGCATCCATCAGGGTACCTCTGGATGATCTGAAAGGTCCTCCCCAACACTAAGGACGATTTTCCTGAGATTTCAAGCAAATCTAAGTGTCCAAAACCGCTTTTTACTTCCATAACTGGAAGGAGAAAGTTATTCTTAGGAATTAAGAAGGAAAATGACCAGAGGAAAACTTGATGAACTCTGTAGCTTTTGCTTAAGGAGATGATCTCTAAGGTCCTTTCCCCTTCTAAAAATCCTATGATTCCATGGAATCGGGCTTGTTGAATTTACTGTAAGTGATGAAATGAAGAGATTATCATAGCACAGTAAGGAATACAGCCATAGAAAGAAACAAATACATGGTTTAAAATAATGTGATTTTTATTTCAGTGATGAATTACGCCTGGGCCACGAGAAGGTCTCTGCCTTTGAGTATTATGTGTCTGTAGCTCGAGGAAATAGAGATTACAACATTCGTGCTCAACAACCAGAGGACAGGCTTTCTGAAGAGACTCAAGTCAAGTGTCTTGTGGATCAGGCTACAGACCCCAATGTGCTTGGCAGGACTTGGACAGGATGGGAGCCCTGGATGTAACTCTGGAGAGAAGAGGGAAGTATCAAAGAAAAATACGTGAAGTTCTTAGAAGTAAATAGGCCCATCTTCCTGAAGCACTGAAGAAAAGAAAACTAGTTTGAACTTCGTTTTGTGGAATTGAATATAATTCATCGTCATGATTCAAAATTAATGCCATTGTAACAGTAAGAATAACGTTTTATAGCAGGAGAAAAAATATAGGCCCACACCAAGACCAAAGATGAGATGCTTTTTAAAAAACTATCGGTCTTTTTCATTTAAGCATGTTGTAGATGCTCAAGTTAGCTATCCACCTACATTCATTGTGATTTTATCCACCATCATCTTGGGAAGTTTCTTAGCAAACCAACAACTAATGAGGTTGAAATTTTCATGTATTATTCAAACTGGTCATAGGAATGGGAGGTAATGGCCCACCTGTAGCAAGACTTTGGGGAAAAAAAAAAAGACCAAAAGCATACATTATTTACTGCTTGTAATTACTGTTCTTTAACTTTTCTTTATAAATAAAACAATAGTAGACCCTTACTAATGTCTTATTTTGGATCCATTTTATAGGTTGTTTTTTTTTTTTTCTCCTCTTCCCAATTCTGGCAGATTTACTTAAAAGAAAAAATTCTTTGAGAAAAATTTGACCTATATGACCAATTTCTGCCAGTCTGATCCATAAAGGAGAAAAGATAAAAGTGCCTTGAGTTAAATATATACATTTACATTCCTCTCTTATCCTCAGCACAAAGATAACTTCAGTGAACCCCCACGTATGCTGACAAATGATACCAAAGTACAAAGCGTCTTGTTTGTGAAATATTAAAAATGACTCTACATTTAAAGAAATTCCATACTTCAAACACAAAACTGCAAGCATTACAGATCAATGAAGAACTCATTTACAATTAACAAGATTGTGTAATTAAAAATCACTTCTTTAGTAAGCACTGAAGTCTCAGCTCCTCTTAACATGTCCTCAGGCCAGTGATGCTTTTTATGGTGACTAATTTTTTGGAACCATTCTTAGACTTTGGTGTGAAATAAGATTGGGCTTAAATGATGGTAGGTATAATAAAGTTAATATTGGACACAACATGTCTGGCAGGTATGAAGTTGTAAAGTCTAGAGTTAGGGCTTATTAAAAGGAAAATGAATAATACAGGTTGGTTGTCTTTTTTTTTTTGAAGTAGTTTCGAAAGAATAATTCAACTTCTCTAGTAACGCGTTGTGTCACTAGTTAATTCTAGTATAGTCAGATGGATCCCATTATGGCACTGAAACATTTATAGTTTGTGAAGAGTGTTCTCAACAAATGACATTTATTCAGCTGAAATATTTTATCTTTTCAGGAAAAATAAGGGAGATCATGTATGTGAAAATCTACTATGTATATAATCCAGTGGATACTTTTTGCTGCAACATGGAGACAATCAGACCAGAATTTAGCTAACTTTTGATTTGGACTGTTCAAAAAATATTCCATTTTCTTTAGCTGTTGTAATTTTGATTTTTTTTCCCTCACATATGCAAATGGAACTGAATACATCCAATCCCGATTTTAAATGTTTGTTTCCTGATAATGTAGAATGAGGTTGATTTGTCTGCATTATGTGAAATTACTGAAACTTGTGAACTACTTTTTACATTTTATATCAATAAAAGAAATGTCACTTCAAGTTTACTGTATGGAAGTGTCTTCAATCAGAGCTTTCTGCTTGGAAATGACGACATAACTAATTATGAGTACATTAAAAAAAATCCCCAAGCTGCAGCTTACCTTGTGTTCAAAAACCAATTGTAAAACTCAGTCAAGGGGCAGCTAGGTGGTACAGTGAATAGAGCACCAGCTCTGGAGTCAGGAGGACCTGAAGTCAAATCCAGCCTCAGATACTTGACGCTTACTAGCCATATGACCCTGGGCAAGTCACTTAACCCTGATTGCCTCACTCAAAAAAAGAAAAAACAAAAAAACTCGGTCAAGATGGTGAATTCCCTCATCACACGTCTATGAGGGACACGTCTGACTACTTTGACCTGTAACTGAAGAGCAAAACTTAGGCTTGTGGTTGTTTTGCAAATAGTAATGTCATACCTGGAGCTACCCCAAGACTGATGACATGGTAAGGTCAGCATCACCCAAACCAATAGCTCTTAGCCCTCACCGATGCGTTTCCTTTTAAGTTAGTATTTTATCACAAGGACCTCATGTAGTGAATCGTGGTATCAACCAGTATCCAATAACGATGAAAACAGATCAAATACTGTCACTTCCCGAGCCACCTATTCCCACAATCCTGACTCCCAGCCTCTCAAGTCGCTAAAGCTACCAGTTGTGGCTCAGGTTCAGTAGCTGTGCTAGAGCTCACTCTCGACCTATTGACACGTGAATGGGGGGAAACACTTGCCACCACAAAAACGGTTGATGTGGGTTCCGTGTCTCCATTATTGGATGCTACAAGAATAACGAGAGATTAGGTCCCAGCTGTTGATCACGTGTTTAGGAGCAGTCTCACTGAGGCCCAAGGCAGACATCTGGAGGAGTAATGAAACCTGAAGCAGTATCAATGCTATGCTGCGTCATACCCAAAGGAGGCCCTCAGCAGGAGGGGAAAGGAAGTCATCTACAAAACGGGCAGGATGCAATATGCCCACCTAATTTTTTTGTTTTGGCTGCTTTCCTTCCTAATGCTCTTTTCAAAGTCTCCTTCCCGGAAATGTTCCAGTGCTGCTGCCTGCTGTGGTACAGCCTCCAGGGATCATAGTCAGTCTCAAAGATTACCTAGAGTAAATTTAAAGAGATCCCTACTAATTATGATGGGAGAAGGATATTTAGTTTTTAAGGAAAAGCATTTATACTTCTGAAACTGAAGCATCTTTTTTCTTTTTCTGCTGCTAGACTAAAGCCTGGTTTTACTACATCTGGCTCCCAAGCTTCTTGATAGAGCATCAGAGTTTGGCATGCCCTACAACCATAGGGAATGCCTTGGGTTTGCAGGGACTCTGGCTCCAGGTGTGGGAACCAGTAGAAAAAATTGAGATCTCAAAAGACAAGCCGAGATTTTTTTGCCGGAAACTGAATAGATTAAAATCATTTTATCCCCAAAGGACTGTGACTATGAAAGGACAGCCCCGAATGAAGTGCATCAATGTGGTCAGAACACTAGGGAACAAAATAAATATATTAGGATGTCAGAAGGAGGCCTTTGTCGTACCAAACAATAAATAACCAAATACAAATGCACTAAAATACACGGCACTGCATTTGTCTTAAAATTTCCAGTGGGTCTATTGTTTTAATAACAGTGTACTGAGTAATGCGTTAGGAAGGCAAAACATTTTCAGTTGTCCCTTTGGGACCGGCTCATTGAACAACTGGTATATGTAAAGCACTGTTTGGAACTGAGGCTTCCAACATGAAATCAGACCCCATCCCTGCCTTCGTGGAGCTGACAGTCTAATAGATAAGAAAATGAATGAAAGGTTTTTAGATGATTGTGGTAGGTAAATAAGTATAACATTGTTTTCATTTAATTTAGAAATTAGCTTTGTAGTGTTATGTCATGACTTCATCGTTTGGTAGGCATTTAATAAATGCTTGTTAAATTATAAATATGGAACACTACTGAATCTTTTTTTTGGGATATTCTCTAAGGCAGAGGGTTATTTCACATGTAGTTTTGAGTATAATGTCAAAATCATTTAGTAAACAAGATAAATGTTACCATACGGTACCCTGAAGTGTCATGAAGTTTGGCCAGCTTATTCCATGCATCCTAAAATGGTTTGTCATGCAGAGGTTCACTAAGTAAGGCTCACTAACTGAAGTTTGCTGCTTACATGAAACTTAAATGCTAATCACTGGAGGATATCGGTGACACAAAGGGGATACTAACTGTACTTAGTGATTGATATTAGGGGAGAGCACACCCAAATGATCTATCATTAGAAAAACCCACCTCAACCCTGAAGGGGTGCCCCTGTCAGGAAGCTCTCTGTGAATCTCCATTTTATACCACTTGTAGCAATCCATTAAAAAAAGGACTATTGGTGTATTCAAAAGGTTGGCCCTTAGCCCTTGATCAGGAAGCTTTGACCAAGTACTTACCTGGTGTCCATTTCCTACTATGCTAGACCTAGTAGGTTATACAGGAGAAAAAGAAGATACGGTTCTTGCCCTCAAGGAGCTTATAATCTAAAAGTAAGCAGAAAACAATTATAAAGAAACTCTAAGACAAGCTAATTCAAGTCAATGCAATAAACACTAAGAACTCTGTCCATTTTGCTAAGGAAAAAGTACAAGAATGCATACAGTGAAAGATTTGTAGTCTTAAGACATGTTCAGAGAATCTTGTGTTGAAGCCTGAAAAATATAGAATTTGGATTGGTGGAAAGGAGGTTTTGAGGTTTGCAGTAAGGAACAATATTCATGTTTTGTTCTCTAGTGGATGAGGCATATTTATCATGAAATATCCATTGGTGGGAACCAAGGCCAGAAATGAGAAGATTGGTTGGGAAGCTGTTACTATGATAGTGCATGCGTTTGGTAATGAGGATTTGCACCAGGGTGATCATGGTTAGAATAAAAAAGTTATTCATGCAAAGAGATGTTTCCAAGGTGGAACATCTAGGCTTTAGTGAGGTGATTTGATGTGGGGAGAGGAAAGGCAATACCAGTGTTTCAAACATGGGTGACTGGGTAAGTATCAATGATGGAGAAAGGGAATCTAGGAGAAGGAAGAGCTTGGCAGTAGCTAGATAGAGCTAGATAGAGCACTGAGCTTGGAGTCAGAAAGCTCAAGTTCAAATCCTGCTTCAGATAGTCAATAGCTGTGTGGCTCTGAATAGGTCTATGTTTCCACATCTATAAAATGAAGGTGTTGCAATCAATGGCCTGTAAGATCCCTTTAGGCTCTAAATCTATGATCCTTTAAATTTGGGGAGGTTTGGTTTTTTTTCTTTGGCTAAGCAATGGGGTTAAGTGACTTGCCCAGGGTCACACAGTTAGTAAGTGTTATGTATCTGAGGCCAGATTTGAACTCAGGGCCTCCTGAGTCCAGGGCCAGTGCTCTATCCACTGCACCACCTAGCTACCCCATAATGGGGAGTTTTCAAATGTTATTTTACAGAGGGATCCTCACAAGGTACAACTGTAGGGAAAATGGTAAAACTGCATTGGACCTGTCTGACTGCACTGCAATTCCAACTAAAAAAGGCTTTTCCTAACTCTGTGGTCAGGATACCAGCCCCAGTGACAGAATGTCTGCCCTGCTCCCTAGCTGTCCAAGACGCTTCCATTCCAAGCCATCAGCTGAGTAGGGTTAAGCACTTTGGACATTCACCAGATCCCTCTCTATACATTAAAAAAAAGGACAGAAAGAGAACCAAAAGACGTTTGGAAAGAAGTAGACACACAAAACAGTTTGGGAAGAAACTTGTAGAATTTTTACATTTATTTTTTAAAGCAAGTAGTATAAAGTAGAGATTCACAGAGGCCTGACTCTGTCTCCCACTTGGGGATCCAGGAATACCCCTAGAGGGTTGGGGTGGCTTTTTCTAATGATTTATCATTCTGGCATGTTTTCCCATCATATCAATCATCAAGTACAGTTAGGATCTCCCTTGTATCACTGATACCTTCCAGTAATTCCACTCCAGTTTCATAAAACCAGTAAACTTCAACCAATTTTTACAAAGGGTTATTTACTGAGAGGATCTAACAAAAGCAGAAGTACAAACATTTCCCCGCTGAGACTCAGACACATTCCCTCCTTTGCCACCTCAGTGCCTGTGGAAAGTGGGTTCAATCTTAAATCATTTGCCCCCACCCCTTCACTTCTATTTTAGGACCTAGCATCACAGTTTCAGGGTCAGTCCAGCGATGGGCTGAATCCCCACTGCTCTGGCACTGTTGAACCATGCATGCTCACTGTCCACAAACTCTGGCATGGATTCTAGCTCCCAGATGTCTGATGGCTCTCCTGATTTTTCAAAGATTACAAGGGGGCAGCTTAGTCTGTTTCATTTCCAATACTTCTTCACCCAAGGCAGGAAAGGATAAGAACAGGGACAGAAGCACACACAGGGCTTCATGCCAACCAGAGTGGAAAGAGGAGGCCGTAGGTATGACCTGTCTCAGCAACAGCACGGGCCGTGCTCTCACAGTTTCATGCCAACTCCAGGTGAAAAGGGGCCCAAGGTCCCTTCTTCTCAGAGGCACACAACAACACCTCCTCCCTGGACACCAGAGCAGGAGAAAGTGATAAGCTGCTCCTAAAGGAGTCTTGTGAACGTTCTCCCAATTCCAGCACAGTAGGCAATCAAAAGCATTTCTTCACCATGTGGTGGGTAGACTAGAAAAAGTCATACCTATGCATGCTCTGAAGTGGAGGTCGGAACCCTCCACTACGCTGCATCACACCTATCCAGAGACAAGTTCCCCGGGCCATCCCATTTGATTTGGTAGCAAGCAGAGCACTCTACATGTTCTTTGAGGATGGGGCTCCAATCGGTCCCATAATTACACGTGAACATCAAGAGACTTGGTTTTCCGTAGTCCAGAGCTCTTTAGATTTCATCTGCGTTGTAGATGGGTGACGTTTGGCCCATTCATCTGCATGGCTACCCGCTACCCCACATGCACTAAGTAGTATGCTGATAAATGTTTAACAACCAGTTCCCCAGAGGGGAAAAAAAATGAGACACACTTTTAAGTTTAATTGATATTTAACATTTTCTCCACCATTTTTTTTAAGTCCAGACTAGATAGTCAACAAAAAAATAAAGCCCTGATTTCTAGCATTTGTCAATTTCCATGGTGTAAAGGCTCACACTGAAATTGAACAACTCAGCACACACCTGCCTTAATGGGACTGCCTCTCATTGTGACTCTGACGTTAATTCTGGCTGATTCATGTGAATTAACAGGATATGATTTCATCAGCTGATGCAAAAGAGATGATTGACCATCTTGCTTGCTGAACAGCTCTCTAAGATTAAGGGGAGAAAGGCTAAAGGCTCAATGTGGACAATGCAAATATTTAAAATCTGGAAGAAGTTTGCTTCATGAGGATATCTACTTAAAGATATCCACTTGAACTTGTGACACAATTGGGTTTTTTTGAGGCCGTGCAACATGACGGCTCTTCCCAGAATTATGCTGTGATTGCTGTCAGTTTGTCAAACACAAGAAAAAGTAGCTTCAAGTGGAAATTGCAATATTACTCCCTTTCTGTTTCCTAATGAGTGTGCTCCTTTCAAGTTAGAAACTTAGCCAGTATTCTCCACCTTCCAGGTGGCACTTTACTTTCTTTTCTTGTATGTAGTAAATGGGTTTTAATAGGGTGGCAAAATTACATTTTGATAGATTCACTTCTATTAATGTCCTGGGTGGATACATGACCTTTTTAGAAAATGAAGTGCCAGGAGAGCGATGGTTTTAAATACTACCAGTGCAGCAGAAAATCCAGTGTGGCAGTAACAGAGGCCAAGTAAATAGCCTTTGGTTTAAAATGAATCCAATAGAATGTAAACTCCTAGAGTGCAAAGGACTGTTGTGTTTTTGTCTCTGGGTCCCTAGCACCTATCACAATTCCTTAAACACAGTGGGCACTTTATGAATATTTGAATTAAATGGCTGATTTGAAATACATATATATATGGTTTAGCTTTGCTTGAGTTCAGCAATCTTTTATCTTACTTACCTTCCAAAGGGCCCAGTAGGGTGATGCACCAAGGGCTACCCCAAGGTTCTCAAGCTTGGGAAGCTAGCAGTCATTGATAAGTTTCTTATTTATGAGGGTTTCAACTTTGCCCAGATTCACTAAATGATTCACTAAATGCTTGCTAAGTCAATATGTGACTTAGCCTATGCAAATAGAGCCCTGAATGTTTGGAGACAAACTTGCTTTAATTCCTCTACATTGCTTTAAAAAAAAAAAAGAAAGAAAGAAAGGAAAAAAAAGGAGCCTTTGTCTGAGCTCTGTGACTTCATGGATGTAAGGTCTGTGAGGGCAGGGATCATTTCTATTCAACTTGGGAACCCCTCTTAGGTTGTCCCCCAAACCCAGCACATTGCTCTGCACATGGCAGCGATTCAGTGCTGCTTGCATGAATGACTGATTTGTGTCAAAGGTAAGCTGTCAAAGTATCTCAGAACTGCCTACCTGTTTCCCAGGCTAACTTCTAAAGTGTATATTGAGGGAGAATATCTTTTCCTCACATGATCGTTTTATTATCCTATCAAGGCTTATATACATTATGATTAATTTTAATACTTTATTTTAAGAAAATAAACTATCCCTTTTCTTTCAATTTAGGTAGCATGATCCCAGGCTAGACCCTTTGTACTCCACCATAGCTAACACATTGATGGTTTTTTGTTCTGTACTTGTGATTTCTGGTATAAAGTACTCTCAGTAAGGAAACTCCCTCTATCTGTGCAGATTGGGACCCGCTCTGGAATTGATAGTCTGAGATAGTTGCCTAAGAGTCACACAACTAGTAAGTGTCTGAGGCCAGATTTGAACTCAGGAAGATGAGTCTTCCTGACTCCAGGTCTGGCACTTTATCCACTGCATCACCTAGCTGCCCAACTAATATTTATAGAATACTTTTAAAGTTTGCAAAGTGCTTTTCATATATTATCTCCGAAAGAAAAAAGAGTGAAGTCAAGATGGCAGAGTGGTGGAAGCTGACCTCAACCCCAGAACTCCTTGGCAGAGAGCTAGGAAACAACAGACTGAATGTACTCACACTGTAATTTTTCCAGTCCTCATGAGTGAAGGGAGACAGAGAGAAGTCTACAGATACTGGGGATGGGGCCTACCAAAGAATGACCACATTAAGCATTCTGTTGTAGGGAAAGACACAACTGCGCAAGAGGGAGTCCCAGACCCAGCACAGACCTTGTACACCATGCAGGAACAGGGGCCAACTAGCAGCTTAGTCCACCCAGATTCAGGGTGGACTAAGGAAGAGACTTACCTAAGGACATTCCAGGGTAAGGGGCAGTCACAGGCCCTAGAATTTGTACTGAGCTGTACAGAAGCAAGGAGTAGCTATGAGGCTCTGACCCTAGGAGTGGAGTGAGGATCTCACATTCAGCCGCCAGCCTATGCTGAAGCCTATGGTGGAATAACCAGGGCAGGGAACCAGAGTGTAACACTCAATACTCCTGGAAAGCAGCAGCAGGACTCCAGAAAACTCAAGCTCAGCCCAGATATTCCCTCCAGAAGTAAACAGTGCCCAACTTTAATATAAAGTCCAAAGTTAAAAAGTAGGCTTGAAGAATAAGCAAAAAAAAAAAAAAAATCCCACCATAAAAAGGTATTATGGTGATAGGGATGCTCAAAACACAAACCAGAAGTACAGAATGACTCCAAAACATCTACAAACAGAGGTTCAAAGAAAAAAACATTCGACTAAAATTCCTAGAAGAGATGAAGCAAGAGTTTTTATCTTTTTTATATGGTGTGAGATGTTGGTTTAAGTCTACTTTCTTCCATAGTGCTATCCAATTTTCCCAGCAGTTTTTGTCAAATAGGAGCTGAGGTTATTGATCTTAAAAGAACAATGGAAAGAGAAAAAGAGAGAAGAAAGATGGGGAAAATTATCTCATATAATCAGGGTGTGCAAGTAGAAGGAGAAAGGGGTGAGGAGAGTAGGCAATATTAGCACCTTACTCTAATCTGAACTGGTCAAAGGAGGGAAAAACACACACTCATTGGGTACTGAATTACATTTCATTCAATAAGGAATCAGGAAGGAAAGGGGAGAAGGGTAAAAGGAATAAAAGGGAGGGTAGATTAAGGGAGCAATGTCCTAAGTAAAACAAACTCAAACTAAGGATATTTATAGCAAAAATCCTTATAACAAAAATATTTATAGCAGCTATTTTTGTAATGTTAAAGAACTGAAAACTGAGGAGATGCCTATTAATTGGGGAATGGCTGGATAAATTATGTTAGAGGAATGTGATGCAAAACTGTGCTGTAAGAATGATGAAGACAGGGTTTTCAGAGAAACTTTGGGAGACTTATATGAACTGATAGAGAGTGAAGTAAGCAGAGCCAGAAGAGCAATTTATATAATAACAACAATTTTGTGAAGATAAACAACTTTAAAGAATTAAGATGCAAGACCAACCAAAGTTCCAGAGGATTCATGATAAAACATACTACCCATCTCTTAATAAACAGGTATGAACTCAAAGTGCAGAATGAAATATATTTTCTGGGACATAGCCTATGAGGTAATTTCTTTTGCTTAACTGTATATATTTGTAAACAGGGTTTTGTTTTTCTTTCTTTTTCAATTAGGAAGGGGAAAGGAGAAAGGTGACAAGGTAGATTTTAGTTAATTGAAATACATTTTAAAAAATAAACCAAAAAGAGGTATTCCCTTCTAAATTAAATAAGTGTTGCCAGCTTTACACAAAAATGACAAAATTTGAGTAAAAATTATTATTTTGTATGATAGTCTAGAAAGTTTTCTTAAAAGTAGAGTCAAAGGAGGCAATATGGAGGAATAGGTAGAAAACCAGTCCTGGAGTCAGGAAGACCTGAATTCAAGTCTCACCTCTGATATGTATTGGCTGTGCATAAATCATTTAACCTCACAATGCCCCAGGCAACTCTGACTATAAATTGAAGGTAAAATTTGTATCAGGTGAAGGGTTTTCCTCACCAAGGAGTTCCTACCAAAGATTAAATGACACATCTGAACACACACACACACACAACTAGAGTTAGCAATGTTCACTGTAATTCTCATTGATCTTTCAAAAGTAGTGGAGTATAGCAATAATCCATTCACAGGATGCCAAACTAAGCTGAGACTCTGAGCTTTAATCCTATTAAAGATTTGTGGGAGATAGTGCTGGCCGTATGCTTGCCATTTGCCACATCTGAGTTCTCAGTCTCCTTCTGGAAAATTCCCCCATAGGACTGCCATAAAGATAGTAAGTATGGCCATGTAATGAAGTGCTCATATTCTCAACACAAGATCCAGCTATTCCCCCAGGACAGGCGAGGGTCTAACAGTCTTCTCTAAGTTGTTTCCCAACATTGAACACCTCCCGTTTGGCAAGGCCTGCGTGGCCTAGAGTTGGTACACTTGGGTCCTGATCAACTTCCCAACTGAAGGTCTCTCTCCCATTCCTAGGTATGAATCTTGCTTAAAATTACAAATGTGAGTGTGTCATAGGATTACTTCCTGTACCTCTAGACTAGATACAAACCTGTAACCTTTAGCATATGGCCAAGAAAAGTCCCAGATTAAACCATCTTGACAGAATACTGGAAAAGTTCCCCTGGGCAGACCAAGTAGAGGTCTAGAATGCTTATTAACACTACCATTCCTGACCCACTTTTTTCAAGGTAAGTTGATCTTTTAAAGTCCTTCCACTCTAAGTTCTAAGGTTCTAAAAGCCTCAAGAACTACTTCTGTACAGATGAAAACAAACAAACAAAAAAAACTCAACCCTGCCCCAGAAGGATTATACTTAGCAACTTAGCCAGCCAGTGTGGACTTTTGCCCAAGTTTTCTCATTTTACAGATATTCTATTCATCATTCTCTTAGCAAGATTTTATTATTAATTGATTTATAGGATTATCATAATATTAATTTTATAACCACAAAATAACAATATTCACTAGAGACTTCCTCACAAAGCAGCAAACCACAAAATTATTTTGATTTTTAAATTGTTATTTAAAACACAGGGGAAAAGCTGCTAACCAAATAAAAAGAGACTAAATTAATAGGGAAAGAATTTTTTAAAAAAATTTTCAAACACTCAGAGCACTAAAAATAATAGAAAGCAGAAGAGTTTTAAAGGACCTGAGTGTATCTGTCTTAATTACGAAAAAAATCAAAGGCAATGATGGGAAATTGGATAATTAAAATGATTTTTTAAAAAAGAAATAGTCATAAATTAAGGAAGACTTAGCAAACCAAGAAGTCCATGTTACAGTAAAAAGGATTTGGATCATGAATTCAAAGCAGCTGTTCAGAGTATCAGCTCTATAGCTGGGTACAGTGCAAAGGCCACTGGGTTTGAGGCAGAGGTCCTAGATTCAAATCCAAGTCATTTACCCCTTTTGGGTCTGTTAGAAACTAGCCTGTCTATAAGTAGCCACCATCAACAAAAGTGCTGGGTTCAAGAGTGTGCTAGAACCATACCTTCTTGCCTGAAAGCCAACAGTTAAATTTTCAAAGTGAGCCTTTATACCTTGAAAATTAGCAAACACTACAAAACTAGGCTTGATTTATTGTTTTGTTGATTGTCTAGACTTGTGAAAGTGATAGAAAAATTGTGAAAAATGCAGATTAAACTTAAAAGCGTATCATATGGTGGGGCAGCTAAGTGGTACAATGGATAGAGCACTGGCCATGGAATTAGGAAGACCTAAGTTCAAATCTGACCTCAGACACTTACTAGCTTGTGTGACCCTGGGCAAGTCACTTAACCTTGAATTGCCTCCCCACCCCCCAAAAAAGTGTCATATATAAATTTCCCTCCAGGAGAAGTGGTTGTTAAACATTTACCAGCATACCACAAGTAGGACTTAAATCTCTTCCTGTTATAATTATTCATAATGAGGCACCTTTGAACAAATGAAAAAGCATTTAGTAAGCACTGTGATGACAAATACAAAAGTGTAATAGAACCTCTTCTCCAGGAACTTATGGTAACAATACATTCAGGAAAATGGTAGCCCAGGAAGGGAGTTTTGGTTTGAGAAGTTACAGGATGGTGAATATAGTCCATAAGGGTGATCAATCAATGTTACCTTTCCAGAAGTAATGGTTAATATAGATTTGATTAATGTATGCAAAGCAGGAGGTGGAAAATGGAGAGTGTTAGTATAAATGGCAAGGTAAATAGCTGGATGGGATGTGAAGCATGCTCTGGTCTGGTGCTGACTCAATACAGTAAGCTAGGTGGGTTTGAACTCACTCATGAATGAGTTTAGCTCAGTCCCAGGGACCTGGGGGCATGATTTCTGGAAGAATGGTCTAGAGGTCATCTTTATCCAGGTAGGAAGACACAGGCAGGTAAGGTGGCAAAATAGCCACAGTTGGCAGTAGGATGGGATATGACCCTTCTTAGTTGGTTGTCCAGCTTAAAACTTAGTCAGAACATGCTCTGCAGTTCACTACAAAGTCCAGTAAGACATGTCAGGATTGACAAACAAAACAGATTGATGCTAGCTCTTCAGAGATACTGTATTTATCCTCTTTGCATAGTCCCGGGCCACTCTTTTTAGCACCTACCAGAGAACATTTTGTCCCTGTAGAGAAAATGGTCAGGATAGTGCAATGGAAAGAGCCTTGAATTTGTATTCTAGCAGATTTTGGTTCCAATTCCAGTTTTGCCTGAGTCAAATATAAAAAATGAGGGGTTTCTTTTCGAGTTCTAAATCTAATATACTATGACCCTGAGACTCTTCTAATCAGGTATAGGACCAGTAAAATGTTTGGGAAAAAAATAATTTCTCTCTTTTGGCAACTAAAGTGGAGCCACAGATGACAGGCGTGCAGAATATAATACACATTAAGATCAAGTTTTAAAGACCTTTGATGCTTACGTGTCACCTATATCTTGGGGCACTCCTGACACAGGACAAGGTCTACTGGTGACAGAGTAAAGTGATTTAGGTCAGGAATTATGGTTCCAATAAAACATTTCTTCAGACCAACTCCCTGAATACAGGCTGGGCATTAATTTGTCAGGTGACTAGCAAGTCCAAAGAGCACATCTGAATGGGACATGAACTCAGTAGGGGGTGGAAGTGCAGTAAATAATCCTCATTACGTCAGGCCAAGGAGAAAAGCTGCCTGACATTTTGGTTTTCATTACTAAGAATGTTAGCAACTCTGTTGTAGATAAGATTGGCCAGTCAGATCAAACACTTGCTTTAAACTACGGTTTATATATTTTTTTCAGAGTCTGCTAAAATTCATTTAGTTATATGGATGTGGCATCATATGACATTGTGAATCAATAACAATAATTTGTCTTGATGTGACACTGAGGCTTATAAAGTCCTTTCTTCCGAACAATTCCATGAGCTAGGCTGTGCAGATATTAGTATTCTCATTACATAGATAAGAAGAGAGACTCAGCGATTAAGAGATTGGCCTGTGATCACAGAGCCAGGATCTGAGGCAGGATTTCAACCCAGGTCTCCTGACTCTGAGCTATATCGTGCTGCTTTTCATGAACAAATGCAAGGTCAGTGAATCAATCAACAAATGTTTATTAAGTATCTACCATGTGCCAGACACTGCATTGGGTGAATACATCCTCATAGATAAGTATATATGAGCTATAGACAAATAAATACAGAATGACGAGGAGAGGTTAAAACTTCAAGATTTGTTGCTATTGTTGTTCAGTCGTATTTGACTCTTCGTGACCCATTTGGGGTTTTCTTGGCAAAGATACAGGAGTGGTTTGGCATTTCCTTCTGCAGCTCATTCTACAGATAAGGAAACTGAGGCAAATAGGGTTACAGGATTTGCCCAGGGTCACATAGCTAGTAAGTGTCTGAGGTTGGATTTGAACTCAGATCTTCCTGATTCCAGACCTGGTGATCTATCCACTGTTCCACATAGCTGCCAAAATTACTATCTACCAAGGAAAAAGGATTAAGAACAACAGAATCAGAAAATACTTCAATTGTCCAAACATATGTGATCTCATTATCATAGGCCTTCACCAGAACCATAAGTAGGATGAGATGACCAGGACTTTGCCCAGGGCATTGAATTTAGAGGACACTAAAAGCATCTTCAGCCCCCTAGCAGTTTAGAAACAATAAATCTCAGCACCTAGTTGGCAGGAATACTTAACTAAAATAGCTACCAGATGGTGGGCTGGAGGCAGCTCCTCATTCACCCTGCCCTTCTCTCCCAAGTATGGCAGCCTCCCCACCAGCAACCTCCCACTGGTATCCTAGGATATGTCTTTCCTGCATGTGGGATTGTCTTACATCCTCCTCACCACCAACTGAGGCTGCACTGGAGTTGCTTGTTCTACACGCAAAAATTCATTGTTGTGGCTCTGCTCTTCATCAAATTACAAAGTACATTCCATTTTGGACCTATACCTTTTGCTTTCTTTCTATCTTTTAGCACTCATAGAGACTCAGTTTCCCCCAGGTGACAGTGCATCCTTAGCCATCCTCTCCATCACAGAAATCACGGTGGAAGAATCAAACTATTCCTTGTTCTCTACTGCCACTTTCACACTCTCCCTTTACTGACATCACTAGGCAATCTCTCCACCTTTGAAATTTATCACCAAACAAGACTACGGTGGTCACTGTCTACTAGAACCCAGGTTATTTTCTCACCTTTCCCAAAAAGTTCAGTAGCTGGATCACTGTCTTCTTTCTTTTCCCAACTCCCCCCTTTATACTAGGGAAGTCCAACATAGATATTCATGCTCCCTCAACCACCTTGACATCCCAATTTTTTCCAATCTCTTCAAATACCAAGACCTACTCTGCTACTCTATCTCAGTCACACACAGGGATGGTAATAGTTTAGATGTTGACATCGATCACAGCAATTTCACTTCCATAACGTGAGGCTCCATCGCCCCCTATGCCTTATCCCTTCTAAATCTAGTTGTCATCTTCATGATGACCTAGAAGTCATTTTTTCAAGGCATTTCTCCTGCTCTAGCAACTTTCCTCCATTTCCATTCAACTCTATAGTTAATCTGTTCAACTCTGCACTCTGTTCTACTCTCAACTCCCTTGCCTCCTTGCCATATAGTTGACTCTGCTTTTCCAAATCTTCTTTTTTCCATGACTTGGAACTCTTTATTCAGCCTTACTTTTCAGTCTTTTTATGGCCACTTATTAAATCTGCCAAATATTCCTTAATTTCTCCAACTAAGAAATGATTCTCTCCAAACAAATTTTTTTGGATATTTAAACATTCTTGAAATTTCAATTTTGCAATAGAAAATTTCCCAGAAAGAGATTTCAGAATGCCTTCTGTGCATCTCAGCATAGCAAAATCATATGGGCTACAACAAAGTTGTTTTGAGAGGTCAACAGTATTCTCTAGCAAGTGATTTTCTTTTACAGATCCCTGGCTCATTGTCTTTGCCAGGTAATGTAACACCCTGCCTGGGATAAGAGTGGTCATTCTCATGCTTAATCTTTCTTGGGACAAGTGAAGGCAGTCTTCTGCTTTTCCAAATCTTAAGCCTAGGTTGCTCCCACCACCCTTGTCCTTTGATCATCATTACTCACATGCTTCTAAATAGAGGTAAAGGAAGCTATCCAATCAAATTGATTGGATACACTATAAATTTTTGTTATCAAATATCAACTGGATCCTCACTGCAGCAAGGCAATCCTTTTACTCTTCCCTAAAGGTTTCTCAGAAGAAAACAGTGAGAAAGAAAGAGGAGATACATGATAATAACACGTAGAGAGGGGAAGGTTTTTTTTTTTTATGATGAGGGAGACTTGAATATCTTGAAGGTAACAGGAAAGGAAACATCACATAGGGAGGGTGAGCATTGAGGTGGGACAGTCTGCTACAGAAAATGGGAGGATATTGAATCAAGGGTATTTATAAAGGGGTTGGACCTGGCAATGACAAAGGGCCACACCATCGGAGACTAGAAAAAGAACTAAGGGTGGGGATGATGTCAAGGGATTTTGAGGTAAAAAGAAGGGGAGAAGAGGGAGCTCATGACAAATAGTCTATTTTCTCAGTGAAGTATGAGACGAGGTTTTCAACCGAGAGGGTCAAGATAATTAGTGCCATGGGAGTCTTGAGGAAACATAAGAAAGTTTGAAACACCTGTTGTGGAGAACATGATAGGAATTGATTACTGAGGAATAGAATGGATGTTTTGCTGAAATGTGAGCTCAGTTGAGATTTGATAACATAAATTTATTAGGAACTCATTCAGCAAAGTTTCATGATTTCCTCCAGCTCCATCCATGGATATGCAAATAGGAGCAAAGAAGGCAGATAGTAAAAATTATCTAGGTTTTGGGTTTGACAAGGCATGATTGGTCAAAGAACAAGGGATTCAAGGATAAATGATAGTGCAGTGTTGACTTTGTTCACCAAGGGATTAGGATAGAGAAGTAAGGAAAGTATATAGTGCAGGAATGATGGCCTGAGAAAGAACTGAGGGGTAGAGGGAACGGAGGTCATAATGAGAATGAAGAACAGTGGTAGGGGCCATAAGACAGAGGGAAAAATAGAATGATAAAAGATTATGATTAGATAATGAATTTCAGAGTTCATGAACATAGAAGTAGAACTCTTATGGGTGATGGCAAGACTAAAAGTATGAACATCTCTGTGTATAGATAAGGTGGGCTGGAGGAGTAGATCATGGGAATTGAGTAGACTGGGGAACTGAGAAGTTTATTTATTTATTTGCTTTTTGGTGAGGCGACTAGGGTTACGTGACTTGCCCAGGGTCACACAGCTAGTAAGTGTTAAGTGTCTGAGGCTGGATTTGAACTCAGGTCCTCCTGAGCTCTATTTACTGTGCCACCTAGCTGCCCCAGGAACTGAGAAGTTAAGAGTTTTTGAGGAAAAGTGAATGTGTATGTTGAAATCTTCTAATATGAAATCCACTGGAAGAGGAAATGGTAAACCATTCCAATATCTTTGTCAAGAAAACCCCATGGACAGTATAGTCCACAGGGTTACAAAGAGTTGGACAATACTGAATGACTGAACAAACACAAATATGAGGACAAATATTGAGATGGAGAGAAAGACTGTAAGCAAGGCAGTGAATTTACTGAGGAAAGAAGAATGTCATAGGTGTCAATAGATATGGCCAACACATCTGAGGTGGATGATATACTTAGATATTGTGAACTTCAGTGGAAAGAAGTCAGCAATTCATGATTCTGAATGATGGTGGTAAAAAGAGGAACATTCCAACTACCCCATCACAACCAATGAGTGGGATGATATCAGTAAAAATGCAACCAGTACTGGAAAGGATAGAGAAGGGAGCAATGTTCTCATGGAGGAGTGAGTACTAAGCAGAGTGTCAGTTGGTGGAGAAAGGTCTTTTAAAGGAGAGATGTGAAGGGACTGTTCAAAGTCCCTCCTTACGGTCCAACCATGTGGCAAATAGTGATGTTGTGATGCTTCACAGCAGTTAGGAGAAGAAAGTATGGGACTCCTGTCAGGAGGTAGTAGTGTTAGCCTGTATTGGAGAAGACACTGATAGGGCAGGAAGTTTTGGGGAGGGGAATCTTGGTCCAGTGGCAGGCTTGCACTAGAGAGAACTGTGGAGGCCACAGATACTGGGAGGTGGTTAGTTGGGTCATTTCTGATAACAAAGATTAGAAGAGCAGCTGGATTAGACCAAATGTATATGAAGAAGATCTGTACTGAATGCAATACAACTGTCAGCGTATCAAGGGACTGATACACAAGGTATCTGACAAGGAAGACATCAAAGGCATGGGGAGAAAATCTCTGATCTTAATTCTGAAAAAAGTCAACTGAGAGATCAGTAGTCAATAACTACTGATTCACATGCCTATTCTCCCATCTATGAAAATTTTTTATAGGAATCATCTACACATGAATCTAGATCATACAGGATGAAGGTAGAGGAAAGAATAAAGCAGGTTTTCCCAAGCAATACTCAACAAAGAGCCATATCTTTACTATTGTTCAATTGACTGAAAGATGTAGAGAATATAAGATGTCACTGTGCTTATTATTTGTTGAATATGAAAAAAACCTGTTTGATTCCATAGAACAAAACATTGACTTACAGGCTCTTTTTCAAAAAGATATCTCTCAGGGGCAGCTAGGTGGCACAATGGATAGAGCACCGGCCCTAAAGTCAGGAGTGCCTGAGTTCAAATCCCACCTCAGACCAAACACTTGACACTTACTAGCTGTGTGACCCTGGGCAAGTCACTTAACCCCAAATGCCTAAAAAACAAACATACAAACAAACAAACAAAAAGATATCTCTCATACGTACCTAAAAATCATTGAAGATATCTTGAAGTCAACAGATCAATAAGCATTTATTAAATGCTCTTTATGTGCCAGGCACTGTGCTAAGTACTGAGGATACAAAGAAAGGCAAAAACATTTCTTGCCCTCAAGGAACTCACAATCTAATGGGAAAGACAATATAAACACAAATATACACAAATGTGATTTATAATACTGTTTAATAATCCTTTGATTATAAACATTAGGTGAGGTATAAAATAGGTATACTCAACAAAGGTGTAAGCACTATGATGGAGAATATTCAGCCAAGATTCCATGTTCAAGAGGGATTCCCGGTGGATCTTGCCTGTGAGGTTCTCCAGGTATTCTTGTTTTTAGATGTCATTATACTAATTACTTCAGAGCCTCCTGGAAGATACCTGTAATCAAAGGAGTTTGGCCTCTTCAACCACACAGGAAAGATCAGATGGTTGAAAATGTCTATTGTCCAGATTTCAACCTGCATTTGGATGAACATTCTAGAGAACTCATATATCAGGATACCTACCTGGGATGGACAATATCAGAAGGATGAGTTGTGGTTAAACATGAGGAGAAGAGCAAGCTGGATTGTTTCAGGAAATTACTAAACTGATTCTGAGTTCCCATGAAAGCAAAGGTCCATTTTATTGGTGCTGCTATATGGCATCAAAACATGGAATACAATTATATCTGAATAATAAAAAATGAATATCCCACAGAGGGAAATGGGGAAGCACAGGGTGGATGTGAGTAGGCTATAACATCTAACCAGTAAGGAACTCCAAAAAAGAGCAGGAATAAAAGATATAATCAAAGAACTGTATGAAAGGAAGAGAAGGTAGGCTGGCCATGTGGTGATAGTGAGGGAAGACAGATGGACAGCCAGAGTGTTCCACTGATACCCTCATGACGTTAACAGGAAGAGAAGAAGGCCTCTGGCACTTCTGGTGAACTTATGGAAGGATGTAGACAAGAGACACACATTATTAGCTTCCATGGATAGGTTGTGATCCTCATCATTGGAGGGAACTCCCATATTGATGGGATCATGGATTACCTCACCAGCTTGATTTCACACTACTTTATATTTATATATACTAAACTTAAGACAAATTATACGATACACATCCTATTCATGATTCTTTGCCTTTTCTTTCCCACTGCTGGGTGTCTAGAATGTCGTCCCCACCATTTCTGCTTATTGAAATTCTAACTATGTCCTAAGGTCTAGTTTAGGTATAGCCTCCTTCATAAAACCTACCCTAGTACACCAAACCAGAAGTTCATTATCTCTCTCTCTCACTGATTCTTTCCTTTTAAATATTTTTTTCAATTAACAAAAGAAAGGAAAAACAAAACCCTTGAATAAATATGCATAGTCAAGCAGAGCAAAATTCCACATTGGTCATGTCCAAAAAACATCTCCATGTTTCATCTATGATTTTCACAGTAACCTGCTTGCGAATTTGTATTCTAAATTGTATTATAGTTATCATTTTTATGTATATCATCTGCCCAAATAGAGGCAGCATGGTGTGCTGGACTTGGAGGAAGACCCAGGTTCAAATCCTACCTCCATCCCTTACTGGCTGTGTGCCTATGGACAAATCATGTAGACTCTCTGAAGTTGTTAGCTCTCTAATATTTATCTGCTAAGTGAAATTCCACATGAAAGAAATCACAGATCCTTGACCTATGACAAATCTACTCAACTAAACCGTAAGCTCTGTGGGGACAGAGACCCCTTTTTTATTCATTTCTGTGCTCCTTCATGTCTAGCATGCTTTGTACATTTTTTGTCAATTAGTGTATCTTACTTGTCATGACCCCATTTGGGGTTTTCTTGGCAAAAATACTAGAGTGGTTTGCCATTTCCTTCTCTAGGTCACTTTACAGATGAGGAAACTGAGGCAAATAGGGTTAAGTGACTTGCCAAAGGTCACACAGCTGGTATCTGAGGCCACATTTGAACTCAGGTCCTCCTGACTTCAGGCTTAGCACTCCATCCATTGTGCCACCTAGCTGCCTAGCCTTGTACATAGTATGCATGTAATAAATTGTAAACTGAATTATCCTGAGAAACTGAGTGTTTAAAACTACTTTAGTTTTTGAAGGGTTTGTTATTTGGTCTGAATGTCAGGGGGGTACAGGTTTGCATGACAGCTGCAGAATGAGTGAGCTGTGAAAGTGAAGATACTGGATAATAGGTAATCATGACAAACATTTTCAAGATCTGTACTAAAAGATGCTATCAATTCAAAAGAATGTCTTACTAGAATAATTGGAGGTGGGGAATTAAAAGGCCTTAATAAGGCTGATGCAAGACCAAACCACAAGGTGGCACTCTTCAGTAGCCTCATGCCCAGAAACATGTTCATTAACATGCAAAAATGGATGTTCTTTCTGCCAAGAAGTAGACATAAGAACAGCTGAGAAACATAGAACTTTCTAAAGCCATAATTTTTGTAAGCCTTTCTATTTAATTTATGCGAGCCTATTAGTTATAATAGCACTTTTGTGGTTATTGGGACACACAGAACTACATGGCCTCCACTTCCTGAAGCAAGGCCCCATGCTTGTGGAGGTGGAGAGATACACATAAGGAACAACCAGGCAGCCAAGTGGAGGGGGGTGGCTGATGGCAAGATGAGCTCATTTTCATGGTTCAACTGTCTTGGTCAAGAGTTTAAAGCAAATAGAAGCTTGCATTGTGCTGAAGAGAATTTGCATATGGGGTGCATTGATTTACATGTATAATAACCTGAGACATAACAAGGTTTGTGACTGTCATCTTGGAAACAGCGCAAGTGTGGTTGAAAGGACCTAAGCTTGTACCCCTGCTGAAACATTTCGGGTGTGCACTTTGAGACTACTCTCCAGATGTCAGGACACCTAAGTGGGAAAATGGTTAGAATATTCTCTTGCTTAATTAAATGACGCGACTAAGCACGTTTCCCCTTGCCCAGAACTTCCTGAAATATTTCTGCTAAACTTTGCTAAGGCAAATATGAGGTATGTTGAAGAGACTTCAAAATTAAAAAAAAGTCACAAACACCTATTTGCAGTAAGCTTTAAAACTTCGCAGAAGCCATTGCTTTAGTGAGAGCATGGAGCGGTGGAATGGCCCCTGCTCATCTTACTATCTGCAAACATCTTGGCTGAACCTTAGGAAGCTCCTCTCCCTTCCTCCCTCCCCCTGCCATGACATCTGTCTTTTCTCTCCCAGCTGGCTGACAAAGATGGGCGGTTACTGCTGTTGTCTAGCTGACAGAAGTGTGTGTATGTGTCACAGCAGCCTCCACCATTGTCTCCTCTCCCCCCACCCCCGAAAACTAACTGGTAGTGGCTGTGACTCTTGGACTTGCCCAGTTTCCTCTCCTCGGTTGATAATGATTCCAACCTGAGTGTGTCATTTAGACTGAAGCATAGTTAAGCAAAGGGGAGTAAGTTTCTCTGATAGCGATGTAGATGGCAGGCAATGTCAGAGGGCTTTTGCGCACCAGCTGCGGCATGCAACAGGAGACCGGATGTGAAGAGATTGTTTACAAATTTAAACACATTCTGGTCAGGGAATTCAGGCTCCAGCAGGGTCTGCATGATTCTGGAAACGTGATCGGCAGCGGCGATAATGCTGTGACTGAAAAATATTAACAGCTTCCCGTCCTCATTGAAGCTGGGGGTGGGGGCGCAAGGGGAGAGTCCGTGTACATGCTTCAAGTGTGTGCCCCGTCTAAACTGCACGAAGCCTTTCGTTATATCATCAGCCGTACGAGGCACGAAGAGACGCTGGCTTATGGGTCAAATGTAACGTGCATAGATACACAAATAACAAAACTCAATTTCTTGCCTCAAGAGACTATTTTGTTATCTGTGTCTTTGTAACCTTACGCACAGTAGAAACATTTGCTTGCATTTAAAGCCTCATTAGGCAGCGAATGAGTCGGTGCCAGCGCACTCTTTCTCACTTTTCCCTCCCCCTAGGACGTGCGCTAATTCCTGGGGGCTGTCTGTCACTTCATCCTCTAGTCCCTTACCTCCTGGGAGGGAATCACGTGGAAAAATGGCCACTACCCCTTCACCCCTTATCTAAATGGCCCAGTGACCTGGCTCTCCCAGGAAGAGGGAGCACCGGGGCCCTCGGACCATTCCAGTGGTTTGGCTTCCCCTCCATTCACCTGAGGAATGAGGTGGTTCAAAGCCCCATAAACAGGAAGGAGGGGATGAGAACACTGAGTCCTGCACGTTGAAAAACTGGCAGAGGGAGGGTCCTTCCCAGCAGCCAGGCCCGGGCCGTATCCCGAAGGGGGTGGGGGAGGGCGGGAAGGAAAGGAGGACAGCAGGAGGAGGCAGAGCGCGCAGCTCCGGCCTCCTCTGCCCCACGGCTCCCTGCTCCCACGTGGCCCCCGAGGTTCCGAGGTGGGCTGGCGCCCGCAGCCCCGCACGCAGCTCCGAAGGCGCTCGCTTCCCGGGCAGCCCAGCGTACCCCCTCGGGCGGCCGGCCCAGTCCGGAGCCAGAGGGGGCTGGGGCAGCCCGTCCCCGCCGATCCCGCCCCTTCCCGCTCGCCCGCCCCCGCACCAGCTCTCCCAGGGTTCGGATAACACCGGGCGCCGACCCGGGGGCGGGGCCTTACGTCACAACCCCGGGGGTAGAAAAGGGACTGGTTTGGGCTGCACCGACCCGTTGAGAGTCTGACAAGCATCTGGGCCGTGGGAAGCAAGGGGGAAAAAACCAAGGAAGCCGGTGGGGGATGAGGGAGTGAGCCAGGGAGTCCCGGGGCCAGCGAGTGAGCGAACGAGTGAGCGAGCGAGCGGCCAGTCCCAGAGTCCCGCGCCCGGTGCGCAGCGGGTGCCGGCCCCGGGTGCCTGTCCCAGCCCCAGCCCCGCAGCTCCAGCAGCCCCAGGTGCGGACTCCCGTCCTTCAGGCGCGCGCAGCGCGGGGCTCGCAGGTGCCCGCCCGGCTCCATGAGCACCGCGCTCTACAGCCTCGACAGCCCGGCATGTTACAGGAACTGGTCCATGGAACCGGCCAACTTCTACGAGACCAATAAAGGCGGCGGTGGCCCCGGTGGGCTCGGAGCCTCCTGCAAGCCAGGCCGGGGCCCCCTGAGCGGCTGCGAGGAGCACGGCGGCAGCGGCAGCGGCAGCGGGGGAGGAGGAGCGGGAGGCGGCGGCGGCGGGGGCGGTGCTAACCTGGCGGAGCTGAGCGCGGCCGCACCGGCCATGTACGACGACGAGAGCGCCATCGACTTCAGCTCCTACATAGACTCCATGTCCTCCGTGCCCAACCTGGAGCTGTGCCACGACGAGCTCTTCGCCGACCTCTTCAACAGCAATCACAAGCCCGAGCGCGGGGGCGGCGGGGCGGGCAGCCACGCCAGCGCCGGGGACTACGAGTACCTGCCCGGGCACCCCGCGCACTCCCACCCCCCGGCGCACAAGGACTTCGCCAGCGCCATGGCCAGCCTCTTGGGCGCGGGCACCAGCGCGTCCCCGCCGAGCGCCCTGAAGCAGGAGCCCGACTGGAGCGACAGCGACATGTCGTCGTCCCTGCTGCCCTCGCAGATAGCCACCTGCGCGCAGACCATCATGAACCTATCGGCGGCCGGCCAGCCCACCCCGCCCACCTCCCCGGAGCCGTCGGGCTGCAGCTCCAGCTCCAGCTGTTCCAGCGGCCGCTCCCCTGCGGCGCCAGCGCCGCCGCCGCCACATCTGGGCAAGGAGAAGAGCGGCAGCGGCGGCGGCGGCGGCAAGAAGTCTCTGGACCGGTTCAGCCCCGAGTACCGGCAGCGGCGGGAGCGCAACAACAGCGCGGTGCGCAAGAGCCGGGACAAGGCCAAAAAGCGCAACCAGGAGATGCAGCAGAAGCTGGTGGAGCTCTCCTCCGAGAACGAGAAACTGCACAAGAAGATCGAGCAGCTGACCAGGGACTTATCGAGCCTGAGACAGTTTTTTAAACAGCTGCCCAGTTCGTCCTTTCTCCAAGCCGGCACCGCCTCCTCGGGCATTGACTGTCGGTAACTGGGACCGAAGTGGGGGTGTCGGGAGCTGTCGAGGGCGACAGGGAACGGGGCCGGGGTGGGGGGGGCGGCTCGGGGAAGAGGAGCGGGTGGGAAGAGGGACAGAGACGATTAGTCAAACTATCAATACCTCAGAGACTCCAAAGATCACCTTGTAGCAGAACCCTACGTGTTTTCGCAGCCTGTTCTGTGGCATGCAGCAAGAAACGTGAAATTGTTGGTGGTTTTGTTTCTTTTGAACGCAGTAGCTGGATGAAGCTACATTCTGGATTAACACACAACCAAACTGCAAGAGAAGCTATAAAATGTTTTCCTTAAATTATTTTTGTAATGGTAGCTTTCGTTTTGTTGTTTTTTTTTTCTACATCTTACTTCTGTTGATGCAGCTATGGTACATTTGTAAAAAAAAAAAGATTAAAAAAAACCAACCTTTGTATTGTAGGTAAGAGGAAAAGCCTGAGCATGCTCAACTTTTTATATTAATTTTTACAGTATTTCTAAGAATAAAAAAAAGCATTTTAAATCATTCCTGCTTCTTGTATTCACAGTGACCTTGTAAGAAAAGGCTCGTAGGGAAAGGCCACAGGTGGACCCACACCTTTGGCAGCAGCTAGGGAGAGGCTGGGACATACTACTGAGAAACTTGCTTGCACCAACATGCAGGTAGCTCACGTGACTCCATGGTGTAAAAGTTCATTCCCCCGTGGCTTGTATGAGTGAGTCAACACCAGGAAGGCTCAGTAGTTCAAACTTCCTTGCTCTGGCGGTTGAAATTAGAGTATTATTATTAGCAAGAAGGGGAATCTATAGTTGGTATTTCAAATCCCCCAAGTCTATACCCATCGACACTTTTAAGAGTATTGGAAAACTTTTTATTTTAATTACATACCGAAAATAAGCCATGTGTCACTATAAATTTATATTCAAATGTACCCTGGAATATTTGTTTTTAACAGACCGAGAAAAATACTTTGCAGGGTGGCAGTCTACCCATGAACTAGCTTAATTCTGTGACGATATTTCTTTTTTTTCCCAGAAGTTACTTAATCTATTCGGAGTGAGTGACCAACCCCTTTTTAGATAAACCAAGCTCATCTCCCCTCGGCTTCTGGGTGTGTTTGTGGGAGTGGGGGGAGGATTACTGGCCACAAAACACAGTTTTCGTATTTTAATAAAAAATCGAGCCAGGGAAGGGCTTAGAAGGGAGGTGAGAATCGAATTAGGTGACCCTACAGTTACTTAGCTGTTCCAGTGCTGGTAGGAAGGAGGTTATTGGCCAAGATAATTTTTAATTATTGGTAGATTTCATCTGCCCATCTTTGTTTACGTTGCCTCAGGTTTTCTGAAAAAACTGCAAATTAACTTAAAAGTATAAAATATGTAGTAATCACCTTCAGGTGATTAAAAGCATGTTCTGGTGTCTAGTTTATTCTAGCAGAAAACCTGACTACATTTAGGGATCTTTAAGGCCTGGGTGAAATTTAAAAAGGATGAAAAAAGGCCAACCAGTTTCTTTAAAGAAAGAAGGCAGAAGGTAAAAAGGGGGGTGGGGTGGGAGGAAACAGTAATTCTACCTTTTCTTGGCCTAATACATCCAAACCTGAAAAGGACACTTTGGGCCTAGCTGTTGCATTGACTTTTCCAAAGGTAAAATAGATAAATTCTCCCAAATTAGTAATGTGATGTTTCTGGTCACATTGTTGGAAAGCAAGCAATACAAAAAATCTTTTTAGGGTGCAAAGAATAGTTCATGGCTCCACATTCAATTTAAATCACTGCCCACAAAAGAAGAGCAAGATAACCATATTCTTATCTTCCATTTAGGTAAAAGGGATTCTCAGTAGTTGGGGAGATTTAGAATCTCACAGAGGTATTTAAATCTACCTAATCTTTGTTCTGGGTCCATATTTCACAGTATGATTTGGTTGTAAAACTTCTTATCTAACACTTCCATTATAATACAGTAGATATATGATAGCATACTGGTTAACTATCTACAATTTATGGGAAACAGCTTCACCTTTGCCACAGTTTCTCAGTATGTTTCCTAAAAATAACAAAGTTACTGAACTTTGGATATTTATTGTAGAAGTGCATGCACCTACAGGAGATAATGTTAAATCAAGCACTACAAGGTGAAAAAAATCCTTAGAATCCCAGTAAAAGGTTGTTCCAACTATGACATTTAAAAATTTTAATTTTCCTTCCATGTTTAAAACATCAAAATCCATTTAGAAACTTCAGCTTTTAGTGCAATATTTAAACTCCACCAATATATTGCTACGACTGTAGATGATGATGATGACACAATTAATGATTGTGTAGAAAAAAGTGTATTTTGATAATTAATGACTCATTTTCCAAACGTGTTCCCAGAGAAATTGAAAATAAGTGACATTTCAAGATCCTGTTTGTAATTAATATAAATCCTCTTGGTCTTTAGTTAACAAGTAACTACAAAACAACTTTGTAACCACACTGCAAAGTTCATTGATACTATGGCAACCGGCAGTCATCATCTTAGTTTCTTCCGGCTTGTAGAAGTTCAATTTCCTCCAATCCCATGCAGCTTGTCGGGTGGTTGGTTATGGTCTGGACGAAACAATTTAATGGCCCCACCTTCTTTCCCAGCACACTCTTCACTTCATAAGTCTGTAGTGATAAAAGTACATAATAGGATCAGGCCTGTATATTTTGCTCTCAAAGAGGCAGACACAGCTTGAGGTCCTCTGTATGATAACTGACCTTCTGCCACTCAAATGGAAGAAAAAAATTCACAAGTTAAAATAGAAAGATTTATGGTAAATGAAGTAACTAAGTAAACTTTATAAACACATATATAGCACCTACTGTGTGCCAGATCCAGTGCTTTAAAAATATTTCATTTGGTCCTTGAAACAAAGAAACTGAAGCAAACAGAGTATGACTTGCCCAGGTCACATAGTAAGTGTATGAGGTCACATTTGAACTCAATCTTCCTGACTCTAGAGCAGGGTTGGGGAACTTGCAGCCCAAGGCCACACGTGGCCCTCTAGGTCCTCAAGTGTGGCCCTAAGGGCAACATATGGCCTCGAGGCCGAAGGTTCCCCACCCCTACTCTAGACCCATTTCTCTAACTGAATTATATTTTTGTTTAAAAAAAAAAAAAAAGGAAACAAAACCAACACTTTCCTTTTGGTTCTATTGTTGATAGTAATGTTGGGTTAAGTATCTTACGGACTGCCCTTAGATGAGGAATCACAGAAAATACAAAAAGGAGGAAAGGCTCTTTTAGGCATCTCCTGACAGTACAGAAAGGCATACCATTAGTAGTGTGATAAATACACTGGCAATTTGTCCTCCCCTTCCTTTAGGAGACTTCCTCAAACTAATAGTACTTACTGTCAAAGTATTTCCTGATGAAATGCCTCAATTTCCCCTTGGCTTGATAGCATTTCTTCTGTTCTACTTTGCTAGAGTAAGCCATCCTTTTTCTAGCTCCATGCTAGAAATGTAGGTGGCTCAAAACAGAGTCCAGAATGAGTCCAGAAGCATGTCAAGGATAACGGTAAGACCCTAAATCTTTTAAGATCGGGATTTTGGAATGCAGCAGCCTTGTGTCATGGTGTCACCTTTAGAGATCGTATTAGATGGTGTGGATGACCAGTCTCACAGTGCCAGGTCTGTAGTTAGGAAAACCTTGGGCAAGACACTTTAACCTCTGTTTGCCTCAGTTTCCTCACCTGTAAAATGGGAATAATAGTAGTACCTACTTCCAAAGTTGTGAGGATTGAATGAGATAGTGTGTGTAAAGCACTTAGTGCAGTATTTGGCACATAGTGGGTACTATATAAATGTGACCTATTATTATTACAATTCATCTAGAGTTTGGTCCTGTTACCGATGTGGGAGAACCTGAGCCAGGTGGTCCATATGGCCTTTAATTGCAACAATGACCGTAGTTGTGCCGAGGGCAGCGTCGATCCGGGCTGTCTGACCTCTGTACAGAACAAGCCTCCATTCAAGGCAGGCTACTGAAGCCCCATTATCACTACATAGATGGCATGATCAACAAAGTACAGTCACCTTCACAGTCCCCAACTCCCAAAGTCCTCAGGAGAGGGGGCAGGAGCGAAAATCCTGTTACCTGATTCATGAGATGAGGGGGTAAGAACTATGGTCAGGAAGAGGCCTGCCAGTGGTCACTTCAGTAACATCATGAACATTTCAGTAAAACTGGCTAGATGGGAATAAGGATAATTAAAGGAAATGATCTGATACTAATAGCTAGCTTCATTAGAAGTAGGGTCTCTCTCATTTTATATATGAGAACACTGAGGACTACAGAGATGAAGCCACGTGTTCCAGGTCATAGAGAAAAAAGGAAAGCCGGGATTACTATCTGGGTTTTAATTCTCTCCATTTGGATTGGTTTTAATTTACTGTTACTCTTAGCTCAAGGCCTTTAAGCTCATCTTCAGTGAAAAATATGACATCTGCAGAGTTTTGTTGTTTTATCTAACTTTGTTGAAAAGAAATGAGATTTGCAAATAAATAGCCCCAGGACTGCTTAAAGCAAGTGACTGCCCTTTCCTTAGTACTCAGGGCCATCTCAAGCCTAGTGCTGTTCTGGCCTGGGCTTTCCAGAGTGATGAATTTCATAAATTATACTGTGCTATCTTATGGGAAAGTCTCTGTTCAGGTTAAAGATGGTTTTGTAATCAGGTGATTAGGATTAAAAGTGTTGATCTGCCACATATCAGTCCTAAATTTCCTACATGACAGTTTACAATATGTGGATGCCTGGTAATACACTCTATTTTTAAGTGACCTCTCACTACCAATATAAAGGGGGTCATGTTATAATTATGGGACCTGAGGAACCAAACTGAGATTTAGGAGACATGAGTTGACACTGCTCCAGTGTAAGTTCACCAAGTTATTTTCGTTTTCTCATCTGTAAAACAAAGAAGGCAGTAATATCTACCCCTAGTAGATATTAGATATACTAAGATACACACATATATATATATATATATGTATTAGATATCTACTAGATATAGATAGTAGATAGTAGATATACTCCTATACCTCTAGTATAAAGTACTTTGACCTTCCAGGGGAAAAATGCAGTAGGATGAAAGTGTTAATAAACTCCATTAAAGAGACACAACTGCTGTGCTCTTGGATTTTTATTTCTAAAGGTAGCCAAATAATTTAACTCATAACTGTACTTATTTAATTGAATTCAATAGAGTAGACAGTAGGATAGAAGCTTGCTTCTGCTCCTTCTGAGCTTTTCCTCCCCTGCTCAAAAACTTCAATTGCTTCCTGATACCTGCAGAGTAAAATCATATTTTGCTGTCTGGTATTTAAAGCACTTCATGATCTGACTCTAGCCTAACTTACCAGGTTTAGTCCACATTATTCCCCTTCATACTTTACAGTCAAACCAAAATGGCCTCCCTGTTCCTCATAAATAACAATCCACCTCAGTCTCTGTGTGTTTGCACACTCTGTCCCACACCTGGAATGTACTTCCTAACTCAGACTCTTAGAATTAATTCCCTAGCTTTCTTTAAAAGTCAGCCTCAATGCTATCTCTTATATGAGACCTTTCCTGATGCCCTCCCTCATCTCCTCATGCTAGTTCCTCTTGGGAAATTATTTACTTTGTATTTACTTATATGAACACATTCTGTTTCCTTCATAGAATGTAAGCTCCTTGAGGGCAGAACTATCTCACTTTTCTCCTTCTATTTCCAGTGCTTGCTATATATATATAGTAAGCCCTCAACAAATATTTGCTGAATTAATTAATTAAATTATTACTACGTGAAGAGCTTTGTGCTGGCAAAGAGAGATACCAAGTTTAAAAATGACAGGGTTCCTGTCCTTGTGAAGGAGCTGGTGAAGCAATGGATTCTAGGCTCTGGGCCTGGAGTCAGGAAGACCTGAATTCAAGTCCAGCTTTGGACACTTTCTGCACTTGGTAGCAGTGTGACCTTGGGCACTTGGCCTCGGTTTGCCTTCATTTCTTCAACTGTAAAGTGTGGATAACAATAGCACCAGTTCCTGTGAGGGTTCAATGAGATAATCTTTGTAAGAAGTGCCTGGCACACAGTAGGCACTATAGAAATGATCATTCCCTTCCATTCCCCTTCCCCTAGTAGATGAAAATAACACATGCAACACGTATGTATGTTAGGGAGAGGAAAGTAAAGTGTTATGTAAGGTTTACGGGTGAAAAAGTTACTGACGAGAGGAATCAGGGAAGGCTTTATGAAGTAGGTATCATATGAAGTAGCACTGAAGTTGATATGACCAGGTCACTGGTTGAGGAAGACTACTCTGGTCATACTATAAAGGGTGAACTAGAGAAAGAGACAGTGGATCTAGGAAGACCTATTAGGAAGCTATTAAAAAAAAAAGTTCATTTTTAAGATTAAATTTTTTTTAAGTTAACAAAAAAAAATCTGTCTTCTCACTCCATTAAAAAAAAGAAAAAATCCTTGTAACAAATGTGAATAGCCAAGCAAAATGAATTCTTGCATTGTCCCTGTCAAAAAATGTTTCTTTCTTATATAAATTTAGTAAAATAGCAGTGAATGCCTGTACCTGAAGGGTGGCAGCAATGGGAATCTTGCCTGTTATTCAATACACCACTCCTTCCCCTCTGCAAATCTAGCCTCAACCTACCTTCCCAGCTTTCTCTTTTACCTGCCTCTACATGAACCCCCTCATCCAGCTAGACTGGTCTACTCACAACACCGCTGGGCACAGAACAAACAGGGTGGGACTGAATTCAACTGTCCCTCCAAATAGACTGTAGCTCCACTTCTGTGTTCCTGTTCACAAGGTCACTGCTTTCTGAAATTTTCCCCACATTCCTCTACTTCTAATGAGATGTTCCCTGTCCTTTAAGGTCAAGTCCAAACCTCACCTCCTTTTTGAAGCCAAAAATTTTTGAGTGCATTAATCTCTTCCTTGATCTCCAATAGCCTTTATTTGTTTGGACCAGGGGTGGGGAACCTGCGGCCTTGAGGCCACATGTGGCCTTCTACATCCTTAAGTGCATCCTTTTGACTGAACCCAAATCCTTTTGGATTCCTCACCCCTGGACTCTGGACTATCTTCTACTCTAAAGCTTCATCTTTTCATACATATATGTCTTGCCTCCCCAACTAGACTTTAAGTTTTCTAAGGCAGGACCATATCCTTTACATTTGATGTATCCCCTCCTGCAGGAGTCCCTAACCTTTTCTGAATCACGGGCCCCTTGGCAGTCTGGAAAAGGCTATAGACCTCTTTTCTGAATGTTTTTAAATTCATAAAATAAAATCCATGGAATTAGAAAGGAAACTAATTCTATTGAAATGCATTCCTCAAAATATTTTTTAAAATTCAGAATAAGAATCCTTGCCCTACTATTACTAGTGAAGTGTATGAGACACAGTGGATGGTTAATAAGAACGATGGATTTATCTTTATTGCTGTGTTTGCCACAGCTAGGCTGTCTATGACTTAAAACACACAGTACCTGGCAACAGGAACTTAATTTTGCTTAATTTTAATTCTGGTACAATCCTCACCGTGGACTAACCCCCAAGTATATGCCTGTCTAAATCTTAACACCCATATACAGCATTCTTTTTTTGCCAGTAAGTTAATAAATATTTATTTAGGCAAGACAATTAGGGTTAAGTGACTTGCCCAGGGTCACACAGCTAGTAAGTGTCAAGTGTCTGAGGCCAGATTTAAACTCAGGTCCTCTGTGCTCTATCCACTGCACCACGTAGCTGCCCCAATAAATATTTATTAAGTACCTACTATGTGCCAGGCATTGTGCTAAGAGCTGGGGACACAAAGAAAGGTAGCAATCCATGCCCTCAAGGAACTTACAACTGAATGGAGGGTACAACAAGTAAACAACTATGTACAAACAAGTTAGGAAGGGATAAATTGGAAATACTTAATAGGGAAGGCACAACAATTAAGAGGGATTAGGACAATGTTCTGGTAGAAGGTGGGATTTCAGCTGAGACTTAAAGGAAACCAGGGGAATCAGGAGGTGGAGATGAGCAAAGCATTCTAGGCACTGGGGAAAGCCAAAGAAGATGCCCAGAGTTGAAAGATGGAATATCTCGTTTGGGGAACAGCAAGGAGACCATTGTCAATGGATTGAAGAACACATGGTGTGTGTGGGGGGGTGAAAAGAAAAGACTAGGAAAGTGTGGGCATGGGGAGGGGCCAGGTTATGGAAGGCTTTGAATGCCAAATAATTTTTTTTATTTGATTCTGGAGGTGGTAGGTAAACTATGGTCCTCATATAATGGTGGCAGCTGATACTGAAGTAGCTGCCATCATTCCCTTTATGTCATGACCCCACATCACTTTATGTCATGACCAAGGGCTGGAGGGGACCTTCGAGGCCATCTAACCCAAATCCTTATTTTACAGATGAAGAAACTGTGGCCAAGATAGGTGACATTTCCGGGCCTACGTTACACAAGAAGTCAGTGGTAGAAGGGTGATTTGAACCCAGAAAGGCCGATCTCCTCTGGAGCTGCTGTTATTCTCATTCTACCAAGTTGCCCAGCATCACAACAGACACCCATCCTTTCAGGAAACATGGAAGGCCCAACGTGGTAACAGATGAACCACCGGTTCTATCCAATTCTCAGGATGCTTCCCAGTTATAGATGCCCCTCCCTTCCATCCTTCCTGTGCTTCCCCAGCTGCAAGAGTGGCCACTCCAAGGTCATTTTCTTAATCTGATGAGAGCCCTTGAACTTTAGGTCCATATTTTTAAGTGTCACTTTCAAACAGACCTTGGAATGTCCCCATCTCCTCTCTGGCCACAGATGAACTCAGGAAGGAGAGGTCAACTTTGGGTTGGCAGTGCCGAGTTACAAGAACATAAAAATATTTCACCACTGACTATTACCTGGCTGGACACTAGTTTAATTTACCATTTTGGCAGGCAATTCATTTAATAGTTCTAACCTTTCCATGGGAAGCAGCATGATGTAGGGGAAGAAGCTGGACTGAGGCAGCTAGGGGATACAGAGCAGAGGTGTCAACCATGTAGCCTGCAGGCATGATCCTCAACATTCCTGGGTGCAGCTGAAACCAGGTTAAAATGTAATTGGGAAATATTTAATAAAATAAATAAAAATACAATATAGATAATGTTAATTTGAAGTTTTCTAAGTCGGTATATGAGACAGCTAGATGGCTCAGTAGATAAGAGTGCTGGGCCTGGAATCAGGAAAAAATGAGTTCAAATCCAGCCTCAGACATTTAGCAGCCATGTGACCCTGGGTAAGTCAATTAACCTCTGTCTGTCTTAATCCGCTGGAGAACGAAATGGCAAACCACTCCAGTATCTTTGCCAAGAAAACCCCAAGGACGGTATGGTCCATGCGGTCATGAAAAGTTGGACATGACTAAACAGCAAAATCAATATGCAGTCTGCAGAGATCCATTTCTATTTGTGTTTGACATCAGTGGCCCAGAGGACAGAATGCGAGACTGGGAGTCAGAAAGACCTGAATTCAAGTCCTGTCTCAAACATTTACTAAACTACCCAAGAAACCATGGGCATATTACTTAACCTGTCGGCCTTAGATTCCTCATCTATAAAATGAAGACAATAACAGTATGCACCTCACAGATTTGTTGTGAAGGTAAAATGAGATGATAATATATGTAAAGGACTTTATAAGCCTTAAAGCTCTGTATTCATGTTAGCTTTATAACTGAAGAACTGGGGTCCGAGGTCCAGTTCTGCCACCTTTAGTTAGTTGTATGACTTTGGGTAAGTCAATTCCTTCCTCTAGGTCTCAGTTTCTGTCTATAAAATGTGGGAATTAGACTACATGATACCTTAGGTTACAGTCAATTCTATGATTCAATCTCTCCATCTGATCCATGGGGATATGAATATTTGCTCTATAAGGATGTATTTTGCTACAATAATAATAGCAACAATAATAAAAGCTACCATTTTTAAAGCACTTACTACGTACCAGGACTGTGCTAAGTGCTTTACAATTATCATCTCATTTGCTCCTCACAACAACTCTGGAATGGAGATACTATTATTCCCCATTTTTACAGATAAGGAAACAGAGGCAAACAGAGGTGAAATGTCTTGCTCAGGGTCACATAGCTAGTCAGTGTCTGAAGCCGGATTTGAACTTGGGTCTTCCTCACTCCAGGCCCAGTGTTTTATCCACTGGGTCACCAGCTGCTTTACAAAATAGGTGTGGTTTTGAAAAGCTGCTCACCAGTCAAATAATTATAAACAATGAAATTGTAAACCTAGGGCAATTCCTTCTGTTATTAAGACAATTATAGTCAGATTTTTACTTATTTTGTCCATTTGGATGTTTATGTGCCATATTAGGTTTCCATAAAACAGGGCACACCTGAACTCATCTCAGAGGGTACTTAGGACTGAATGGGCTAAAAATAAACCTGTCAACTCCTCCTCAGAGACAGATGCTTTATAAACATGTGGTTATTGACAATCAGTCTCATCTGAGGCAAGAAGAAAAAAAACAAGAAGGCCTGAGGGTGATAGTTAGAGACAGGGCAAAGTAAAGAGTATTCACAAAGCCTACTAGGGATGGAAGCACCTCTATGGAAGGCACTCCAGCTTTTATACATTTCCAATTTTTAAAGAAGATCCTAAGCTCACTGGCATGATCACAGAGTTTTAAGGTTTTAAAACCTGAATAAACCTGACAGGTTATTTAGTACAATCCCTGTAGTTATGTTAGTGGTGAGGAATGCCAGGCCCAGGGAAATCAGCTGACCATCCAGGAGGCATATAGCATCTAGGAGGCACAGATAGCATGACCTGGAGAGTCAGGAAAACCCAAGTTCAAATCCAGCCTCAGACACTTAATAGCTATGTGACCCTGAGCAAGTCACTTAACCTCTGTCTGCCTCAGTTACCTCATCTGTAAAATGGGGATGATAATAGCACATACCTCCCAATGTTGTTGTAAGCATCAAATGAGATGATAATTTTAAAATGCTTGGCATAGTTCCTGGCACATAGTGCTATATAAATGGTAGCTATTACTATTTTTACTGGATGAGGAAATGGCAAACAACTCCAGTATCTTTGCCAAGAAAACCCCATGGTCAGTATTTGTATGCTATGGTCCATGGGGTCAGGAAGAGTCACATATGATTGAACAAAATTATTATTGCCTAAGGTCACACAGATAGTAAGGGACAAAGCTGGGATTTGAACTTGGGTTTTCAGACTCCAAATCCAATGTTGTTTCTCCTGTACCACAGCTGCTTCCAATAATACTCTGGAGAAGTAGAGAATAGAGAAAATTGTGAGATAATGTATGTATGTGAAAATACTGAAAAAACATAAAACACTTTGCAAATATAGATTATTATACTGACTGCTGTTATTGTAACAGAGGGATGTCGGACAAACACATTTTGCAGTCCTCTGTTAGACTCCCTAGGATGGATGACATCAGACACTTGCTGCAGATTTTCTGAGTCACGAATAGAAGAAAGGGTCTGAGTTGAAACTTTTTTCTTTAGTTAAGATGGCACATATGTCTTCATTTAGAAATGTCAAACTTGGCAGGTGCGGGGTCATTCCTGGTGAACGGGATCTATGGTTTTTGAAATGATAAGTGGTTTCTGCTGGGATGATCGTTTATTCCCTTTCTGATGCTGCACATGACATAATGACAGACAGCAGCCTCCCAGGTATTCCTCAGCTAAACACATGGCTACGCATGTAGGAAAAGTGGATTGGGTAAACACGGCACAGCAAGTTTGTTCTTTCATTTCGCCTTGTCGCTAAAAGCCAAGGAAGTAAACTCTTCCTTCTCTAATACCAGAGCTGAGCACTGACGTGTCTAATATTTAGCCAATTCAAAGACCCTGAATTGGTGACTCACATACAAGATAGTAAAAGGCACAAAACTTAACACTTATGTCCCATTAACCAAACACAAACCCACGTACTGCAGGGAGTGTTGTCATGGTGGTTACTGGAACTTCTAATATTTTTTAAAGATTTCAGGGGGTATGGACTCTTAAGGGCAAAACCCATAGGATGTTATATCCAGCCTCCATAACTAGAGGCTGACATTACTACACTGGCCAGGACTTGATGCTACCTGCAACTCTGGCAGGAGATAGAAATAGACCTTAACTGCACCCTGCACACAGTGGGGAGGCCCAGGAAAAGCAAGGGCCCTCCTTTTTAGCAACTTCAAATTTTGTCACTAACAAATGTTAGATTGTAAACGGATCCTGTATCAGAACATGTCATACTCCTAGGCAAGATTCCCAAGCCTGCTGTTGCCTTTGTTTCTGTTTCAGAAAATTTCAGGAAATCTGGAGTTAAGGAAAATGAGAAATTCAATTCGATCAATTCAATAGGCATTCGTCAACTACTAATTGAAAGGCCCTGTGTAGGGCACTAGAGAGATAAAAATGAAAGAGTCGAGTAAGCTTGCATATAAGCTATTGTAAAATATTTGGAGGAGTGATAGTGCCACTGTGGGGAAGGAATGAAGTGGATAGTAAAGAACTGCTGCCAGTGTGCCCTCCTATCCTCTGGGTCTCAGCTCAAGGAGAGTATAAAAGAAAGAGAGAGAGGAGCAGCCTTTGTCCCAAAGTCTATATGATTTCTCAAGGAAATGATGATGTTCCTACCTGGTTCTATCTTCATCTAGGGGATGAATGTCCTTAAACCTCTTGTTCCTCACATTTTCCTACAGGGGATTTATCCCTGAGAACCTAATTTGTCATCCTTAATACCCATTCTTCTTCCTTTTAAATACAGCCAATCAGTCTTGCATCACTCTCCATCATTTTTCTCTTTTCCCTTTGTAAATGACCCCAATTTCCTACTTAATGTCTCTTGTTCAAAATATTACCAAAAAAAACCCCCAAAATATGGAAATTCTAAAAACAAAATGTTTGCATTCTCTATGTTCTGGTATTGCAAATGTATTTAGAGCAGATTATATTTTAATTTCTGTATGATGTAGTCAACTGATGCTTGCTGAGTCCCCACTGCCAAATCAACCAAGACATCCAGCAACCAACGAACCATTTATCAAGTGTATACTTGATCTATGCATCCAACCCTATGTACAAAGCCCCAGACTAAGCATTGCAGCTAGTACTAAGTACCCAGGGGAGCACTCAGCATTTCCCTATTTATGAAGATGATGATGATTCTGCCTGTTCTTTAGCTTGTTCAAAATAATAACTCATATCTGCAAAACATTTGACAGATTAGGTAAAATGCAAATTTAAAACATAAAATGTTGCTTCATCCATAAGTATTATCAGGCCTGGTCACTAGAAGGTAGGAAAAGGATGACTGTATCTAAATTGGGGATGGTGGGTCAACACATCTAAATTGAGGACAGTGGGTCAAATGAAGCTGTTACTATAGAAATGCTGAGAAATTATTGGAAACAATAATTTTAGAGAGAAAGGGAAGCATCAGAAAATGGCAGACAATTGAAGTGAAGGCAGAGAGAGAGTCTGCAATGGGGTTATCTCTGAACATCACAGAAGAGATTCTCATTGGTCAATGCATCCTAGAATTCTGGCAGCTAAATTAAAAGAATTATCTCAGCTCCACTGCCCTATAATTCTAAAAACATATTTATTTGCTCAAATACAAAATCCTCACACTCTTTGCCTTCCCCCAGAGCTATACCTAATGTTTACAAATATTCTGTCAGGGTCCTGGTGGAATATGGACACGAAGGTGTTTTTAATCAATCAAGAAGCAATTACTAAGTACCAAGTACTATGCTAGGCACTGGGAGTACAAAATCAAAATCAGTAGTTCCTACCCGCAAGGAGCTTAAACATTGCTGGGGGAGAGACAACATGTACACATAAGAACAAGTCAAAGAAGTACAGTGGAAAGAATCCTGATTCTGGAGCCAGAGGTCCTGGGTTCGAATCCTGATTCTGTGACTACCTGTTCGAGTCCTGATTCTGTGACTACTTGTTCGAATCCTGATTCTGTGACTACTTGTTCGAATCCTGATTCTGTGACTACTTGTATGACCTTAGGCAAGTTACTTAGCTTTCCTAGATCTTCCGAGAGCAACTGGGTGGTGAAGTGGATAGAGTGCTGGACCTGGAGTCAGAAACATTCATCCTCCTGAGTTCAAATCTGGCCTCATATACTCACTAGCTGTGTGTCACAGCTGACCCTAGGCCAGCCACTTAACCCTGCTTGCTTCAGTTTTTTTTGCCAAGAAAACCCCAAATGGGGTCACCAAGAGTCTGACAGGACCAAGAACAACTGAACAACAACAAAAGATCTTCCTAGGGTTTCTCACCTGTAAACTGAGAGGAGTTGGTATGTGGGGTCCCTTCCTAATGGGATCACATGATCGTGTAAAGTTTAACAACAACATCCCTCACAGGGAAGAGTTAGCTCTCCTAATTCATTAAGGATGCTAATGTTTCATGAGGAAGCCACTGTCTCTGGACTGTAACTGATACTTAGAGAAGAAATGTTGGCCCCTTGAGCTGACTGTGGCTCATGAGTCAGGCCAAACCAGATTAAAATGTGGTTCTTTCCTATCTAATTTTAATGTCTTGATGTGTTAATTAAAAGAAAGAAAAAAATGTACACACAGGTATGGTTTTCTAAGTCAATATGTGGCTTGTAGGAATCATTATATATGGCTCAGTGGTCCCTGTTTCTGTTTGAGTTTGACACCACTGACTTACAGCCATTAGCACATAGTAGGTACTTCACTAGCTGACTGATTGTAGAGACTCTTATGTAGGGACTGTCTGAGGGGAGTTCATTCTATGAGATACATTTGACAGTACACTTATCTCTTCCACATCTTCCACATCTCAGTTTTGATATGTTATAGGTTGGCATAAGAAATTATATGATATGTGCAAAAATATTTATAGCAGCTCTTTTTGTGGTGGCCAAGAATTAGAAATTGAGGGGATGCCCATCAATTGGGGAATGGCTGAACAAATTGTGGTATATGAATGTAATGGAATACTATTGTTCCATAAGAAATGATGAGCAGGCGGACTTCTGAAAAACCTGCGAAGACTTGCATGAACTGATGCGGAATGAAGTGAGCAGAACCAGGAAACACTGTACACAGTAACAGCAACCCACTGTGCGATGACCAACTTTGCTAGACTTAGCTGTTTTCAGCAATCCAAGGATCAAAGACAATTCCAAAAGACTCATGATGGAAAATGCTATCCACATCCAGAGACGGAAGTATGGAGTCTGAATGCAGACCGAAGCATACTACTTTCCCTTTTTTTTTTGGTTGGTATTTTCTTCCTCTTGGTTTTTCCCTTTGGTGCTAATTCTTCTTTGCAACATGACTAATGTGGAAATATGTTTAATATGATTGTACATGTATGGCCTATATCAGACTGCACATCATCTTGGGGAGGGGGGAGAAAATTTAAAACTCAGAATCTTGTAAAAGTGAATGCTGAAAATTAAAACTAAATCAACCAATCAATCTTTTTTTAAAAAAGAAATTATATGGTAATTTTGGGGAGTTTTAAGGAGCCACAGCCATGTGAAGTCCAGCAGATGACACAGAAAATTTTTAGAAACTCAGAAATGCATAAAATACACCTATAGTATTATTTAATATCAACATATTTTATCTGTTAGTACCCTAACAATTCAGACTTCTTTTCTGGTATGAAAGGAGGGCCAAAAAAAATTTACGCAGATTTTCCTGATTGAGGCAGGGCACGATGCCCCTAATCCTCTCCAGGTGGAAGGGATATTTGTACTCGCTAGAGTATTCTGAGTAGAGATAATGGCAAACTTGCCTGCTACTTGTACATTGCAATATCCATCTATTATAAAACACCTGATAAAATCATGGAGTTGGAAGGGAATCTTCAAGGCCATATGGTTCAACCTTGTAGCCAAGGCAAGGGTCCCATTGTAGTCTCATATGTGGCTTCATGGCCGTGAAACATATTTTGAAACTGAAATTTTGGGATGGACAGTTAGCATTGAAAGACACAGTGCTTTAAGGTTTACAAAGCACTTTACACGTGTTATTTATTTCACTGGATCCTCAGAATAATCCTATGAGGTGGGTGCTAAGTTTATTCCAATTTTACAGACGAAAAAAGTGAGGCAGATACAGGGTAAGTGATTTGCCCAAGTATAATACAGCTAAGGAAGTGTCTAAGGCAGGATTTCAGGTGTTCCTGAATCCAAGTCTAACACTCTATCCACTGTTCATCTAGTTCCACCTATTTTTCAAGGTTTATAAGTATGTCATTATTGTTCGGTTTTTCAGTCGTGTCTGACTCTTCATGACCCCATTTGGGGTTTTCTTGGCAAAGATACCACAATGGTTTGCCATTTCTTTCTGCAGCTCATTTTACAGGGGAGGAAACCGAGGTAAACAGGGTCAAATGAATTGTCCAGGGTCATATAGCTAGGCTGGATTTGAGCTCAAGAAGATGAGTTCCTAACTCCAAGCCAAACACCTAGCTGCCCTATGTTTATAAGTATACTGCTCTCCAAAGAGTACAAGGCACCATTAAAACCCTTTGTTATCTGTTTCTATAAGATCATCTTGGGAGCCATGGACTTTTTTTTTTTGTTTACTTCACTCTAGATTTATTCATGCTCTAATTCAATTCTAAGTTATTTAGCCTACACATAACCTTAGGAGGGGCAGGGCTCTTACTAATATTGTATAAGAAGAACAGACTCCCAGCTGCTGTGTTTTTGGGGGGAGGTGACCTTCTTGGGGCTTGCATATGTTCCAGAAATCAAATCAAATTACCTCAGATGCTAATCACCTGTACTTACCCCATCCTCACTGGAGGAAAACATCAGGAGTGAAGAAATACTCCTTTGCAACAGCTGCAGGAAAAGAGAAAACAGGAGAGTGTGTTAAAATCTCATGAACATGAGCACTCATGTTAAAAATAGTCATGTTCTGCAAATTAATATGTTAAGTCTAGAACCTTATGTCCTGTCTTTTATATCATGGCTTAGACTTCTGCAACTAACAGGATCTCCTCATGGTCTTTGTTTAAGTCACAGACACTGTAGGACAGAAAGCCCTCCCCTGGCCCACACTCACTTTTCTTAATGAAGTTTCCAGGGGTTTCAATCAATACCACAAGGCAAAAACACCCCCTCAGTTACTGATGTAGAGTATCCCCACCTCCCCCAGGCCATGGTGCAAGCAAGATGTAAACAAACTTCTCTCTTATTAGTTTAATTCATTCATACCTTTACTTTCATGTTACCCTGTGGTCTAGAGGGGCAGGCCAAAACCACTTCTAGGTGCATTTTGAGAAGGGGAGATGTGACAGTGAGGGTGCATCGGCCACAGTGAAAGGATCCTCTGGTATTTAAATATCAAGCAGCAAGATTGAAAACAAAACAACAAAAAAAGTGTTAGATGTGTGAGAAACAGATATGCTTTCATATACGCATTAATTTTTGTTAAGTCACTCTATCTTCAACCTGGGTTGAGGAATTAACATCTGCTACGTTAAAGAGTATAAAACATTTTAAAAAATCTAGACATGTGATTTCATTCATATAGGAGACACCTGGTGCACATCTGCAAGTTATAGTCTTAGGGAGTTGCCTAGGGGTACTCATAAGTTAGTGACTTGTCCAGGGCCACACAGACAGGTGTCAGAGGTGGGATGTGGAGGCCCGCAGCACTTACACCATCTGTCACCTCCACTCCTCCATGCAAGGCAATCCTACTGCTGCTTCCTAACTGATTCTTCATTATACTCCCTTCAGCAGCTGTTCCGAACCCTTTCCCCTCATCTCCCATGCTCTTGCTTTCTCCCACCTCTCAGCAGAAGACCCTACCTCATATTTTATTGGAAAAAAAAGTCCTCCATGAGCTCCCTCTTCTCCCCTACTCTATATCACAAACCCCTTGCCATTATCCCCAATTCTCTCCCCCTTTTACCCAAAGGCTTCCCATTGTACTTGCATCCCATTTTCCCCAGCAGATCTCGACAATCTCATCTCTTCTAATCCTGGTCTTCATTCTCTCTCATATAATCTACTGGTTTATTCTGTTGTCTCCCAACATCCTTAAAAAAACCCTTCACTTGACCAACCCATGCCCTCGAGCCACTGTCCTCTATCTCTCTTCCCTTTTACAGACAAATGCTCAGAAAAAGCTGTTTGTATTCAATGCCATCACCTTCTCAACTATCACTTTCATACACCGTGCACTCTGGCTCATGACTTCAGTACTCAAATGAAGCTGTTCTCTCTAAAGTTATCAGTGATCTCTGAATGGTCAAATCTGATGGCATCTTCTTCTTGACCTCTCTGCAGATTTTGATACTATCTTCCCCACTCCTCCAGGATACACCCACCTTTCTCTTCTTTGCTAGATCTTCATCTATATCCTGTTCTCTAACTTTGAGTGTACCCCAAAGCTCTGTCCCAGGCCGTATCTTTTTATCACCTCATCAATTATCATTCAATTTTTTTTGATATGATTCCTAGATACCCAATCTTATCCCCTTTCGTGAGCTTCATGATCACCAATTGCCTACTGGATATTTCAAATTGGATGTCCAGTAGCAACTCACACTTAATATGCACAAAAATAACTCATTATCTACCCCCCCCCCCATATTCCTTTTACAAACTTCCCTATTTCACTTAGGGCACCACTATCCTCCTGGTCATACAGGTTTGCAACCTTGGAGCTCTCACTTGTCCCTCGCCTCATATGCAATTATTTGTCTAGTCTTGTTTATTCTACCTCCACAACTCTCCTATCTGTCCCTTTTCTCTCCATTCACATGACCAGCATCCATGTCAGGCCCTCATCACCTCTCAGGGAAGAGAAGGGTAAGGAAGAGAATAAACATCTCTAAAGCACCTACTATGTGCCAGGCACTGTGCTAAGTGCTTGTTTTTTTTTTTTTTAATAAATATTTTATTTGATCCTCACAACAACCCTGTAAGGTAGGTGTTATTATTATGCCCATTTTACAACTGAGGAAACTGAGGCAAACCAGTTAAGGGTCATACAGCTAGTGTCTGAACTATTGCAATACCTTCCTAATCGTTCTCTCTGTCTCCTCTCTCAACTCTGCAATCCTCTACAAAGCTCTCAAAGTGATGTGCCTAAAGCACAGGTTTGACCAAGCCTTCTTCACTCTTCCTCACCTACGGCATTTATTTCCCGTCTCTGTCTTTGCCCAAGCTGTCCCCCACATCTGGAATGTGCACCCTCAGAATCCCTCATTTCCTTCAAAGATCGGCTCAAACACCACCTACTACAGGAGGCTTCTCCTGATCCCCCCAGCTCCTAATGGCTCTCCCCCCAAAATGACCTTGTATTATTTTATTTATATCTTATCTGAGAGGCAGTGTGAGATGGCCTCAAAGTAAGGAAGACCTGGGTTTAAATCCTACTTCTGACACCCGGGAAGTGGACCTTGGGCAAATCACTTAATCAGCTCTCCAGGCATCACTAACATCATAAATTGCAGTACTCTCAATGATCTGCATTGCTAGAGGACATTTCTTCATCTGGAGTTCCTTCTAGCAGTGAAATCACAGGGTGGCCTTTAAACCCCGCAAATTTTGTAGTTACTTAGATCTTGTATGCACTTCCACATATATATATATGTTGTCCTCCTTATACAAAACTAAGTCTAAGAGTTCCTTGCGGAGAGAGACTAATTTCATTTTTGTATTTACTTGTATTTGTATCTCTAGTGTCTGGCATACAGCAGGCGCTTCATAGGTGCTTGCTGATTGACTGATTCCTGATTATCCACTATGACACCCTGTCATCACCTTAGTGTTGGTTAATGGTTGCAAGAGAGTGAGGTTCCAATGAAGGGGCAATGCAGAATAACAGCTGGGTATTCCCCAAAATGTTCATATCAGGGACAGAAAATGATAGGAGAAACAGCCAAATGGAGAACAAACACAAGGCCCTTCAGGAAGGGTTGAGAATCAGGGCTACCCCCACAGCCTCCTGAAGAAGTCAAACTTGGCTTTACTTAACTTTGCTCTTCTCTTGGCTATACAGTAAGCTGCTGAGATTTATGGGTAGCTTACACTCACTGTATTCATCTCTGAAATGCCAAGAAGTAAGTTTCCGCTTCTAAATGAAAGTCACTAATCCGGTTTATTGAAAGGAGCTGTTTTATGTTTCCTAAGGGCCAAAAGGCAATGACTGTGCTCTTCTTGCGTGCATGTATGTGTGTGTGTGCGTGTGTGTGTTATGTTTTTTTCCATAAAAAGTCCCTGCCTACTACTATTTGGCCATTTGGCTTCTATATCAACTCTCTTACATCCCCCAGCTGGAAGGGATTGCTCTCAGCACCCTCCCCCCACCTCTTCATTTGGATCTCTCTGAGGCACTCACCACATTCTCATTTGTATTATAGTTACTTGTGTCTAAGGCAGTTATACCTGCCTTGCTGGTGTATAAGCTCCTTGAGGGCAGGGGCTGTACCAGTCTTTATATCCTCGTATTCCCAGGGCTCAGCACACAGTAGGTGCTTAATAAATGTTGATGAGGAGGATATCCAAAGAGGAGGAAAGAGAATTGACTGGGAAAAGCAGTGAACTGAAACTAGCCATGAGAACTCAGATTAACAGTTGTTTGTGTAGTTTAGCAGACTAGGAATTTCTGTGACAAGTAGTTGTTTTGTTTTTTAAATCTGTTTACTGGACACTTCAGTAGAAAAAGGGCTGTGGTTGCTGGTCACATGGTGTGTACGCACTCATTTACAAGCACGTTTCTTAATAGCAAATACCAATGTCAGATGACTTTTGCTCAGTCTTTTTTTTTTTTTTTCCCTAAGGGAAAAGCCTGGATTTTTTTTTTTTCTTCCCTAAAGGACAAATTGTACAGCCATCAGGATTTCTCACTTGCTCTTTTCTGGCCTCAACTTTCCTTTATCCTCTTGGCTGATTGTAAATGACTGGTATTTAGGACAAAAACATCCCAATTTCTCCTCCCCCATATTTCAGGTAGGAGGAGCCCTAAGAAACAGCAGTATCCCCCTGCTGCTGAGACAGAACTCAAAATGTATCAGAGCATTTTCCAGGGGCCACTGGGGGTTTAGTTATTTCTCAGGCTATGTTCACTTCAGGTTATGCCTGTCCTTTAGGGATCTATTGATAATCCCACTGAAACCTGCTTGGGCTTTTGGGCAGTCAGATCCTTCAGGCAGGATGCAGCATGCCCTTGGCAGTAAGAGGGATGGAGGACAGGAGCTACATTAGTCTTTCCAATTTCCTTTTGGACTTCCTTCCTGCCTCACTTAGTGCCTTAGAGAGGGGCTTGAAAGAACGGTACTCGTTGGTTCTTACCTGTTTTCTGAGAGGTCCTGCTCCAGTTTCCCACTGCCACATCTGTTACATACAGGCCAGGAAAAAGCCGTGTTCTCATTCACGCCAACCACAATGCCTATACTCAATAAAATAGACAAGCAATCGACAAGTATTGATTAAATGCCAAGTATATACCAGGCCCTATGGCTACAGAGACAAAAAAGAAATGATTTCTGCTCTCTAAAAATTAATTCTATCTGGGGAGACAGCAAGTACACATACAAAAAAAAAAGTAATTTTTAGGGGTGGAGCCTACACTGTGTTGGAGCCAGCTTGAATTGGCTCTTGAGAGCTAATTATTATACTTTTAGTGTGAACATTTATACCTCAGAAATTGGGAAATGTTATAAATCCGGGCTTGGTTTATTTATTTTTTTTGCTGATCATCTAGACTTAAGAAAGTGATGGAGAAAATGTTAATGATGCAGGTTAAACTGGAAAAAAAAAAGTGCCCTGAATATCGCTTTGTCGTCACCCCCCCCCCCCACTATTGAATGGTTGTTAAAATTCACAAGCACACCCCTGGGTAAAGGCTCTGGGAGCTGGGGCGGGAGCAGATCAGGAAGGGCCTTATGTAGGTAGCAGCACTGAGGCTGAGCTTTGAAAGAAACAAGGATGCTCTCTGCATCCAGAAAAAGAACTGGTAAATAGAAGTTTGTATAGAATGATTTTATCATATTTGTGTCTAATTTTGGGCATCTCTAGAGTGGAGGGGGAAGAGAAAAAGGGAAAAAAAGAAATTTACATGATACCTTTATTATATATTTAAAAGGAATAGCAAGTTGTACATAACAGATTTGCAGTTTCGTGGGCAATCTTTTTTTATTATTATATTATGTTATGGAAATGCTTGTTTTATTCCATAAAATAAATAAAAGAAAAATAATAAAAGAAAATAAAAAAATAAAAGAAACTAAGGATTCTAAGAGGTGAGGGTATGGAGGGAATACATTCTGTGCATGGGGGACAGATAAGGCAAAGGCCTGGAGATGGGAAATGCAATATTGTGTTTGAGGAACAACAGCTGGATGGCCTGTTTGGATGTCCAGGAACACTATGAAGGGGAGTAACGTATAAATCTGAAAAGACTGGTTGGAGCCAGGTAGTGGAGGGCTTTAAATGCCCTACAGAGGTGACTGTATTTGTTCCTGAATATAATAGGGAACCTGTGGAGTTTATTAAGCAGGAGAGGGGTGAGAGACATGGATCCCTTGCCTCATTAGGAGGGCTATTACTATAGTGAAGAGAGTTGATGTGGGCCTAGATAAAGGGGATGGCCATGTGGAGAGAAGGGGGTCAGATATGGGAGATATGTAAGATCTTGGGTGAGGGAGAAAAATGAGTCAAGGATGACTCCGAGATGGTGAACTGACCTGACTGGAAGGAGGTTGATGCCCTTGGCATAAATAGGAAGTACGGAAGATGCAGCTGATTTTGGTTATCAGAGCTAACCCTGAATTGGTCTCCCCAAAGTTAAGAATGATCTTATAACTGCCAACTCTACTGATCTTTTCTTGACCTCTGTAGACTTTGACATTGTCAATCACCATTTCTTCCTGTACACTCTTTGTTCTCTGGGTTTTCATGATACTGCTCTCTCTCTTGTGTTTCATTTTAAGCCTCTAACAGTTTCTTCTCAGTCTGGTTGGTTGAACCATTGTCCATGTCCTGTCTACTAACTGTGGGTATCTCCCAAGGCTCTGCCTTTGGCCCTCTTCTGACCACTTTCAGTGACCTCATCAACTGTCATGGGCTCAATGCAAACCTTTCTCTTCCTTTCTCTCTCTCTGGACCCTCCCCCCACTCTCCTTCTACAATGACTCTCAGATCTATATATCTAGCTCGAGTCTCTCTCCTTAGCATCAGTCCCATTGATCACCACCTGCCTATTGTATATTTTGAACTGGACAATCCTGGAGGCATCTCAAACTCAGTATGTCCAAAACAGAAATCCTTATCTTTCCTCTAAAACCTACTCTATCTTCTGAACTTCCCTATTACTGCTGAGGGTACCATTATTCTTCTAGTCACTCAGGTTTACAACTTTGGTGTCATCCTTAAGTCCTCATATTTACTCCCCCATGTCCAATCAACTGCCAGATCTACTCATTGCTACCCCTCACAGATATTCTCTCACAGATATGCCCTTCTCTTGACTCACACAGCAGCTCCTTTAGTTTAGATCTGGATAGCTCTCTCCTGAACTATTTCAATTGTTTTCTAATTTGTCACCATGCCCCAAGTTTCTCCCTACTCCAATCTGTCCTCCATAAAGCCAGCAAAGTGGTTTTCCTAAAGTGCATGTATGACCATGTTACCCCTTTACTCCATAAACTCCCAGGAGATCCCAATTAGTTTTAGTATCAAATATAAACCCCTGTGTTTAGTATTTAAAGCTCTTCATGATCTGACTCTATCCTATCTTTTTGGCCTTCTTACATATTACCTCCTTCTGCAACACTTTATAATCTAGCCTTACCTGCCTATTTTCTGTTCTTTATATCATGGGATCTTACAGACTAAGCACATTGGTGCCAATCTGCCCTCCCCTCTATCATCCCCCTGCTTTCTTGTCCCCTTGCCCCGCTATTTTCCTGTAGGGTAAGATAGATTTCCATACCCAATTGAGCGTGTATGTTATTCCTTCCTTAAGCCAAATCCGATGACAATAAGATTCACTCATTCCCTCTCACCTTCCCCCACTTCCCCTCCACTGTAAAAGCCTTTTCTTGTCTGTTTTATGTGAGATAATTTACCCCATTCTACCTTTCCCTTTCTCCCTCTCCCAGTATAATCCTCTCTCACCCCTTAATTTTATTCTCCAGATATCACCCCTTCATCTTCAACTCACCTTGTGCCCTCTATCTATCTATCTATCTATCTATCTATCTATCTAGCTAGCTAGCTAGCTAGCTATGTATCTCTCTATACATATAAATTTTTTCCCTCCAACTACCCTAATACTGACAAAGGTCTCATGAGTTACAAATATCATCTATCCATGCAGGTATGTAAACAGTTCAACCTTAATAAGTTCCTTATGATTTCTCTTTCCTGTTTACCTCTTCATGCTTCTCTTGAGTCTTGTATTTGAAAGTCAAATGTTCTATTCAGCTCTGGTCTTTTCATCAAGAATGCTTGAAAGTCCTTTATTTCAATGAATGTCCATTTTTCCCCTGAAGGATTATACTCAGTTTTGTTGGGTAGGTGATTCTTGGTTGTAATCCTATCTCCTTTGCCCTCCAGAATATTATATTCCAAGCCCTCCAATCCAATCTTAATGTAGAAGCTGCTAAATCTTGTGTTATCCTGATTGTGTTTCAACAATACTTGAATTGTTTCTTTCCGGTTGCTTGCAATATTTTCTCCTTGACCTGGGAACTCTGGAATTTGGCTACAATATTCCTAGGAGTTTTCCTTTGGGGATCTCTTTCAGGAGGTGATCGGTGGATTCTTTCAATTTCTATTTTGCCCTCTGGTTCTAGAATATCAGGGCAGTTTTCCTTGATAATTTCTGTCTTTTTTTTTTTTTTTAAAGGCAATTGGGGTTAAGTGACTTGCCCAGGGTTACACAGCTAGTAAGCATCAACTGTTTGGTTTGAGGCCAGATTTGAACTCAGGTCCTCTTGACTTCAGGGCCGGTGCTCTATCCACTGTGCCACCTAGCTGCTCCCATTGATAATTTCTTGAAAGATGATGTCTAGGCTCTTTTTTTGATCATGGCTTTCAGATAGTTCAATAATTTTAAAATTATCTCTCCTGGATCTATTTTCCAGGTCAGTTATTTTTCCAATGAGCTATTTCACATTGTCTTTTATTTTTTCATTCTTTTGGCTTTGTTTTACAAAGTCTTGATTTCTCATAAAGTCACTAGCTTCTATTTACTCCATTCTAATTTTTAAGGAAGTATTTTCTTCAGTGAGCTTTTGGACTTCCTTTTCCATTTGGCCAATTCTGCCTTTTAAGGCATTCTTCTCCTCATTGGCTTTTTGAACTTCTTTTGCCATTTGGGTTAGGCTATTTTTTAAGGTGTTATTTTCTTCAGTATTTTTTTGGGTCTCCTTTAGCAAGCTGTTGACTTGTTTTTCATGATTTTCTTGCATCACTCATTTCTCTTCCCAGTTTTTCCTCTACTTCTCTTACTTACTTCTCAAAATCTTTTTTGAGCTCTTCCATGGCCTGGGACCAATTCATATTTTTCTTGGGGGTTTTGGATGTAGGAGCTTTGACTGTGTTGTCTTCTTCTGGTCTTATGTTTTGATCTTCTTTGTCACCAAAGAAAGATTCTATGGTCTGACTTTTTTTTGGTGCAGTTTGCTCATGATCCCAGCTAATTACTTGAGTTATAAACTCTTTGTTAAGGTAGGAGTCTACTTCCAGTGTGGAGAATGTACTGTCCCAAGCTTTGGGGGTTTTGTGCAGCTGTTTTCAGAGATACTTCTAGGGATCTGTAAATTTTCCGTTCTTCCAAAGTGGTGTGTTCTAAGGAGTGTTTATTCCTTTCCTGGCCTGTGCTCTAGTGTATGAGTGACAACAAGCACTCTTTTCTGCCTCTGAACTGTGAGGAGGATTCTCTCTCCACTGCCACTACGAGCTCCACCATGTCAGTGCTCCTTCTCAACCCAGGACCACCACCCAGAACTGTGACCCAGATCCAAGCACGGGCAAAGCCAGAGATTCCTGTCTCAGCACCAGCAAAGAGATCCCTAAAATCCTCCTCTGATCAGCCACTCGATTCCCCCTCATCTATGGGCCTAGAGCTCTGGAAGCAGCCGCTGCCCTGGGGCTGTGTCAGGACTAGGGCTGGGACTGAGTTTTTCTCTCACTGTGGTCACAGACCTTTCCTACTGACCTTCTAAGTTGTCTTCAGTGTTTGTGGGTTGAGAAATCTGGAAACCACCACAGCTGCCTGTGATTCAGTCCCCTGAGTCCTGCTCCAGGTTTGCTGAGGCCTGGTGTTTGCCTGCGTACTCACATTGAACTTTGCTCCTCTCCCAGCCCAGTGTAATAGACCTTTCCAATCAACCATCCAGGTTGTCTTGGGCTGTAAACTTATTTCACTCTGTCTTTTTGTGGGTTCTGCTGCTCTAGAATTTGTTTAGAGCCATTTTTTAGAGGTATTTGGAGGGACTTAGGGGACAGCTCAAGCAAGTCACTGCTTTTACTCTGCCATCTTGGCTTCACCCCCAGTTTGAGATTTCTAATGAGTACTTGGAGATACAAGCCTGGAGGTTAGAGAGATAAGTAGATCTGAGAATGATCAGTATAGAAATGATCTCTTAAACTATGGGAAGTGATGAGATTAAGTGAAAAAGTATAGAGGGAAAAGAGAAGAAGGTCCAGGACAGAGGCCTTGGGGATACCTACATTTAGAGGCTATGACCTGAATGAAGATCTAGCGAGGGAGACTGAGAAGGAGTGGTCAGACAGATAGGAGAAGAACCAGAATAATGTCACAGAAATCTAGAGAGTATCCAGGAGGAGAGGGTAATTCCAGTGTCAAAGGCTTCTGAGAGGTCAATATGGTTGAGGATTGAAAAAAAAAGTCCATGAGATTTGGCAGTGAGGAGATCATTGGTAACTTTGGAGAAAGCAGTTACAGTTGCATGATGAGGTCAGAAGCTAGACTGAAGAAATAAAAGAGAGTGAGAGAAAAGGAAGTAGAGGCATCAGGACTAGAGGGCCTTCTCAGGGAGTTTTAGGGAGGACTAGCAGCTCTAGTAGGAGGGCTTGTCCTGCCCTTCTCAGGGCTGCTCAGCCACCTTTGGTGTTAGTCTTCATCCAGCTCTCACCTGAGGCTCCACGAAACTGTAGCATGTGCAGTGGCCACATGCCCAGGAAACTGTCTCAGCAGTCTGGCTGAACCAGGCTGAGGGTAACCAACAGACCTCAACTGTCAGTGAGTTAGGGGGATGTCTATCCCAAGCATGTGAAGACTTCCCCTGGAGGAATGGGTGGGTGAGAACAATTTGTTCCAACGGCCACGAAGGCAGTTGAAGCAGGTACTGTGGAGTGCTTAGAGCTTGGTCAGGCATCAAAGATGCCAAGATCATCCACTGCATCCCAGGCCATCACCAGTCATCTTGACTTCTGTCCTGCCATTGGCCTTTGATGACTCTGGAGGAGAGAGTGAGGCTGAGGACTTGGTACAGCTCTGCTTCATTTAGATCTAATTCATGTGAAAGCTAAGACATCACCCAGTGATGTCACTGATCCTCTTAAAAAATGGAGGATGAATAACAACAAAGCCACAAAAGGGAGAAGAGATATGTAGACTGTTGTGTTGTGGAAAGAGTCTTGAACTTGGAGTCAGGCGACCTACTGAATTAAACCTCAGATAAACACCAGCTTTGTAACCAGAGGCAAGTCATTTAAACTCTCTGAGCTTCATCTGTAAAACATGGATCATAACACAGATGTTATTTATCTTTAAAAAAGCTACTGTGAGAATAGTGTTTTCCAAACCTAAAAGTTCTATGGAAAGGTAGACTATTATTATTAGGGAGCAGGGAAGGGAATAAGCATTGATTAAGCTCCTACTATATGCCAGGCACTGTGTTAAGTACTTCACAAATATCATCTCATTTATTATAAAGTGTATCATTTATATGTACTTAGATTTTTTTTAGAAGTATTTTAAAAAGCATTTCTATACCTTTACCTGTGCACACCCTGCCTGCCCCAATAGTCTCTAAGTCCATCAAAGGGCTGAGTTTATCTTCCATTTCTTTGTGTATTTCACCTAGTACAATGGTCCACACAGTGTCATCACTTGGTAAATACTGGTTAATCAAAATTTGGGTGTCAGTTTCCTTCCTGGGGAACTCTGATTCTTAACAAGTAAAGATATTAAGAACGTACCCACACGTATATACATACACACAGACACACAATGCAACCAGTAAGGTCCCTGGTAAAATAACAGAGATGCTTCTTAAAATCATCCAAATTACATTAAAAGTAGCTTTGAATTCTTCCCTCCTTCAAGTCAGATGCAAAGTGCCAATAGGATCGAGAATATGGATGCAAGCAGGCAATACATTTTAGAAGCATCCAAATTTGGAGGTAAAGTGCCTACGATAACTGCTTCAGTGATGAGGCCCTGGGTGGGCAGCATATCATGAAGTATCTGAGAATTTTCCTGACTACCAGGCAAGGCATTCTATCCACTGTACCACCTAGCTGCCCTCTCTACATGCTACCAAACTATTAAGAAGCATGTGGGGATAGTGTTCCATTGTTGCTGTTCCTCCTTCGTTTTCAAAGAGGACCAGTGACATCAAGGGGTGATGTCTTAACTAGACTGTGAATTGGATTTAAGTGAGGCAGAGTTGCACAAAGTCAACCTCATGCTTTCTTCTTGAATCATTGAAGTCCAGTAGCAGGACAAAAATCAAGACAACTGGTTTTGGCCTGATGTGAAGTGGATGACCTTGGTGTCTTTGACTGATCGAGCTCTAAGCACTCACTCCACTGTGCCTGCTTCAGCCACCTTCATGTCCGTTGGAACAAATTATTCTCAACCACCCATTCTTCTGGGGAAAGTCTTCACATGCTTTCACTCGCCAACAGGTTTGAGGCCTGTTGGTTACCCTCAACCTGGTTTAGCCCATCTGCCATGATGGTTTACTGGAGTGTAGCCACTGCACATGCTACAGCTTCTTGGAGCTACAGGTAAAGAGTTGGGTCAAGGTGGACACCACAAGTGGATAAATAGCCCTCACCCCAAAGTCCATTGCTATTCCCTTCTCTCACCAAAATGGGAAAAAAACTAGTCACGCCATAATCAAGTGAGTAAAAGCCTGCCTGCTTTCTGGAGGAGTATGACCATGACTCTAAGACCAACTAGTAAAATCAGATACTTTCCCTACTGGGTATTATGAATCAGTGAGGTCCCTAATACAGGCAAAACGCTGAAAACTTTGACCCATAAAATAATGTTACAAGGATGGGTTAGAAGGTTTCTGGATGTCACTTATACAATGACAAAAAAAAAAAAAAGCAACCAAACAAACAGGCTACCTTGGTTGGAAAGTGTTGAAATTAATAAAAGAGGAGGGAAAATGCAAAATGTGGTACAAGTTTTTTAGAAAAAAGAAAGAAGTGGGATCTTTTTCAGTGACTGTGGTGGACAAGCTGCCTTACTCCGAGGAGAACGAATAAGAGGAAGAAATTGATCTGGAGAGGAGACAATAGGATTGTGAGCAAGAATCCAGCCTTGTCAATTAAAATAATTCGTGCAGTACACACATGAACAAATGATTATTATTTAATTAGAGCTGGAGGATGTTACAGGAACAATAGTCTCTGATTTTGGAAAAGTGGCACTAATTAATGAAATTAAACTTGCAAAACTACTTCAAATGGTTAAGTCACTAGGATGAAAGGCAGACTGAAGTCAACAACAGCTAATAATAAAGTTCAGTTAGTCTGTAGCCAGAAGGCAGTGTCTAATAATTCACAATTACTGGGGCAATGCTCCAACTTCTAACAGTTAGGTGGTTCAGTGGATCGAGCATCTGGCCCTGGAGTTAAGAAGACCTGAGTTCAAATCTGGCTTCAGATACTTACGAGATGAATGATTCTGGGCAAGTCACTTAACTTCTGTTTGTCTCAGTTTCCTCATCTGTAAAATGGGGATGATAATGGCACCTACCTCCAAGGGCTCTCTTGAGGATCAAATGAACTAATAAAGTGCTCAGCACAATGCCTGGCACATAGCAAGTGCTATATAAATGTTATTATTAAACACTGGCATCACTATGGTTGGTCAGAGAGCATTTATTAAACACTTCCTATGTGCCCAGACACTAAGGATACAAAGAAAGGCAAAAAACACTCCCTGCCATCAAGAAGCATACTTTTTAATGGGGGATATGGCACAAATATGCTGGTACACACATGTTGAAAAGTGTTGAAAAGGGAAGACATTAGTAACTATAGAAACCAGGAAAGGCCTCCTGCAGAAAGAGAGATCTGAGCTGAGTCCTGAAGGAAGCATAAGAGTGAAGGAGAGAGGCACAGCATTCCAGGCACATAGGTTCCAGGCACAACAAAAAATCTAGATCATACAATGCATGGAGGGTAGTAAAATATAAAAAGTTGGGAAGGGGTCAGGTTTTGAAGAGTTTTAAATGTCAAACAGAGGACTTTATATCTGATTCTGGAGGTCATAACTGGAACTCCTTGATCAGAGGAGAATGGCATGGTTAGACCTACACTTTAGAGAAATCATCTTAGGCATTGAGTGGAAGATGATTTGGAGGAGAGATCAGAGGCTGCGAGATCAGTTAGAAGGCTGGTTGTAGTATGGCAGGCAAGAAGTGACAGGGGCCTTCACTAGGTTTGTAGCTGTCCTTAACCAGCCTTAATCACTGAATGGGTGTTGCCTCAGTCAAAGTGAGAACTAGAAAGTCCTTAACTTTAAAAAGGTCAAGGTAATTGGTAATTGAACCCATGACTGTTCAAGTCACCAAGAAAGAATGTAGACCAAGAAGATAAGGGAGCCCAGGGCAAAACCCCTGATATTCTGCAGCCCCTCACTTTTGGCTGAGTAGCTACTCTCTGAGTAACTCTTAGTTCAGAGTTAATGAATTTCGTCTTCCTCTTTTGGCACATAGCAAGTGCTACATAAATGTTATATTTTTTTGCAGTCCTCTTTGAGAACAAATGACCAAGAGCAATAATAACAACAGCTGTATGGATAGAGAGAAGGGAATATGTGCTAGAGATGTGGTGAAGGTAGAAATGAGAAGATTTGACAATGGATGGGATATTTGAGGTGAATGAGAGCAAGAAGATGAGTATATGACATTGAGGTTGAAGGTCTGGGTGACTGGGTTGATGTGGTACCCTTAAAAGTGATAGGGAAGGGGCAGCAAAGTGGCTCAGCAGATAGAGCTCTGGCCTTGGAGTCAGAAGGACCTGAGCTTAAATCCAGCCTCAGACACATAACACTTACTAAGCTATGTGACCCTGGGCAAGTCACTTAACCCCAGCCGCCTCACCAAAAAGCAAAAAAAAAAAAAAAAAAAAGTGATCGGGAAATGCAGATAGGAGGGTTTTAGTTCTGTTTTAGACATATTGAGTTTGAGGTGCCTGGAGGATATTCGCTTTGAATTGGACAAGAGGCACTTGAGGATGTGTGACTTGTATTTCAGCAGAAAGACCAGGGATGGATATGTAGATCTTGGAATCATTTGCATAGAGATGATAATTGAATCCAACCATGCTGCCTTCTAAGTATTGGCCCCATACATCTGAATGACTGGCTATAGGACCTTCTATCTAAATGCCCCACCAGTACCTCAAAACAAGCTTATCCCAAACCCTGCTAATCAACTATTACTAACACTTGCTTCTTCTTTTGACTTCACTATTTCTTTCAGGGGCACTGCCATTCACCTAGTCTCCCAGTGTCTGAAATCTTGGTGGACTCATTCCTTTTCTTCATCTTTCATATCCAGTCAGTTACCAAGTACTGTTGAATCTACCACTGAAATATCTCTTTCATATTCCTCCTTTACTATAGTCCTACAGCCACTAAAATAATTTAGGTCATCATTAAAGTTGGACTATCATAATGGCTTTTTTTAATTTAAAATTTTTATTTTCAGTTCCAAATTCTCTCTGTCTCTCCACCTCCTTGAAATATAATATGCATATAATAGCTTTCTAACAAGACTAACCTTCCCTATTTGGTAATATTCCCTATATATGTTCCCATCACTCTGAAACTCAAAGATCTCCAGTGTTTCAATGCTGTTTATGAAGTAAAGTTCAATTTTCTTAGCCTGGCATTCAAGGCCCTCTACAATCTGGTGGCTTCCCTCTCAGCCTTATCTCATATTGTTTTTCTCTAAGCCCTCCAAATAAGCATCTCCCCTTTTTGTCACTTAAGCTCCATGCGCTGCTCCAATGCCCAGAAAACCCTCCTTTCTCGTTTTTACCTGCCAGATGCCTACCTGTCCCTTAAAGTTCTACAAAAATGTGACCTCCTTCAGGAAACCTCCCTGATTCTCTCCGTTAATAACAACCTTCCTCCTTGGAATTCACATAGTAGGTTGTTTGGAATTTCTTTAATACACAGATAACTAACTACATGGCACACTAATTATAGGAGCTGTGTGTCTTGTTTTCCTTACCATACTATAAGTTCCCAGAGGTCAGAGACCACACCTTATCATATCACAGTGTCTAGCATAAAGCTCTGTACCCAGTTAGGCACTTAACAGATATTTTCTGAATTAAAAAAAAAATGTTTCATTTTCTTCACATGTAAGACAGAAAAAAACCAATGTTGTTCTAAGTCTTTTGAGGAATGTTAAATGAAAATACTACGAAACAAAAAAATTACTATAAATGCTTGTAAATAATGATGAAAAGGAAGAAGTTAGTGCTAATAATTTCATTACCAACAGTAATCAATGTTCACAATATGTTAGGGTAGATACTAGTATTGACCACCATAGGATTGGTAGTGCCTAAAAATATCAATTGGATTAAATGGTTTGTTCTAGCTTAAAGAATAAATCCAAAGTAGAAAAATGGTAATAAGCATTCTTCATATTTTTGTAGTCCTTTAAGGTTGACAAAGCACCTTCCTCATAACAGCTAGGCAAGTATTATTATCATCCTCTTTTATAGACAAGAAAACAAGGATTCAGAGACATCAAGTTATTTGCCCAAGGTCACACAGCTAGTCAGTGTCATGACTTAAACCCAGTATTTCTGATTCTTGGGCTGATGGTTATTTCAATTCAATTCAACTCAACAGGAATTTATGAAATGTCTACCTTCTACTACACCATGCTGCAGGCTATGTGATTAAGTCAATTTGACCAGTAGTAGAACTTAGATATTTAATTTCAAAGTTTCTCTGAAAAGTCTTTAAATCTTTTCTATGTTCACCTATGTACCTCATTATTGTTCAGTTGTTTTCTGACTCTTTATGACCCCATTTGGGGTTTTCTTGGCAAAGATACTGGAATGGTTTGCCATTTCCTTTTCCAGCTCATTTTAATGATGAGGAAACTGAGGCAAACAGGGTTAAGTGACTTGCCCACGGTCATATAACTAGTAAGTGTCTGAGGCCAGATTTGAACTCAGGAACACGAGTCTTCCTGACTCTAGGCCCAGCACTCTGTGCACTATGGCGCCCCCTACCTGCCCATGCACCCTGTTACATTTCCTGATTGAAGGGATGAAGCACTTAACATTTTTATTGCTTTCATTTGGAGATCAACAGTTAGCGCTATAGAAAAATAAAAGTATTTTCCTTCTCTTCTAAAAGGTGTTATAGAACTGTAGCTATTGTTCCATTTTCCATCTTTGCACATAAAATACTATTTCAATCTAGTCCTATTCTTTATAGAATAAGGAGAAAAAAGGTATCAGGCTAGAGGTGAGATAAGCCAATACAAGAAGAGTATGCTGTCCCAATGTTGTTTCAGTCATGTCTGAGTCTTCATGACCCCATTTGAGGTTTTCTTGGCAAAGATACTAGACTGGTTTGCCATTTTCTTCTCTAGCTCATTTCCTAGAAGAGGAAACTGAAGCAAACAGGGTTAAGTGACTAGCCCAGGGTCACACAGCTATAAGTAGCAGAACTGGGATTTGAACCCAAGTCAACTGGGTCCAAGTCTAGTGAAATTTTTACTATACTAATCTACTTAGTCAATTTTAGAAAGAAAAAGAAAATAATTAAATTTTAGGTACCCTAAGATCAATAACTCCCCAGTTGATATGGAAAAAAGATGGGTATATTCACAAATTTTAGTATTTACTACAACACTTTACTCACAGGGATTCCATAAAGGTACCATCTTCATAAGGGCCTTTGAATCACTCACAGTTAGACTTCCACAAGTATCTTTCTGACCCAGCCCAGGGTAAATGTTCAAAACTGAGCAAGTCACTAAAATTAGTACAGTCCTGTGATTCACATGACACCGAGACAAGACGCTGGTGGTGTGGTGGATTGGAGGGAATATGGTCCAGGAGACAGAAGATGTGAGTTTCTATAGCCAAGCAATGCCTCATACTGCTTCTGTACCTTTGGTGGGGGGAAAATCACTTGACCTCTGTGGGCTTTAGTTTCCTTAGCAAAATGAAGGGGTTTAAGGTCCCTTCCACCTGAAACACATTATAGTACCCTCAGGTCACTGCTAGAAAGCTGCAAGTCCATTCCATGGATTCCTCAGGGGATTCCTTAGGCATCCGTGGAAAAGGACCATAAGGAGCTCAGATGGAAAGTGGGTGTGTTGGAGGCTCAGGGAGATAGAGAAGAAGGGAAGAAAAAAGAAGGAAGAGGAAGAAGCTGAAAGGATGGAAGAAAGGAAATATGGCTCTTCTTAGCACATAAATGAAATGAAATTTAAATTTAATTAATTACTATGTCACAGTTAACATGAAGGAGTTAAAGCTGGGCTAACCTTGGCAGGGCCCTGCATGGTAATTGCAGGATGAAGGCTCAGAGTCCTTGTACTCAATGGAAGTCTGTGACTGGGCCAAGGAACTTGATTGGATGTGGGAGTTCATGAGTGGGTGGCATGACCAATCTTGGTTTCCTATTTTGCAGCTGAGGCTGTTTTTTTTTTCTTTTTTAAATCCCTAGTTAGACTGGTTCTTATCAGGATATCTGGCAGCACTGTAGTCTTGCCTGAGCAGAGGTACACTTTGTGATAACAGCTGTGTTTGCACATTTGATTGACTTAGCTCTACTGGCCAGCAAGATGGTTGCAAAGGGTTTTGTAATGATGACAAAACCTAAAAGTAAAAATCAAATTAAATAAAGAAGTTTTTTAAAGGCCTCCTATATTGGAACAATTTTCTAGTTGGAATGGTCTGCAAACTTTTTATTAATTGGTCAGCTCTATTTGTCTAATTCCTATCCATTTTTTAAGGTTCAGTTTAAACGCTGTTTTCTTCAAGAAGTCTTAACTGATCTCGCCCTCCTCTGAGCACTGTGGTGTGGCCAATACTCATCGTACCGTACTGCTTAGAGTTGAATATATTTACACATATGCCAAATTGCTCTTTCTACACACACACACACACACAGAGTCTTTTGTCCCCCTCTTCTTAATCCCTTTTCTATGCCAGGATATGATTGGCAACCTTCAGATGTCGCCGGTAGGAATTGCGGACAGGAATAGCCAGCACAGGATTATGATAGGTGGGTATGCCTGCATAGTATTTGAGAGCTCTGGTTTACCACTGGGAATCTTTTCATTACAATTTATCAAAAGTTGACTGTTTAGGTATTTCCTTGGGCATTTACTGGTGTGCCTTATTCTTAAGTAAACTCAAGATAAAAAAAGCAATATTAATACAAAAAAAAAGAAGAAATCATCCTATTAATAGGCAAATTCACAATGGTATTTCTTTAATCAGCAAGGTTCTCTATTATACTTAAAGTTAGATTCAGTTTATAAAAGTTTGATTGCATTTTGCTGAGGGGAATAAAGCTATAAAGTCACCCTAGTGAAACACAGAGCAATACAAAAGAGATTGGGTCTATATCTGTACAGGGATGACAAAGTGAATAAAAAATTCAACTTCTCCAGACTCTGATCATCGCTTGGACAGGTAGTCTTTGATTTAGTACATACACATATGCGTGGGCTCATGCACGCACACACACACACACACACACACACACACACACACACACACACACACTTTTTTTGGTATAAGCCCAGAATTGAATGGTAAGAGATTACATAGAACTGCAAATGACTTGATGTGTATAGGCCCTCTATTAGAATAGATCTCAGTTGCTCTCTAAGTTAGTAGGTGGTGTTTAAGAATTGCTGCAGCTAAAAAATCCATGACCCTGAAGCCAACATGATGACGAATCTCTTCAAATTCAGCTAGGTCAGTCCTTGCAAAACGGACATGCATCACACTGGGTCCCTCCTCAAAGTCTTTTCATGCGACAGAGCCTACCAAGGGCTGAGTTTCACTGAGATAACTTTCAAGACCCCGAGGTCACCTACAAGCCACACTGGTACATCAGAGTAGTAGGTTAGTGAAGAGGATTATTTTTGGGAAGTTTGAAAAGTGCTTCTGACGATCCCAAACTACTTGCTGCTACAAATGCCACCCCCTCCCCTCCTTTAAGCACAAACGTTCTCCTAGTGATGCTACATGGCTGGACATTACGCAACACCAGGATCTCCGAAACATCAAGTTCACAGGTGACCCAAAGATCAATGGGAAGCCTGAAGCACACTAACAATGCTGTAAGTGAGAAACAGAATAGAAAACCTTACTGAGGAGAAATTTGACGAGAAAGGGTGAGCCAGTCACATAACAAAAACGAGAGATAACAAATGAATACGAGTACCTCAAGCACATTAAAAGAGCAAGAGGAAGAATCTTTTATGGAGGATTAATGAAAGGAAAGAATCCCCCAGGATGAGAAGGTGAGAAGGGATGGCAAAGGGTGAAGAGAGCACTCCCACCAGTTAAATCACCAAATCCTCGGAAGGTCCAAATTATTTACATACAAATTTTCATGAGCTCACAGCAAAAAGCAAGGTGTAGCCAATGTACTAGCCAATACTCTTGAAGATTTCAAACCATAGTAATAAAATAACTAGCATTTACATAGTGCTTCAAGGTGTACAAAACTCTTTACATGTGTTACCTCATTTGAACCTCATACTAGACTCTGGGAAGTGGGTGCTATTATAATGCTTATTTTGTAGATGTGGAAATTGAGGCTGGTAACATGTCTATTAACAATAAGGAAGGATTCCAATGACATTTTATTATCAGAAATTATTTTTTTGTTGTTGTTTAGTTGCGTCTGACTCTTCGTGACCCCATTTGGGGATTTCTTGGCAGAGATACTGGAGTAGTTTGCCATTTCCTTCTCTAGCTCATTTTAAGGAAACTGAGGCAAACAGGGTTAAGTGACTTGCCCAGGGTCACACAGCTAGTAAGTATCTGAGGCCAGATTTGAACTGAGGAAGATGAGTCTTCCTGACTCCAGGCCTCGAGCTCTATCCACTGCACCACCTAGCTGCTACTTATTATTACCATCATCAGAGCTAGAAATCAGAGAGTTGGCACAAGGTATTATTACACTATGGTAGAGCACACACTCCTTCCTTTCCTTCTCACCAAGCAAGGTAGGCTATGGTAGACCTACTGCAGAGGTCACTTTTGCCCTTCTCAGGATGGTAACTAGCTCAGTGACGGTCAAAGCTGCACATGGATCGCCACAGCCTATCCAAGTAGTATTTTCTGCTTTAGCCCCAAACACCCAGCTCTCCTCCTAGCCAGGCCCGAACCAGAGACAGTGCCACTCACTTTCTTTCCCTCTTCAGCCCTTGCAAACAACAAAATGTTCTCCAAAGCTTGCAAGCCTGGTCTAACTCTGTTTGAAGAAGCTTTGTTCTCAGGGCATCTTTGTTAAAGTATTGCAATCCAAGCCCCATAATTTTTAATCACAAACTGTGAGTGCACTTTAATCCCGTTTCCCTGTGGAACTAAAATAAACAATACATACAGCACTCCTGGGGCAGGGGCTCATCTCTTCCATTATCAGTACAATAAATATAACTCATGAAGGAAGGGCCAGTGATAATCTTTAAGCAGCCTCAATTAAAGAGATCAAGAAAAAAAATCAACATTAAGAACAACAGCCAAAGAAAATCTTTTCCTTACAGTGTATTTAACAAGCAGAATGAGAAAAGAAAAGAAAAAAAAGAGAGACTAAATAGAACTAATTCAGCCACAAACAGGAGTCTACATCACTCAGGGGATACAGGACAACAGAAGAAATAACTTTTCACTTCCTTGAGGGCAGGGACTGTGTTTAGCCTCTTTCTGTATCCCTAGCACTTACCTGGCACACAGAAGGTGCTCAATAAATGTTTATTTATTTATTGATTAATATAATAATTGAACAATAGCCCATTGGCTCTGTCTAGATGAGGCAATAGCAGGGCGTTGAGCCAGAGTCAGAAAACTTGGGTTCACTTACACATCTGTATGACCTTGAGTAAATGACTTCAACCCTCTTGGTCTTTGTTTAAGGAGAACTAGGTGATTTCTAGTGTCTCTTCCAGCTCAAAATCCTAGGATCCCTTCACAAGGACTATAGACTATCAACTCTCACTTATTAGGCACCCATTACATGCCAGGCACAGAGGACATAAGACAAAAACAAAAGGGAAACAATTCCTGGTCTCTAGGAGCTTACATTCTATTGGAGGTGGGGGGAAGAGATACATAAATACAAAACAGATGTTTTGGTGGAGGCAGGTAAGGCACAAGAGATTTGGGGAATGAGAAAAGGCCTCCTGTAGTAGAAGGTTGTACTTGAGATAAAACTTGAAGGAAACTTGGGATTCTAAGAAGTAGAGGTAAGGTGGGAGTGCATTTGAGGCATGGGGGAGAGCCAGGGTAGAAGGACTGGGGCAGAATATGGAATGTTGTGTATAAGGAACATAAAGAAGGCCCATTTGGCTGGACCAAAGAGTGCAGAAGAGTCATAATGTGTAATGAGAAAGGTGAGTTGGGGCTAAGTTGTAAAGAGCTTTAAAGTACAAACAGAAAAGTTTTATCAGAGGTTTATTAAGTAGGGGAGTAACATGGTCATTTTTTAGGCAAATGATATTGGTAGCTATGTAGAAGATGTGGAGGATAGATTGAAGAGGAGAGAAATGAGGCAGGGAGACCAATTTTAGGAGGCTATTGAAAAGTTGAGGTGAAAAGTGGTTGAGAGCCTGACATAATAAGGTGGGACCTGTGTGCCTGGGGCAGGTAGGTGTGTAGTGGATAGAATACCTGGCTTGGCGACAGGAAGATCTGAGTTCAAATCTGACCTCAGATACTAGCTGTGTGACTCTGGGCAAGTCACTTAACTCTGCCTCAGTTTCCTCATCTGTAAAATGAACTGGAGAAGGAAATGACAAATCACTCCAGTATCCCTGCCAAGAAATCTCCAAATGGGGTCATGAAGAGTCAGACAAGACTGAAACGATTGAACAACATCTGCGTGAGTAAAGAAAAGAAGACAGATGGGAGAGAGGTGGTGGTAGAAATGACAAGATTTAGTGCAGTGGACAGAGCTCTGGCCTTGGAGTCAGAAGGACATGAGTTCAGATCTGGCCTCAGACACTTGACACTTACTAGCTGTGTGACCCTGGGCAAGTCACTTAACCCCAACTGCTTCACCAAAAAAAAAGCAAGAAAAAAAAAAAAAGACAAGATTCGTCAACTTACTGGATGTGTGGTTCTGAGGAGTTAAAGATGACACTGATGGTGACGACCTTACAGAAACAGGAAAGTTTGGAAGAGGGTGGGGAAAGCACTGACACCTTCCTACCCCTATTATTTCCTATCTTACTTGCTTTAATTTGTAAAGAGTCCACATGGGCCTCGTCAACAAGTAGGAAGGGTCTTTGAAAATTTATACTTTTCCACATCACACCGTAAAGACAGACCCTCTTATTTGGAAGAGGATAACAGTCTCAGTTATCAGTCTCACACAATAGTCTAAAGTAGCTAACAGGTTTAAAAGAAAAAAGGGGGTCAATATGGCTAGTAAGGGGCAGCGAGGTGGCACAGTGGAGAGAGCACTGGGCTTGGAATCAGGAAGACTCATCTTCATGAGTTCAAATCCGGCCTCAGACACTTACTCGCTGTGACCCTGGGCAAGTTCCTTAACCCTGTTTGCCTCAGTTTCCTCATCTGTCAAATGAGCTAGAGAAGGAAATGGAAAATCACTCTAGTACCTTCATCAAGAAAATCCCAAATGGGGTCACGAAGAGTCAGACAGAACCAAAAACGACTGAACAACAACAACAAACAATGGTAAGTGAATCCTCCCTTGGTCTCTGAAGATGGTTGCCTGTGAGTTTGGTCCCTTGAGCACAGATGGGAGGATTTAGTTATTCTTTATTGAAGAACATATAAAATCTGAAATTAACGGCAACAGCTTTAACCCCCAAGGTGTCTTGCACATCAAGGGAAGTAGTAATATTTAGTAACAGCCACAAATATTTGCAAGCAAGCTCAGTATTTTCCACCATGCGGAGTTACGTGTGCGTGTGTGTGTGTGTGTGTGTGTGTGTGTGTGTAAAGGATCCATGTAATCCTCTGTCTATAGGTTCCTCCAGACTTAAATTATGGTGCTGTGGGTCATCAGGCTACAAGGGGCACAGTCAGGCTGAGGTTAGACTCTCCCCCTTGTCATTTGCTTAAAGAATGAGCTATCTATTGCTTCAGAATGTAGAGAACATAGCTCAAGTGGAAAGAGGACTTAATAATGCATTAAACTAAGTCTTGCCAAAAATAACAAACCACTGGCACTATCTCAGTACCCAAAGGGCATTTTCATTGTACAGTAAAAAATACTCCTTTTAGAATCTGAAGTTCATTTTTTTTTCACCCATAATAAAGTCCCTTCAAAAGTCTCTACCATTTGTCAACACTCATGGTGAGTGATGCTAACCATCCTCGGGGTTAGGGGGATGAAGAAAGTAGAATTTGAAATTCAGTTCAGTATTTGCTTAGTGCCTACTTTGTGCAAGGGAGTTCACTAAGTCCTGGGGACAGGCATTGGACCTGTGACTTCATTAGCATAAAGGATTCCTGGATGAAGAAATCCTTCTACCAATGTAGGTCGGCATCTTATCTGCAACTTAGTCTCAGACAACCTCTCAGAGCACTGATGAAGGATTTGGTCACATATGGGTCACATAATCAGTATGTCTCTGAGTTAAGACACAAAGTCCTGAGGACACAGAGATGGAAAATGACAGCTGCTACCTCCAAAGGGCCTACAGCCTAGTGGGGTATAAGATATGTACACAAATAACTACAGTACAGGCCAAATTGTGAAAAAAGCCGAACAGAGAGGCATGAGAGATTTGGGGAGGGAAGGATCATTTCTAGTTGGGGGATGGGGAGGAGGTCAGAAAAAGTTTCATAAAGGAAGTGTACATGTTGAGATTCTTTGAGGGTACCATTTAGATACAACAGAGCATTACTCTTTTGGCTTTTGAGAATATATTGTGTGGGACTATTGTGTATGGAGATTTATTTATATGATAGGTACAATTAAAATTCAATTCAATAAACATTTATTAATAACTTACTAAGTGCCAGGCCCTGTGCTAAGTCAAAAGACAGTCCCTGCCCTCAAGAAGCTTACAATCTAATGGGGGGGCACATGCAAACAAATATGTACAAAAGCATGCTATAAACAGGATAAATAGAAAATTACTAAGGCAGGGAAGGCACTGGAATTAAGAGAGGTTGGGGAGAGTTTCTTGTAGGAGGTAGGACTTGGTCGGGACTTGAAGGAAACCAGGGAGGTCAGTAGTCAGAGTGGAGGAGGGAGAGCATTCCAAGCGTAGGGGACAGCCAGAGAAACGCCCAGAGCCAAGAGATGAAGGGTCTTTTGCATGGAACACCCAGGCAGCCTTAGATTAAATTCAGTCCTTAGACTGAAGAGTACATGTTAGGGAGGGAGGTGTAAGAAGACTGGAAGGGGGTAAGGGGGCTAGGCTAGGAAGGGTCTTGAATGCCCAACGAACAGAGCATTTCGGTTTTGCTCCTGGAGGCAACAGGAAGCCACTGGAGTTCACTGATTAGGAGATAACATGATCAGGCCTGCATTTTAAGAAAATCACTTTAGGGACTGAATGGAGGATAGATTAGAGTGGGGAGAGACTTGAGACAGCAGAACCACCAGCAGGCCATTGCAGTAATCAAGGTGTGAGGTGATCAGGGCCTGCACCCCAGTGGTGGCAATGTCAAAGGAGAGAAGTCAGTAATTATTAAAAGAAGCATATTTATTACAATTCTATTTTGGTAGGGCACTGTGTTAGGTACCACATGAAACAGTTAAACAGATGTCTCTGGTCGTACTCCCTTTATGATCTTTGGCAGCCCTACCTAGCGGCTACACCTCTTAAAAAATGAACACAAAACTATGTAAACATAACAATGATATCTTTTCACCACAATATAAATGGATGATAAAAAGCATAAAAGCATAAAGAACTTCACGGCCCTGGAGTCAGGAGGACCTGAGTTCAAATCCGGTCTCAGACACTTGACACTTACTAGCTGTGTGACCCTGGGCCAGTCACTTAACCCCGACTGCCTCACCCCCCCCCCCAAAAAAGCTTCATAATCAGAAAAATTAGATTTGATTGCTATAGCTGTCACTGGTGTCCCTGTTCTATGATCCCAAGAACTGAAAATATATTGATCTTAACCATTTCATGTGGGTATACCCCATTGACTCAATTTGACCATCCCTAGGACAGAATTATTGAGTCAAATTTCTTTTGTATCTCTCTAGTACCTTACCCAATATTATACATGTAGCATTTGACTTACAAGTATTTTTCCAATCAATCAGTTAATAGATCAAGATGAAGAACAGATACAGAAATACCTTGTACAATGTTGCACATACATTAAATGTTGAAGAAATACTTGTTAGGTGAATGAATGTTAAATGAAATGCAGGAATTCAGGGAAAGTGAGCACATTTTGTTTTGATGATTGCTGCTTTATAATACAATTTAAGATCTGGAATGGCTAGGTCACCTTCCCCTGCATTTCTTTTCATTAGTTCCCTTGATATTCTGGACTTTCTGCTCTTCTAAATGAATCTTTTTCTAACTCCATAAAATAATTTTTTGGTAGTTTGATTGGTATGGCACTGAATAAGTAAATTAGCCTAGGTAGAATTGTCATTTTTATTATATTAGCTCAGCCTACCCATGAGCAACTGATGTTTTTCCAATTATTTAGATCTGACTTTATTTGTGCGAAAAGTGTTTTGTAATTGTGTTCATATAGTTCCTGGATTTGTTTTGGAAGGTAGACTCCTAAATATTTTATAATGTTTACGGTAAGTTGTTTTGTTTTTTTTTTACGGTAAGTGTAAATGGAATTTCTCTTTCTATCTCTTGCTGTTGGGCTTTGTTGGTAATATATAGAAATGCTGATGATTTATGTTGGTTTATTTTATAGCCTGCAACTTTGCTAAAGCTGTTTATTATTTCAAGTAATTTTTTACTTGATTCTCTAGGATTCTCTAAGTATATCATCATGTCATCTGCAAAGAGTGATAGCTTTGTTTCTTCTTTGCTTGTTCTAATACCTTCAATTTCTTTTTCCTCTCTTATTGCTAAAGCGAATGTTTCCAGTACAATATTGAACAACGGTGGTGATAATGGACATCCTAGTACTTTTTTTTTTTTGGAGGGAAGGAAATGAAAAGAATCCAGTGTTTAAAAATTAAGAATGTGTTATTTTTTTTTTAAAAGATGGTACTGCAACAGCTAGGTGGTACAGTGGATAGAGCTCTGGCCTGGGAGTCAGGAGGACCTGAGTTCAAATCTAGCCACAGACACTTGACACTTACTAGCTATGTGACCCTGGGCAAGTCACTTAACCCCGACTGCCTCACCAAAAAGAAAAAAAAAATGGTACCATTCTTTGAGGATGGTCATAGAAGCAAATAGCTGACAACGTAATGTAAGTAAGCTCTTATAATTAAGATCTGCATTACATAGATGAATATCTCTTTTCTTAGTTCCTGTCCTTTTCTTAATTTTACTTTAACTTGTCATTGTCTACAAATAATTTTCTATTACTATTGTTTTAGTATACCCTGAGTGTCTCCTGTCTTGTTCATTAACCTTCAGATTTCATGTTTGAAATCTTTGAAAATTTCCTATGAAAATTACCTTTCTTATTGGCTTAGTTGTATCTATTAAACATAAAGCAAATTTGACATAAATGAATCCAAGGTTCAAAAAGAAAAAAAGAAAAAGATGATGCCTCAGATAAAAATTCTGTTTCTCCAATTAAAAAAATTCCACTCTTTGCTTTAGCCATCACCAGACCTTGATATGACTACATTTCTGTTTCCACTAGCAAAATTTACATTGAGGCAAGGCAATTTTCCTAGGTTGTTTTGGGTTTCGTTTTGTTTTGTTTCATTTTATTTTAGAATGGGGATGTTTAATGCTCACATACTTAATCTTCCACATGTATAAGCAGAAAGTGGACAATACTTGTGACCCAATGGTTGGCATTTGGGGGTACATCACATGAAATACCAGCACCAATACCAGCAAAATAACACCAATCTCAGGCTTAGAGTCTCATTTCCTTGTGGGAAGGAGATCCATTCTTCTCTACTCTCTCAATTCCAAAGATGCATCAATATTCTTCCCAGTATTGTTCAGTCATAATAGCAGGAAGAATTTGGCCTCATCATTATTATTCTTTAGGAAAGTTAGATTTAAAAAAATACGATGTACAATACTTAAGACCTCGTTGGCTCAAGAACAAATAGTAGTTGTAATAAATGAATCATATTCCAAGTGAAGAGGAGGATAAACAGGTGAAAGGGGCCACCTTGTCAGCTGGGGACAGGAAGGAAGGTCATAACACTCCCTTCCAAAATCAACAAATAGGATTGGGGGGGCCATTTTTATGCTGAGGACTTCAACCCCAAAGGTTTAAACTCTAGCCGACTTGATTCAAAATTAGTGCTTGTTATTTCTGCTAATTTTAATACCTGTGGGTAATCTTTTATTATAAATATTTATTTATTTTTACCATAACTTCACAGGGAAGTAATAGAAAAAACTGAGGCTTAGAGGTAAACCATGACAATCAGTAATACAAAAGACTTCAACCCTTCGGAAGTCAAGATTGATTGGCACACAAAGTAAATGATTCATAAGACAAGACCTTTAAATGTACAAAATAATATTTTCTATTAAGATGGCTACCAACCTTGTACACTACAAATGGAGTTCACTTGAGTGGTAGAATCTAATTCATCTAGCATAACTGGGCTAGTCAGTTCAGAGGTGTCAGCACTAGCAGCCGTGTACAAAAAGGGCTTTTGAAGCATGAGGACAGTTCGTTCAACACAAATAAGTCTACCTGCCAACAGAAACATTGAAGATTATTATAGCAATGAAGAAAAAAGTTAATTGTTCATGCCAATGAAGACAATTCCCTTTGCCAATTACTTAGAGCCATAAGAAAAAGCTCAGTCATGTGTCAGGTTTATGTCAACAGATTGTCTTCAATGAAATGTGCATTGTGTTATGTGTAAGCCCCAAGGCCTCTCAACAAGTACATTTATACTAGGTTGAAAAAAAAAAAACACCAAAAACCATGCAAACACTGGATCCAAACACAATTCAGCTAGGATTTTAGCTTGATCCCTGGAAAAATAGGCTGATCGATTCAAGCTTACACATTTACAATTCCTTAAACTCTACTTGTTTTCAAAAGTGTTCTCTGACAAACAACTTCTGGTAGTCTAGATCTCCATGTCAAGGTGGTCAAAAGCAGCCCAACTATCTAAGTATCTAATTGGCATCTTTCACACAACTTGGACAAAGACTAAAGGAGGGTGTGTTGCTTCTTCCAAGGCCTTTGGCTGTGACTTCAGCAGGCACAAGGAAGTAGTCCCTGAGACTGTGTAACAGGCTTCTCAGCCTGCTCTAAGTGTGAACCCTTGGTGGCACTAAGAACTTCCAAAGGCTAGATTGTGAACTCATCTTAGCAGTAGGAGCAGAATGCAATCCTAAGAGCAAGCCAAAACTACAGCGGATAACATAAAAAAAAAAAAAAGTTAGGCCATAGCCTGGCTAGTTTGTTTAGATGCTGAATAAGTAAGTGTTCATGCCTGATAAGGGGAGCGGACATGTGTGCCGAGAAGTAATGCTCCCTCACTCTAAGTGAACCATTCCATAAGTCACCACTATCTCAAAGAGCTCATAGAGTATGGCTATTATGACAACAGTCTCCATTATTTTAAACTAGAGACTTAACACCTCTATATCTGGGACCTAGAAATATCTGGAGGGCATATAGTATCACTTCTTGACTGTAGTCTGCCCATCTCTGAGCCCAAACCATTAACATTACCATTTTCTTGTAGAACATCTTTGAAGAAGATGGAATGTGATGTCGCATCTGTGAGGGCTTCCATGACTTCAGGGGTGATTACACATGATGATGTCACACACACTGGCACAGTCTTTGGGAGGCTGGCATTTTCCAGCTGCAGTGTGGCATCGGTCACTATCAGCCAAATTTCCCTTTGGTCCACAGGAAGATTACTTTTTAACTATGAATTCAAAACAGAGCAAAACCTTTTTAGCTTAAAAGCTATACTTGCATTCAGGATAAAATATAGTGATATAAGACTACTACTATTATTACTACCAGAGAAAGGAGAATCCCATTTTGCCAAATATTTTTAAAACATCTAGTCCTTTGATAGGAGGTCACAAATAACTAACTGCCACCTTGGGCAGCAGAGACCCAAGAGAGGGTGATGATCCCATGGCTGAAAGCCCATATTAATACTGATTTGCTGATAGACATCTGATGAATTCTGTACATTGTGAAATCTATTATCACACCAATCTTTTTTCCATTTATGTGAATATGCAAAGCCTTTAACAAACTCTTAAACAGCTAAAATAATCGCTATATAGTCTTGGCCAAATCATTTAACTTCTTTGTTCCTCAGTTTTCTTATGTTTCAAATAAGGCAATGGCCTAGTCAGGGGTAGGGAACCTGTGGGCCTCGAGGCCACATGTGGCCCTCTAGGTCCTTAAGTGCAGCCCTTTGACTAAATTCAAACTTCACAGAACAAATCCCCTCAATAAAAAGATTTGTTCTGTGAAACTTAGACTCAGGCAAAAGGCTGTACTCAGGGACCTAGAAGGCCATGTGTGGCCTCAAGGCTGCAGGCTCCCCACCCTGGTAGATGATTTCTAAGGTTCCTCTCTGCTCTAAAAGCCATGATTCTCATACTTGTATTTGAATGCCTGTTTAATTAAAGAAAAAAGGATAAATGTAGACTTAACATTATGACACCTATACCAACGTCACTGCTTTGGAACAAGCATTCATTTATTGAATAGATATTTATTACATGCCTTCTAAGGGTAAGCCAGTGTGCTACCCTGGGGATGCCAAAACCAAAAAACCCAAAATAGTCCCTGACCTCAAACATTCTCTTTGGATGGGGGTGAGAAGGAACCATTTCCATTACACAACAGAAAAACCAAGACTCAGTTGAATTAAATGACTTGTTTAAGATCACTAGAAGATGAAGGCACAGAACTCAGACCTTCTGTTTCTTAGCACCTCATTTCCCAGACCCCTTTCTATACTACCTGATTTAAGTGGTAATCAGTTAATCAATCAACAAGCACAGCCATCTTCTAACCAGACTCACCAAGGACCTTTTCCTCAGTACTAGCAACCATGCCCTGGAGGTTTTAACCCTCTCATCTCCGAAACTTCTGCCCTGAGGCCCTGCTTCCTAATCCTTGCCTCACCCGGCCCACTATCTCAGGCTCACTTCAATTCTACTTTCTGGCCACTTGCTTGATAGCGTCACCAGCAGACTTGCAGCCTGATTGGTCAAATACCCATACCCACAGCTGTCAATAACAACTTAGAAGAGGGACCTATTCCTGGCCTTGTGCTGTTTGGTATCTTTATCAATAACTCAATAATGGGAGAGATGGTATATTCTTCAAAATTTGCACATGATACAAACTAGGCAGGATATGCTACACACAGGATGATAAGAGCGCAAAAGATTTTAACAGGCCAGAATATTGGGTCAAATTAACAAGATGAAATTTGATAGGGATATATTTAATGTTTTACACTTAGGTTCAAAGAAAAGTAAAGTTCACAAGGATCAGATGTGGGGGAGGTGCATTAAGAGAGATAAGGACTAGCCAGTTCTGGATGTAATATTTTGGGAAGGATGCTGATAATCTGGGGAGTATTCAGAGAAGGGCAATCAAGATGGTGAAAGGTCTTGAGATCATTTCATAGGGACTTACTAACTGGGAATATTTATCTTGGAGAAGAGTTGGGGTTGGGGCATACTAGCAGTGTTCAATTATTTGAAAGGCTATCTTAATGAAAAGGCTTCTGCTTGATACCACAGGACAGAACAAAGATCAAAGAGTGGAAGGTGCAAAAAAGACAATTTTAAGATCGATAAATGTACAATTTCCCTAACAATTAGAGCTATATAAAGCTGCAATGGGTTTCCACCTTGCTAGAAATTGTCAAGCAATAGTTAGTAATGTTATACCAGGGATTTTTGTTCATTCAGCTCAGGGATAGGCTAGATGGTTTCTGAGGTTCCTTCTTATATTGAAATTCTGTAGTAAAAGGACCACAGTCAGAACTTTGGGTCAAAACCCAATCTGAAGTGGTTGGGAGGAAGATGAAGAGTTAGCAGAGGATACAGCAATCAAAGGTGGGTGAACTGGGATGGTATAAGGTCTTAGAAGCTAACAAGGAGAAAGCATCTATAAATTCAAGGTGTACAATGGATCAGATGAGGCAGAGTGATTAAGGAGCACCTTCTATATCTTCACTCATTTTTTTCTCCTTTCTTCTGAGAAAGAAGTGGCATTTCTCCTTCTTAAGGCTGACATCTCTCCTTGGGTCCTCAATACTTTTCCCTTGTTTCTCCTTCAGAAGTTTGTCCCATCTTTCTTTCTTAACTTCAATTTCTCTCTATCTATTGGTTCCTTCCCTGTTGTCTATAAACACGCTTTGCTTAAAAAAATTTGTCCTTGACCATACATCTCCTCATCCTTTATCTTTCCTTTTCATTGCCAAATTCCTAGAAGGAATTGTATGTGTTTGCTGCTTCTTATTATCCATTTTTTCTTATTATCCATTCACTTTGTTACACCTTTTCAGTCTGGTTTCCATCTCATCTGTTTTCTCCATGGTTATCATGGATTGCTTTATGATGAATGTTGATAACATTAATGGCCTTTTCTCAGTCATCCTCCTCCTTGATGATTCTGAAGCTTTTGATACTTGGCCTAGATAGTCTCTTCCTACTCTACCAGTCTCCACAACATTTTTCCTTTCTGGTTCTCCATTTTACAAATATGACCACTCCTTCTTAGTGTGCTTTGCTGGGTTTCCCATTTTCACAAAGGGTCTGTCCTGTGCCCCATTCTCTTCCCACTCTACATTCTTTTCCTGGGTGATGACGGCATCTACTCCTGTGAATTAAAGCATCATGTTGACACAGAGGACTACTGAATTTCTCTTTCTCTATCCAGCCCTAATCTCTTTTCTGAACTCCAATACCTCATTGTCCACTACCTGTTGGACGCTTCTACCTGGACGCTGCATAGGCATCTCAAAATCAACATTCCAATATAAAACTTAACATTCCTACTATTCCTGACCCTCCTTCAAATCTCCTAGGCCATATAACCTGAGCACAGTGCCTGGTACTTAGTAGGTGTTTAATAAATATTGATTGAGTCATCTTGGAATATTCTCCCTTCTGTGTCCCACTAATTCAATCTGTTCTAAGGTTTTGTCAGTTCGGCCTCCTGATAGCTTTCATATCTGTTCCTTCTTTCCAGTCACATGGCTACTACTTTAATTGGGGTACTCATCACCTCTAACCTCGACTACTATAAGAGCCCATTAACTGTTCTTCCTCCTTCTAATCTCTCCCCTCCAACCTGGCAATCAACAAGCACTCATTAAGCACTTATCATGTGCCAGGCACTAAATTAGGCACAGGGGATGCAAAGACAAAGACAGTCTTTCCCTTTGAGGACTTCATATTCTACTAAGGAGGAACAAAATATTTCATAGATAATAAGATACAGGATGTCTATAAAATATGCATTGATTTGATGGGGACTTTAACAATTGGGGTAGCAGAAAAGGCCTGACACACACACCCATGAAAACGGTGCCTTATCAATGAAGGACAAGAAAGTACAATAAAATACAAGAAATTATTCTTGAAATGAGTGAATGGCCTTCATTTAATGGACTTATAGACTCAGCCCATGCTTCCAATAACCTTGAGAATGCTTTTACTCCTGTTCTGAATGAGCAGTATGGTTTAGCCACAAAAAGAGCGGGAAAGCTTCTGGATTTAGACCCAGAAGCTGAATGTACGAAGGCTAACACAGTTAAGGTCCCTTGTAACCTTTACAAAAAACCCACTGTTGGACTCTTCGTGTTGTTTTTCTTCTGTTGACTTGTTTTCTGTAATTAGTACCTTCTCATAATACGAATGGGATCTTGTCTAGATTCACCTCTTGGTAGAAGCTGCACTTGAGCTGAGACTTGAAGGGAGCTAAGGGGTCTTAGAGGCAGAGGTAAAGATTCATGCTTTCTAGGCATGATGGTGCAGTGGATAGAGCACCAGGCCTAGAGTCAGGAAGACTCATCTCCTTAAGTTCAAATCTGGCCTCAGACACTGACTAGCTGGGTGACCCTGGGCAAATCACGTCAACTTGTTTGCCTCAGTTTCCTCATCTGCAAAATGAGCTGTAGAAGGAAATGGCAAACCACTCCAGGATGTCTACCCAGAAAACCCTAAATAAAGAGTCAGATACGACTGAAAACAACTGAACAACAAAAAGGGAGACGCATTGTGCAAAGCTATAGAGTGAAATGCTGCATACATGGAACAGCAAGAAATCCAGTTTGGCTGGTGTGCAGAGGGCGAATAATGTAGAATAAGTTTGGAAAGATAGGCTGGAGCCAGATTTTAAAGCATTTCACAGGACAAATAGAGGAGTTAATATTTTATCCTAAAGGCAGCTTGGGGAGCTACTGGTGCCTCTTGCTCAGGTCTCCAAGAGGTGGTCACACTTGCATCAGTTTGGTAGCTGTGAAGAGGATGGATGGGAGGCAAGGCAAACCAATCCAGAGACATAGAACTGGAAACAAAAATCATGGCCATTGACCAGGGAATGGCTAAACTTGTGGTATGTGAATGAAACAAGACATTACTATGCTGTAAGAAATGATGAATATAGAGAAGCACGGAAAGATTTACATTAACTGATGCAGGGTGAAGTAAGTGGAGAAAAAAAACTCAATATACACAGCAACTACAATAATGTAAATGTTAAGAACAACCACACACCAAAAAGTTAATATAACAAAATTATAAAGATCAAGCAGGACTCAAATGAAGAAATATGAGAGGATGCCCCCCCCCAACCCACTGTTCTGTGGAGATAGGAGGTATTACATATTGTGGATGTTTTTGGACTTTTTCTTTTTTTTTAATTTTTAGGCAATTGGGGTTAAGTGACTTGCCCAGGGTCACACAGCTAGTAAGTGTCAAGTGTTTAGTCTGAGGCCAGATTTGAACTCAGGTCCTCCTAACTTCAGGGCCGGTGCTCTATCCACTTCACTACCTAGCTGCCCCATGGACCTTTTCAATCTATCAATCAGTTGTGCTGATTTTTTTTTCCTCCTCTAAAAAATACTATTTGTTATATGGAATAGCTTCCTGGGGAAGGGAAAAGGAAGAGATACTTGGGATAATTATGATGATGTAAGAAGCAGAAGACACCAATAAAAACTCTTATTTTTATTTTTTAAAGAGGATATTGCAACAGTCCATGTGAGAGGTGATAAGGCCTGGAATAGTTGGTTTTGGTGTGAGTAGAAATAAGATAGATGGAAGAAAGGTTAAGGAAGTGAACTTGATGAGACTTGGTAACTGAATGGATATGGGAAGTAAAGACGAAGAGCTGAGGATAACTCCTAGGCTGTTAACTGGAAGAATAGTGGACTACTTGACAGAAACAGGGAAGTCAAGAAGAACAAGGGGTTTATAGGGAAAGATAATGACTTTAGTTTTGGACATTTTGAGTTTGAAATGCACATAGGACATCAGGGGGAGATGTCCAAGAGGCAGTAAGAGATGAAGAATCGGGGCTCAGGAGAGATAAGAGCACTGGATATGTAGATTTGAGAGTTATTGGCACAGAGATACTCTAATTGAACATCCATAAATCTGCTAAAATAGTTTCCCCAAGGTATACAGATATTTGATCATTTCACTCATGCTCAAAAATTGTCAGTGGCTCCTCCTTGTCTTTAGGATAAAATAGAAATTCCTCAGCCTGGCACTGAAGACCCTTTGCAGTCTGGATCCTACTGACCCTTCCACCCTTATTTTCATACTATTTCCCTTCATGAACTATGCATTCCAGCCAAACCGGACTACCAGCTATTCACTGAACTTGACACTCTAGGTCTTGCCCATGGGCATTTCCACAGGCCATCTCCCTTACCTGGAATTCATTTCCTCCTCATCTCTACCCCTAGGAATCCTAGTCTTCCTTCAGCCCAGTATTACTTCCCCTGCAAAGCCTGCCCCATTTATGTTTATGCTCTACTCATTCCTCTACCCTGACCTACCACAGAATGTAAAATCTGTCAGAGCAGGAACTACTTAGTTTTTGTCTTTGTGAGCCAAAGCTTCTAGCATAAAGTTTTATAAGGAAAAAGCTCTTAAATATTTATTGAATTGAATCAAGGAGTATAGAATTGAACAAAGGCCATTGGATTTGGGGATTTGGAGGTGACTTTTGAGAAATTAGTTTCAGTCGAGGAGTGCTGGGAATAGTAACCAGCTGGCAAAGGGTTAAGGAAAGAGTGACTGGTGAAGTAGTAGATAGAGCATTTACTAAGTGCTTACTAGGTACCATACCCTGTGTTAAAGTAGCAGGGCCACAAATGTAACCAAGCTAGATGGTCTCTGACCTCAATAAGCTTACATTCTATGTGGGAAGGGGAGCTGGAAATTGGGGTTTGAAGGAGATGCTTAGTAGCACGGCGTGGAGAAGACAGGAAAGGGGTGTGGAGGTCTTTTTCCAGGCAAGATAAAGTGAAGGCTTACCATCAGAGACCCACGTCCTGGGTCAAGTCCAAGGTTCCACTGGGATAGAGAAGATGCCTGGAGTGAATGTGGCACAGTATGGAGACTCTGGGAATAGAGTTATGAGGTATAGATAACTTTTTCAAAAAGTCCAGTAAGAAAAAGGAGGAGAAATATAAGAGGGGAGCTAGATGGGATAGGGTTTTGTTTTGTTTTGTTTTAATAACTGGAAAACTCCTGAGAGCTTCAATTATAGAGCTCTTCATGGAAAAGTTGGATGACCATTAACTGAGGATGTTGTAGAGGGTCCTCAGTCACGTACTTGTTAGGCCTGAAGGCCCCTGGGGTTCCTTCCAACTATGGAGTTATGTGATTTTTAGCATGTTTGCAGGAAGATGAGAAGAAACCAGTAGGGAGAGAGTGAGAGATTGAAGATGAATGATAGAGAATAGATAATTTCAGAAGCAAGGCCCTGAGGGCAATGGGAAGAGATGAGATCAAGGATACAGGCTGAAAGATAGGCTTTAGCAATAGAAATAACTTTCTATGTTTGAGAAAGAAGAAATTAGAAAATGGGAGATTTTGAGAAGAAATTTTGAGAAGCAGAAAAGGGCAATTGATAATTAATCAATTTTCTAAGAGGGCTAAAGAAAACCCAAACACTCTTTTAGAGTTTTGAGGACTCAGTTATTTTTTGAGCAGACACTGTATTATTTCTGATTGTTACTCTGTCTTCTTTATTTTTTCCTCTTCTTATCTTCTAACTATGGTCACAAGGAACAAGATAAAATATCTTCTGTGTAAAATGACACGTATATTGCAGTAAAAATTCAACAAACTAGAACACTAAGAGGATGGGGGGCAATTTTTTGTTAAATAACTAGAAAGGCATTTTAAAAAATTTTACACTTACTGTTGAAAATATTTATAAGATAAAGTTTTCCATTTTGTTCTTACTAATTAGAGTGAAACGAATACAAAGTAAATTTTTCTTCAATGTACTGGGATCTTCAGGGACATGGTTTAATCATACCTAAAGTACATTATCACTGTGATTGCTTATTTAAATATATACCTAATTCTAATTCCTTGAATAGAATCAGAAATGAGGTTTGACCTCAAAGATCTTTTAGTTTATATCTTTCTTGAAGAAGTGGGGAGAAGGGAAACTTTTTTTTCTAATTGAGGTTTCTGGTTAGGTGGGTTTTGATTAATTGCAGTTGTAATCAAAGTATTATCAACTCCTATTTATTCACACCCATTGGTAGCCATACCCTACTGTTAGGCTGCGCCACCCAGCCATCTAGTTGCTGGGCTGTGGCCCCATTTTTCTTGGCAAGAAAACTTAAGAGAGAAGGTAGAGGCAGAAATCTCTGATGTGGCTCTCTGGATTGCCTTTCACCTAGTTGACCAGATTTCATTTCATTTTGTTATCTTCATTAACTCTTCCTCTACAGGAAAAGATAATCCAAAGCTGACCCCAGGGCCAACAAGTGACATGGACCTTCTTTACTCTGTTAGCTTCAGCTGGAGCCCAAGGGGACAGAGTGGGAGGACAAAAAGAAACCTGGTACAGGAGGGCAAGTATAAACGCTGATCACGCCATTATTGCCACATGCCCTTTTTGCATATAGCATCTTACTTACATTGCTAATGGCGAATTCAGGATGAATAATTGCATAGTCACTGCCATTTGACCTAGAACACTTTTTAGAACAATTTGAATGTATTACATGCCAAATATATCTCTTCAAAACATACAGAACATTTTTTAACTTAGCATTGTAATGAGGACAGAGATGAAAAAAAAAACAACTTAAACTCCTTTCTAAATAATGGTTTTAGCCTTCTTTGGTATCAAACATTTCATCACAACTGGGAGGCAACACAGGAGAATTGGATGAGGACACTATTGGGGATAGTGGAGGCAGCTAGGTAGATAAATAGATGGACTTAGAGTCAGGTAGAACTGAGTTCAAATCTTGCCTTAGACACTCACTGATTGTGCGACCCTGGGCAGGTCACTTAACCTCTGTTTGCCTTAATCCCCTGGAGAAGGAAATGGCAAACCACTCCAGTATCTTTGCCAAGAAAACCCCATAGGGAGTCACAAAGAGTCGGACATGACTAAAGAACTGAACAACAGTCCTATTGTACTCACTCCTGCTCAATCACAAATGGAATATTGTATTTAGTTCTGGCTGCCACATTTTAAGAACATTAAGAACACCTGAAGAGTTTCCAGAAGAGGGGAACCAAGATGACGATGATAGCTGCCACTTACACAGCACTTTAAAAGGTACTTTTAGCAGTTCACGACACACTTTACATGTTATCTCATTTGATCTTCAGAACAACCCTCTGTGGCAGGTGCTATGATTGTCCCCATTTTACAGATGAGGAAATAGAGGCCAAGAGGTTAAGTGACGTTCACACTGACAGCTGGGTCATAACAAGGGTCAGGGGTAGTAGTAGAACTCAGCAGAGGGCCCGTAGTTCTTTGCTATATGGGAATTAGCTGAAAAAACTAGAGAAGACCCAGCTGGGATATATTAGCTATCTTCAAAAATTTGGATGCTGATCATGAAGAAAAGACAGGCTCTGCTTGGCTCTAGAAAGCAAAGTAGGAATAATGGGTAGAAGTTACAGCTGCAAATGTAGAAATGACGTAAGGAAAACTTCCTAACAATCAGAGCTATCTCAAAGTGGAGCAGGTTACTCTGAAAGACAATGGGCTCCAGCTCTTTGGGGGGGCTTTAAATCAAAGGCTTCACGACAAATTCAGGTCTAGATGAATTGGACTAGATGGCGTCTGAGTTACCTTCTAACTCTGATATTCTGTGATCTTGTTAATTGGATAAATTAAGCTTTTACTGCTAATGTGCATGTTTCTCAAGAGCAAAAACGTCATACATAATTTTAAAAGGGGATATTTTCCCTTTTTCGTGAACAAAAAACATGAAGAAATTTCAGAATGATTCATTTGCTTGAGAAGAATCATATGATTCATAAAATTATGCTGACAGAAATAAATGTACCTATATCCAGATAATGTAAGTCCTCTGCTAATTCAGAAAGGGAAGGAAAAAAAAATACTCCAGAAAATAATAACACAATGTCATTTACAAGTACATCTTTCACATTTGAAATTTAATTTGATTGAGCTAAGAATTTAAAAACAAATAGAGGATTTTGTTCTACTAGGAAAAGAACTTTGAATCTTCAATTGTTACCATTGATAATCTGACTTTTAACATTTTTTAAACTGCAAATGAACGTAAAGTTAAGTTCTCTGTAAATGTGATTTTTAAAAATATTTTTCCCCAATTACATGTAAAACTATTTTTAATATCCATTGTTTGTAAATGTAATTTTGTTAAAAAACAAATATGTAAACAAAAACTGGCAAAGTCTGTCAACAACTAATTATCAGTTAATTACTAATTATTACTATGTCCCTGAAAAGGTCCTAGCACTATTTTGGGAACTCTGAAGAACACAGAGAAGGAGCTATCATTAAGACATCTTAAACTCAACATGTCTAAAAACTGGACTCATTACCTTTACCCTCCAGGGGTGGGGAATCTGAGGCCTCAAGGCCACATGTGGCCCTCTAGGTCCTCAAGTGCAGCCCTTTGACTGAATCCAAACGTCACAGAACAAACCCCCTTAATAAAAGGATTTGTTCTGTAAAACTTGGACTCAGTCAAAAGGCCTCACCCAAGGACCTAGAGGGCCACATGTGGCCTCAAGGCCGCAGGCTCCCCACCCCTGCAAACCCTCTTCTCTTCTAAACTTCCTTATTTCTATTGAGGGAATCATCATTTTCCAGGTTCATAATCTTGATATTATCCTGGACTCCTCACTGAACTGTACCACACATCTTGCCATTTTTACCCTCACAATATTTTTCGAGTCTTAACCCTCTTTCCACTCACACAGCTACCATTTTAGTTTAAGGCCTCATCACCTCCCACTTACATATTGAAAAAGCCTCCTACTCGGTCTCCTTGCCTCAAATTTCTTACCACTCCACTCCATCGTACAGATGGCTGCCAAAGTAGTCTTCCTTAAGCATAGCATTTCCTACTCAACAAACTTCAATGGTTTCCCATTACCTCTAGAACAAAACATAAATTCCTCTGTTTAGCTTTTAAAACCCTTACAACCCAGATTCCACCTGTTCTTCTAGCCTCATTGGACCTTGTCTGCCTGCTTTTGCACTGACCATCTCCCACGAGTGGACTCACTCTCTGTGCCCCACACAGTCCATTCCCTTCCTTTAAAATGCATCTTTTTCAAACAAACTGTTCTAGCCATTTTCCTCTATTTTGTACTTGTGAAGTTAATTTTTTGAACCCAAGTGTAAGACTTTGATTCAGTTCAATGCTCTAGCCTGTCAAGATTATTTTAGATCCTGGCTCTTTCCTCTACTGTGCTCTCCCTCCCTTCTGTCTTGCAAATTTGATAAGCAAGCATCTATATCTTTATTCAAATCACTGATAAAAATGTTAAACAGCACCATGGGACTTCTTGCCAAGCTGACATTGAACCATTAATGACTACCCTTTGAGTCACTGGATCTTTCGTATTATCACCAGAAGTGGTTCAGAAAGCACACATACAACCCACTAGTCCTTTTAGTACACAAGCACACAGTTTGTGTATGCCAAAGAATTTTAATTCATTAAGGGCAGCTAGGTGCTGCCATTTTTGTTTTATAATTTTGAGAATAAAAGTCATTTTCCTTGGTGTAAATTAAAAAAAAAAACACAAGTAAGATAAGAATGAATCAGCTCTGTCTTCCCTCTATTGTCAATTATCACTCTCCCATTCACCCCAATTAGTTCTCCTATTCTCTAATCCTCTTCTTTTTCCTAACATAGCTTTACTGACACCCTTCACCTTTTAGTTATTTTTGGTGGCCCTACTCTGTTTCCACTTTTCTCTGTTTGGCTTTTCTCTCCTCTAGCTCTATTTTTACTTAAATCCAAAAGTTCCCATCATTTCTACCCTTGGTAATCAGTTAGTGACCAACCTTTTTAGTAAGAATCAGATTCAGGACAGAATTTCTCCAAGTTGCTTTCTCAACCTTTTGATAAGTGAAATATTAAGGTAAATTAAAAGATTGTTAGTTGCAATGGGCTTGGTGGAAGTAATTACTGATGTGTAAAAACAAAAAGGATGGTTTCAGAGAAACTTGGAAAGGTTCATATAAACTCATTGCAGAATGAATTGAGTGGCAATAGGAGAATAATTTATACAACAATAATATTGTAAAGACAATTAACTTCAAAGGACTTAAAAACTCTGAATGATTCAATGACTATGATTTCAGAGGACCAGTGATGAAGTACTCTACTTACTCCTGACAGAGAGGTGACAGACTTAAGATAAAGAATGAGACATATATTTCTGGACATAGCTGATGTGGGAATCTGTTTTTCTTGACTACGCATATTTGTTAAAGTATTTTGTTTTTCTTTTTGCCCCAGTGGTGTTGGGGTAGAGCAAGAGGTAGAGAAAGCAAGGGCTGGTTAATTGAAAAACTAAAAATTATTTGATGGTAATTTTGCAAATATGATCAAGAGGTTTTTGAAAGGGAAAGGAAAGCCCTCCAGAAGATAAGGGAAGCTTTAGCTGAGCACCTTCTATCCTATTTAGACCTTAATAGGTTAGACTAATGTAACATGTCTAATAAGATGGTATTTAATGAGGATAAACTTAAAGTATTAATACTTGGATTCAGAAAATCAATTACATAAGGACAGGATGGGAAGTCATGGTAAGACTGCTGCCGTTCATGTAAAAAATATTTGGGTGTTTCGAGGATTATAAACTCAATATGAATCAATAGTGTAACATACTAGCAAAAAAACTGAATTCACTCTTAGGATGCTTTAAGAGAGGCATAGTATACAGGTAAGTGTGGTGACAGTCCTGTTGTTCTTTGCTATGGTGAGACCACACTTGGAGTACATATTGTGACTGATTTTACATGTCACGTTTTGGGATGGATATTCCAACCACAGACTGTTTTCAGTGGAAGGTGACTAGGATGGTCCATTAACCAATTTCTTAACTGAATACTCTTTTTCAGTTTACAGGACTATTTTAGGCGATATTTTTGATGGCATTGATAACTAAAATCCATCCATTTTTACTGTGAATATTTGTATTTCTGAAAGAAGGGTAAAATCCTGTTAGAAGATTGACTTAAAGGCCTGAAGATATGTAGCTTAGAGCAGACAGATGTAGGAGATATATGAGAGGACTCAAGTTAAAATACCACCTCTCACCCAAAATCAGTCCCTATAATTATTAGCACTCTCTTGGTCATCAAATTATTTTGCATTTACTTATAAATTTACATGTTCTATCCCTCAATAAAATCTAAGTGTCTTCAGGGCAGGGGCCTCTTGTCCTTTTTATCTTTGTACCTTTGGTATCGTGTTCATAATTTATTCTTAATAAATGATTGTTAAATGAAAGAATCATTGTGGAAGAGGCACTAGACCGGTTGGCTGAGGGCAGAATAATGAGTGATGGGTAGAAATTGTAGAAAAGCAGATTAATAATGAATCGTGAAGAACAATTTCCTATACATGAGCACTTCCCAGGAACAGACTGGGAGTAGTCAGGAGGGAACAGTTTCCCCCTCCCTGGGAGGCTTCTGCTGCTGCATGATGATTTGTTCCAGAGGATACTATAGATGTGGCCTAGATAAGATAGATTGGGTTCCACCCAATGCCATAACTGATTCATTTCAACTTAGCAAATCATTTCAATTTAGCAAATGCTGTTTAATAAGCTCTGACTATACCAAAAATTAGGAGAAGGCCTAATGCCAACTTTTTGTTTGTTTAGGTTTGTTGTTGGGATGAAACAGGGACTCGAAAGTCATAGAATAGTTAACAAAAGAGGTTAACTTTGCCTTAGCAAGCAAGGCTAGGAAACCAGCATATAAAGATAAAAGAAGCACTTAGCTTCTCAAAGAAGTGGGGCTCCACCCCCTTCCCTCGAATGGAAATTAGTCAGCAGGGCAGGATAGGATAACTTGTGGTCCTCAGAGATCCACTCAGTCTGAGGGGCCTTGATTCTACAAGGGGGGACTTTTTATGCCTTCAGGTGACCAGAAAATTGCCCCATCGAGGGAGGCTGGGGCACAATCAAGTCCCAGAGACAAATACTGCTGCCTTTTAAGGAAAACTAGAACCTATTTCAGGGAAACAGGGGAACCATGATCCTGAATATCACATATATTATGTGTCAGGCATTGTGTTAGGCACTATAATCATGTAATATATAACAAGAGAATTAGTCAAAGAAAAGAAAAAGGAAAAAAAAGGAAAGCAAGCATTTGCACAGTGACCAAAAATCACTGTTATCAAAAGGAGAATGTTAATCAGAAGTAGTAGTAAAGTTATCATGTCAACTTGTTCTGAACACAGAGGCCACAAAGACAACAACAGGAGGATCTGGTTACAATAGAGCCCAGTAAACAGCACAGATGGAATTTATTTATCGTTTTTTCCTTGTATAATAGAATTCTTAATCCAAATAACAACAATGAAAAAATTAAAAAGGATACTCTGCTTTTCTCTTTAGCTCCTGATAGGATTATGCATTCAAAAGGTCTAGGAAGAGAAGACATTTATTTCCTCTATCAAGTAAAAAATTTAAATGATTATCTGTAGCTTGTTTTCCTGATGCTAATCAATGAGTTTGTTCAGTCAAGAGCCTCCTTACAACACATTCAGTTCAGTCATTTTTGAGCCAAGCCTGATTTTTGACGACCCCTTTTGGGGTTTTCTTGGCAAAGATCCTGGAGTGGTTTGCCATTTCCTTCTCCAGCTCATTTTACAGATGAGGAAACTGAGGCAAACAGGGTTAGGTGACTTGCCCAAGGTCACACAGCTAGTAAGTATCTGAGGCCATATTTGAACTCAGGAAGATGAGCCTTCCGGGTTCCAGACCTGGAACTCTATCCACTTCACCACCTAGATTCCTGTCCTTACAACACACTGAAGGTGAAAAACAAACCTTTGCGACAAAGGACAGACAAGTTGCAACTTATGATATTTTATATAGGAAGAGAGTCAGGGTAGATACCATGCAGGCAACAGACAGCAAGCATGCTTTTACAATGATAATTAAAACAATGAACAGCTTACATTTACATAGCTCTTTAGAGCTACAGTTTATAAATGTCCATTTCATAGAAGAGGAAATGGATGCCTGGGAAGGCAACGCAACCTATCTAAAGTTACAGAGCTAGGACTTGAACCCAGATCTTTTAATTCCAAGTGCAAGGTACTTTCTAATATGGACTGTTGGGGAGGGGTGGGGGAGTTCTAACGTCAATTTCCTCACTGCATCTTTCTCTACAATGTTTAAAGTTCAGCTCCATTTATAATGACTCAAAACTTTGTTCTTAATGACCACCATCCAATAACCTGAAACACGGCCATGGAAATAACCACGTAACAGAACAACACCATATGTGTCATTGCCTCAAGATAGTTTTTCACTCTTCTTTACATTCTTCTGCCCTTCCCTCATTGCTTTTGATGACTTCTCCCTTAAATAAATGTGAGAGGAAAGATTTATCTGAGAGAGTAGCATAGATAAGATGCAGTTTTGGCCTTCCAAGAGCTCATAATCTTAACAGGGAGAAAATAACCCCACAGATATGTGAAGACCTGCAACACAATCCCTGCATAAGAGAGAAAGTAATATGGCATCACAGCTTCTTCACAAGTATAATGAGCCGCAAGTCAAAAGGCCTGGATTCTTCCCCAGCTCTCTCATCTACTCTAACTCCTGTCCTCATTTGAAATATGAGGATATTAGACCTGCCCTGCCTACCTAAGAGGACAGTGAGGATCAAACAAGATAATACATTGGAATGAACTTTGACTGGAAAGCACCATGCCCACTATTATTAATTACATGGGGGGATTAAAAAGAGTAGCTTTTAATAAAAAATGACTCCCTGGGGATGGGATTTCAGGAAAGCTTTGAAGAAAAGTGAGGAAGGAATTTGTTAGTTCAGAGGCTATTTCATTCGTGAGACGGTCTAGATCAGGGCTCCAGATTGCGGCTCCGGTGTGCACTAGGTTCTTTCATGCCCAACCTTGTGTCTCTTTCAAGATCTCTAATTTATCGACTGGAATGTGTCAGGGCACTACACTGACTCTGGAGGCCACACAGCAACCCCACGGCTTTTATGGTTGATGGTGATTTGTAGATATTGCTCCAGGCACAGAACTGTGAGAATCTCTGGCTTAAAGTGGGTTCAAGTCACCTTTCAGGCACTTACTAGATAAAGACCCTAGGAGCAAGTCAAATCCCTTATTGGACTTTCAGTTTCCTCATTTGTAAAATAAAAAGGTTAAAAGAAATGACTTCTTAGGTCCCTGCTAGCTCTAACATAGGTCAAAATGAGGAATGGGAATAGTGGTTTGGGGGAGAGAAGCAGATAAAAAGTCTCTGCCATTATTGTCTTATGAATTGTTATTCTGTCATTTAAGAGGCCAAGGAACTTTAAGGCAAATGATTATAGGAGCACAGATTTAGAGCTGAAAGATATCTCAGAAGTCAGAGGAGCACAGATTTAGAGTGAGGAGGGATGTCAAAGGTCATTTAATTCAATCCTTTCATTATAAAGATGAGGAAACTGAGTCCCAAGCAGGTTAAGTGAATTGTCCAGAATTCTACAGATCATAAGAGTCAGAGGCTGGATTGGAGCCCAGGTTCTTTGACAACAAAACTAAAGTTCTTTTGACTACACCAGTGTTATTGACCTAATTAGTTTTAATTGCCACCAAGGGTGGTGATAAGAAATGCTGACGTTCTTTATTGGCATGCTTAGCCAAGGAGAGAAATAAAGGAAATAAGTGGGAAGTCAGAAAGGAAGAACAGGAGACAGTAAGAAGAAAGAGATGCATGTGGCAAAGCAATAGATTTCCCACTCCCAAGGGATCATCAACAGGCGGCATACAGCCACTTTAGGGATTTCTCTGGTATTCATTCAACAAATATTTATTGCATCTTACTATGCACAAAGGATTAAAAAAAAGTACTGATGTCTAATTGTGAAATATTAATGTAATTAAAGTGTCTTGCCTTTTCAATGGGTGGAGGAGGGAGTGGAGGAAGGGAGATAATTTGGAACTAAAAAAAAAAAAAGGCATTTAATTCCTTTAAGGTAGTAGCTAAATTCTCCAGCTATGACCATGTTATCAGTATAAAATAATTATCTAAGACCATATTATCTATATAAAAAGCTGCTAGGACCATATTATCTAGTGTAACAAGTTAGAGAATCATAGAATGTCATGTACGTAGCCAGTACATATAGGTAGGGAGCATTTTTTTTTTGCAATTATTAATGCACAGCATTTTCTATGTCTCCTTCAGAATAACTCAAAGAAATGGATTTTTATAGGTCTTTGCCTTTTTAAAAGTTTCTTTCTCTTTCTTTTTATTTTTTGCTTTTTGGTAAGGCAATCGGGATTAAGTGACTTGCCCAGGGTCACACAGCTAGTAAGTCTCAAGTGTCCAAGGTCGCATTTGAACTCAGGTCCTCCTGACTCCAAGGCTGGAGATCAATCCACTGAGCCACCTAGCTGCCCCTCTTTATTTTTAAAAGATGAAAATTTCCTCTCCTCATGCAGTCAACTTGATATAAATCAGTTTGGCAGGAACATGCTTACAAACCTCATTCATGAAGATTATTTTTTAAATTATATTTTTTTTCAATTCGCAAAAATATTTATCTTTTCTTCCTTCCATTACCTTACTTTAATCCTCTCTAGCCTCCACTGCAAATCAGAAAGAAAAACAAAACCCCCATCATAAAAATGTAGAGTCAAGCAAAACAAATTTCTGAATTGGCCATGTCCAAAAAATGTATGTCTCAATCTATACTCTTGAGTCCATCATCTTTCTGTCAGGAGGTAGGTAGCATAATTAAGGTAAATTTGAAACCAAAGAGGTTTTAGAGGGCCACAAGACGCAAAGAAATTTCCAAAGGATAAGCTGACCTTAGGTTTGTTCAGTGGTTCATAAAACAGATAAAGTTATAGAGGTATTATTTTTTTTTTGTGAGACTAGTAATTCTTTTCTAAACTCCAGTGGTTACTTCCTCATGTGGGTTGTTTACATTCGACCCATAAGTGAGGTTGTTCTTACCTGCTAAAAAAACTAATTTTTTAACAGGTAAGAAATAACAAAAAAAAAAAAAAAATTTTCAATGGGAAGTTTTAAGTCACTCTTAAGTGACTTGGATTAGCACTAATGTTATTTTCTTAGTGATGATCAACATTAGGTTTCTAGGAGGATGTGGATCATATTATCTCTAGCCTGACTGAGAATATTCTCTTTTTTTAGCCAACTTCCAGCTGTCTAAAGAAATATTGTTGTGTGGCTGGTAAACAGATGACAAGATCAGTCTGGACCAGGACAGAGGTTGACACTCACAAGAATCATTTTAAGGAACTCACATGGACTCCAGTGGTTGTTGTCAATAGTTCTTTCGACATAGCTTTGTGCAAAGACTGTGGTTAGGACTATTTCTAATTTGGCAAGCAGTTATCTATCCTTGTTTCCCTTTTCTGGGCAGCTTGGTGTATCAGAAAATGGCTGAACTCCAGTGATTTAACAGAGTTAAAAGATTTTCTGTTGTTCTTTTAAAAAGTGTTACTACATTACTGCTCTGATGGATCTCTGAAAATTCAAATTCCTTTTCAATAAAATCACCTTCTCTCACATTCAGATCATTTTTAAGCATGGCGCCTATTAGATAAGAAAGATTACCTGAAGCCTTTGATATATCACTCGGGCCTGGAAACTGCAACGATGACCCCCAACGCCACCTGTCTGAAACACCAGTTAAAGAGACAGATACAAGTAAGATAAATGCTATGAAAGGCATGGGGGAAAAGAAAAGGGAGAGGGAATTTTAAACAAAGATGTTACCTTAACAATGTCTTTTAAGGAATGTATGGATGGGGGCCGGTAGATATTAGAAATTGTGTTTTCTACTTTTATACCAACTTCTCCTGGCTCTGGACAAGCAGTGAGTATATAACAGAAACTGGGAGGCTTCTGATCAGCTTTCATCTGTTTAAAATGAAGAGGAAAGAACTAAAAAAAAAAGGATCCAACATGATTTTCAAATTAAATTACCATGGAATCAACACTTTCTTGATAACTGTCCTACAAAAATAGTTCTTCAGTTCCTCTTGGATATTCACCATGCTGGTTTGACTGGTATGACAACGCCAGGTTTAGCTCTTGGCTCGAAGACGACTGAGGCGACATTTATGAACACTATGTACAGCTTTGAGGATTGAGAACTATGGTCAGTCAGGCTGTGCTATACGGAAAGGTAATGAGTAGAGATTTAAAAAAAAAACAAAACAGCCACCTATTTACAGCTCCAGGAAATGATTTGGTAGGAAATGGAGCATAAACTATTGGTTAAACTGAAGGTTTTGCATGTTAGTGGATTTCATTTATCAGTGTTTCTGTCCCTCCCTCCTTCCCTCCCTTTCCTCCCTTCTCTCTTATGGATAATTGAGAGTTTGTTCTATAAGTAAATGTAAAGCATAGAATAATAATAGTTTACATTTATATAGGGCTTCAAGGTATATGAAGCGTTTCCCTCATAACAATCATGTCATATAGGTAGTACAAGTATTATTAGCCCTACTTTACTGATTAGTAAACTGAGGAACTGAGAGGCCAAGTACCTTGTCTCATGGCCACACAGGTAATGAAGATGTATGTTGGGAATGCCTTGTTTTAATAGAGAGAGAAAACATTCATTAAGAATTTACTATGTGACAGGCACTATGATAAGCAATGGAGAAAGATAAGCAAGACAGTCCCTACCTTTTTTGAGAGTTTGCAGAGGAGATAGATGGTAAGTATTTAGGAGGTCAGGGCAAAAACTAAGGTTTTAAATTGTGACAAAAGGGTCTTTGGTGGATTTCGGTGTTTTTTGCTTTTTGGTTGTGATGATTTGTTTTAAAATATACTTCAAATGAGTTTACAACGGATTTATAGTTTGGTGGGGAAAGGAGATACGATGAAAAAAACCCTAAATGTTTGGATGTTTCTGATTTACAGATCAGAAACCCATTTCTACTTAACATGGCCTAACACAGAAATGGGGAGATCTATGAAGCAGTATTAAAAATGTTGGCCCTTGATCTTTTATCATGGAAGGAGAACCCACTGTTTATTCAGGAGAACCCAAGGTTTATTTGGACTTACCTCTCCACAGTCTTGACTTTGGCCAGGAATTTTCAAAGGCATCAATGGAGGCCACAAGCTATCAATCAGACTAAAAAGTCCCATTGCCCTTAAAATAATAAAAACAGAAAATGGCAGATTGAAAAAAAAAAAGAATAGTGCATGAAGGCAAAAATTCTCTTCCTCCTCAAAAAATATTTACTAGGATACTGAGTATGGTGCTAGATAGAACAGTAGACACCATCCCAAAGAAAGTCACATTTTCTCTTGGGCCACCTCTTCCATAGTTTCTTCACCTCCCCCGTGGACAACCACGTGGAAGGTATATTATAGAGGGAATTCTTTTTTTCAGTTATGAGTTGGACTAGAAAGTCACTTAGACCCCTTCAAATTTAGAAATTCTAGAATTGCTAATACCACCAGTAAAGATGTATGCGTGTGTGAATGTGTACGTGTGTATTGACTTGAACAGAGTAGTATCTACACACTTCCCTGTTTTCATGAACCTTTTTGACCTTTTTTTACTGTGTGTGTGTGTGTGTGTGTGTGTGTGTGTGCGTGTGTATACACATATATACACTCTGGATCTATTGCTATCATTATCTTTAACTAGATAGCTGTAATGAATATGCATATCCTTAAAAGGCTATGTTCTAGATTCTTTGCAACACATAAATCTTCTCATTTTTATCTGAATTCTTCAAATTCTTCAAATTTCTTGTAGTACAACAATATTCCATTACATTCCCATAACACCATTTTCAGCTATTTCCTCAATCAATTTTTAAAAAATAGAACAAATAGGGACAGCTGGGTAGCACAGTGGATACAGCTCTGGCCTTGGAGTCAGGAGGACCTGAGTTCAAATCCAGCCTCAGACACTTGATACCTACTAGCTGTGTGACCCTGAGCAAGTTACTTAACCCTGACTGCCTCACCAAAAATTATATATATATATACACACACACATATATATGTATACATACGTACATATATATATGTATGTATATATATATATGTATAAACAACAGTACTATTAGGAATGATTCTGAAATGAGAGGTTTTGTCTGTCCCCCTCTTTCCCACCTCTAATATCCCTGGGGCAAAGTTCTAGTACTGGGACTATTGTGTCAAAGGCTACACATATTTTTGTTACTTTTTTCCATAATTAGGTATTTCATCCTGAAAAGGTTAAAGCAATTCACTTCTATTTGCTGAATAAACATTCTTAATCCCTGTTCTGAGCTGGAAAAGTGCTAAAATTTTCTCATTATATATAACACTGGTTCTTGGGTTCAAGAGAAGACAAATGCTTTCTATTGTTTTTAAGGGAAAATTATTCTACCCTTATTCTTTTTAATGTTCTTGAAATAAAAAGGTGTTGTATTTTACCAAAGACCTTTTCTTTATTTACTAACAAAATAATATGGTTTATTATCATCATTGTTTTTATTATTGTTGCTGCTGTTATATTTATGGTTTTGCTCTTTCTTTCTGTTTAGATGAGTTAATGGTTTATCATTTTATAGGGCTTAAAAATCCATACCCCTCATGTTTTGCTTATTAAGTATTTATTAATTGTTTTTACTTTCAGCACTATTAATTTGTCCTTTGATTTTATGAATTTTTTCTTTGAACTTATTTTTGATGTATTAATTTGTTAGTCTGGAGTTTTTTTTTAAGCTGCACATTTAGCTTAATCTTTTTTTCTTCTCTTTTCTTAATAAAAGCAATCAGGGAAATAATTTTCTCTCTAAGAACTACTTTAGCTGAATCCCATACATTTTTGCAATGTTGTACTATTGTCATCATCTTTAATATAATTTTATTGTATCTTTTTTTAAACTCAATTATTCTGAAGAAATTTATTTTAGTCTGCCTTTTGGTTTTCATTGTTTTAAAAATCACATTTCTTCTATTGATTGAAATATTTAGTTTTCTATGTTTGTTTATAAGTTCTCTTATGTCTTAAAATGCAGATAATTTTTGTTGTACTATTCACATTTGAATAAAAAGTAAATTTAATTCTCTTCCTATAGTTATCAGATCTGTATTTCTAGGATTGTTTCTTCAAATTTTTCAGTAACTCCTTTTTTATTTACATTTTTGTTTGACTTATTGTATTCTATATATAGGCAATTAGGTTGCTCAGTAGATAGAGCCCTGGGCCTAAAGCCAGCAAGACCTGAGTTCAAATGCAGCCTCTGAAACTTACAAGCTATGTGATCCTGGGTAAGTAACTTAACCTTTGTGTACTTTAATTCACTGGAGAAGGAAATGGCAAACCACTTCAGTGTCTTTGCCAAGAAAACTTCATAAGGGGGTCACAAAGAGTCTTGACATCTGCTTAGTGTTTTTCTATTTAGATCCTTTGGTAGTTTAGTTAACTTCTCCTTTAAAAATGTTATTCTGTCATTAGTTGTATATTTAGAATGATATATATATGTATATATATTTTGCTGTTAATGGTTCTTTCATTATGATATTTTCCATGTTTATTTCTCAATGATTTAAAATTTCACTTAAGCTTTATTCAAAATTATGACTGTAACTCTAAATTTTCAAGAGGTGGCTGATGCATGTTAAAAATTTTCCCCCAGTCTCTCATTTTAAAACTATAAGTGTCTTTTTGTCTTGGGTATATTTTCTGTAGCCAATATAATATTGAATATTGCATTCTTTAAAATCCTTTCCGCAATATGCGGTGAACTTAAATCATAACATTCAGTAACAATTATTAAATTTGTGGGGTTTTTTCTGTATCATGTGTGACTATAATCTTTGTCATAATGGTACAATGCTTTTCTTGAGTTTCTATAGATAATATTGAAAAAGCTCTGGAATTTGATAACAATGTGTCTGGGTAAGTTGTATATGACATTTCTTTCTGAGGGCATCTAGTAGCTTACATTGATCTTTACTTTGTTCCTAAATCTCACTATTTCTGGGAAAGTTTCTTGAGGGATTTTCTGTGAAAACAAAACAAAACAAAACAAAAAACCAGTGCTTAGACTTTTGTTTCTTTGAAATTTTTTGATAATCTGATAACTCTCAGATTACGTCTTATCATCTTGTTCTGTAATCTTTGCTTGTCAGTTTAAATTTTTTCAATAGTTGAGTTAAACTTGTTCTGTTTCATATTCTAGTGATTTGCTTCCAGCTTGAGAGTTTGTTTCCCACTGATTCCATTCATTTAATCAAATTTTCCACCAAATTTTCTATGTTTTAAAAATTTTGGGGGGGGCAATTGGGGTTAAGTGACTTGCCCAGGGTCACACAGCTAGTAAATGTCAAGTGTTTGGTCTGAGGCCAGGTTTGAACTCAGGTCCTCCTGACTTCAGGGTGGGTGTTCTGTCCACTGCGCCACCTAGCTGCCCCTATGTTATTAATTTTTGTTAGAAACTAATTTTTTTATCTGTGAAAGAATTGGACTAACACTAGATCTACTTTCATTATCTTTAAGGAGTTATCAGTTTGACATGTCTTATACATTGAACAGTAAGAGCATGGCATAGTGGATAGAGGGTCAACCCCATAGTGAGAAAGGAAAAGACAAAGAGTGGTTTGCCATTTCCTTCTCTAGACCTGAGTTCAAATCTGGCCTCAGATACTTACTAGCTAAGTGACCCTGGGCAAATCTCTTAACCCTATCTGTCTCAGTTTCCTCATCTCTAAAATGACCTGCAGAAAGAAATGGCAAACCATCTCAGTATCTTTGCAAAGAAAACTGCAACAATTGAACAACCACAAAAAATAGAAATAAAAACTTCGACCTTAACTAAAGTGGCTATGATATTTTTGCTAGCCCATAAATTACCACTGAAATATTTACAAATCCCTATAAAAATAAATGAGAAAAAATTAATAAACATCATTGAGTAAGCTAGAGGACATGAATTTTTCTTGAGGTGTCACTGCTTTACTTTTCTGAGTAAGTTCTGCTGAAGTTTCTTCAATACACTCTCAGATCTCAAAGGTTTTCAGTAGCAGGATTTGTCGCTGGTGGGTAATAAAAAACTAGATATTACTATAGTCAGAAGGTACAACTTTTTGAGTTGTATTTATACTATAAATCTTAAAATCATACTGAACAGACAAATACTATGTGTTACAATGGAATCATTTACTGTTTTAACATTTTGTTGTTTCAGATATGGCCAATAAGGAAGAAAGAATCAAAGGTAAATCCCGATATTTTGAACATGTGATGACTAAACAAATGGTGCCATAATTAAAAATATGGAAGTCATAAAGTGGAATATGTTTTTGGAGAAAAATAAATTTAGTTCTGGACATGAATGAATGAGTGACTGGTGAGACATACTTCTATAGATAGGAGATAGTTGGAAAATATCTGTTTAGAGTTTAGGAGTGAGGATAAGTTTAGAGGCATAGATCTGGGAGTCATTCATGATAATTCAAGCAATGATCAAACATCATATGATCAAGGTGGAGAGAACTAACATGAAAAGGCCAGAAAAGAGCCAGCGAAGAAAATAAGGGAATGGTGAAAGAGGTAGGAGGAAAATACATTGTCATAGAAACCAACGGAGGACCGAACATCACATCCCACTGCATTATTTATAGGAACGTTTATACTTGAACAATATGAAGTTCACTCATGTCAGTGAATCATTTATAGTGTTGTTAAGACCTAAGCATAGATACTTAGTTACAGCAAGGTCTAAGACTCCTTTTAGGAAGAAACAATGGATTTGGCAAATGAAGATTTATTCCTTTTTTTTAACATCACTTTTACTTCCCAATGCCTATCTCTCCACCAATAAAACTCTCTCTTGTAGCAAAGAAATACATCAAAGAAACACAAACCAACACATTGACAATATATGTCTGACAATATATGCATCTTTCCACACTCACAATTACCTCCCTGCTGAGACATCTTACCATCAATCATCTGAAGTCAAAATGGTAAATTTTATTGATGTCTTTCAAATTTGTTTTCCATTATGTTACCATTGTGTAAACTGTTCTCCTAGTTGTTCTATCTTCATACTGTAGTCTTTCACACAGTTCTTTGATTCTTCATTTTCATTATTTTTTATGGCCCAACAGTATTTTGTTATATTCACATACTACGACTTATTTGGCCATTTCCCAATCAATGGGCACTACCCCGTTCTTTCCAATTCTTTGCTACCATTAAAGTGTGCTAAATATATTAAGTACTGCTAATACATTAAGGATATATAAATATATTCTATATATGTTCATTGACTTTATAAAGCATATCTAATATATGCACATTGATTTTAGCTGAAGGACCCAACATCAGGAAGGGAAAAAGGAGTTACAAACTAAATATGAAGTGCTCAGAGGCAAATTTCTCTTGATAATCTAGATTTTATAATCAGATACAATCAAATGCCTCTACACACTTAATTCTCATTTATTTACAAAGTAGAAATTGCATTTTGGCAGGGCTAAGTATACTCTTTTTCTCAAGTCTAAATCCAAATGATATCCTAAAAATTTTGTTTCAGAAGAACTTGGACCACTTCAACCTCATTCCATATTTTATTTTATTTTTTGTTTGCTTGTTTGTTTTGGTGAGGCAATTGGGGTTAAATAACTTGCCCAGAGTCACACAGCTAGTGAGCATTATGTATCTGAGGCCGGATTTGAAGTCAGGTCCTCCTGACTCCAGGGCTGGTGCTCTATCTACTGCACCACCTAGCTGCCCCTCATTCCGTATTTTAAAAAGTCCATGATAGGGGGCAGCTTGGTGGTACAGTGGATAGAACACCAGCCCTGAAGTCAGAAGGACCTGACTTCAAATCCGGCCTCAGACCAAACACTTGACACTTACTGGCTGTGTGACCCTGGGCAAGTCACTTAACCCTGATTGCCAAAAAAAAAAAAAAGAAAAAGACCATGACATAGTAAATTGGAAATTCTATAGTATAAATGCTACTATTTTGTGACTTTGAAAGGAAAGTACTTTCCTATTAAAAAATTCTTTCTTATATATTAAAAAAAAACCTCCTTAAAAATAGAATTAGGAGTTATAGGCATTCACAATCATTCAGGACTCAGAATGCTCTCAAAATTCATAAAATATTCCATACTTAAAAACTTCTTGAAAATCTGCCCTCAATGTGACTGTGCAAAAATGCTTGGTTTTGTTTTATGGTCATTTCATTCATCATGCTACAGTCACTTGTTGGGAGGCTGGGCTATTCAGGGAGGACTAGCGCCTCTGCTGTGAGGGTCTTTTTCAGGGCTGCTCATCCACCTTTGGTGCTGACCTGATTCACCCAACCCTTACATGCAGCTCCAAGAAGCTGTAGCACGTGCAATGGCCACATCCTGATGATACCATTTTGGCAGAAGGGCTAAATCAGGTTGAGGGTAACCAAACAAAGCCCTCAAACCCATTGGTGAGTTAAGAGGATGTCTACTTCAAGCATGTGAAGACTTCTCCTAGAAGAATGGGTGGATAAGAACAATTTGTTCCAATGGCCATGAAGGCAGCTTGGTTAGACATTGAAGACACCAAGGTAAATCACCGCATCCCAGGCCATCACCAGTCATCCTGACTTTTGTTTGCCACCGGATTTCAATGACTTGGGAAGAGGGAGTGAGGGGGATGGTTTTGGCAACTCTGCCTCACTTCAATCCAATTCATCCTCAAGTCAAGACATCACCCTGTTATGTCACTGGTCTTCTTCAAAAACAAAGAACAAACAAAAACAACCTCTTGTTCATTTGACAAGCATTTTTAAAATAAGGACCTGAGAACAACTATGCTTCTTCCTCGAACTACAGTACAAACAAATATAGATTTGTATTAAATCAAATTTTAAAAGGCTTATTTAACATCAAAATTAAAATACTGGTAACTAGCTAAATGATAAATATACACATAGAGTAGTTTAAATGATCTATATACCATTTTGGTAATAAGTTGTTTAGTGTAGTGGATAAAGAATCCTCTTTGGAATCAAGGAAGACTTGGGGTCAAGTACTTTCTCTGAAATGTACTGGTTTTGTGACCAGGGCAAGTCACTGGACCTCTCTCAATGTTCTAAGCAAACCTCTTATTATTACAAGAAATATAATGAGTAAACCGCAGATAATTTCTGTTGCAATTAAAAAAAATTTGGAGTAAAAGAAGCAGAGGGGGAAACATAAGAAGACATTCCCAAACAACATCATAAACATAGCAAAAACTCTTGAAGGATTTAGTAACATGGATAATAAATTATATATTGGCAGCCATCTGTCTATCACACATGTAGAGCTTACCCTGCTTCTCTGTCTATGGTACAGATTTTTAATGTGGGGGTGGGGAGGGTCTATGAACTTTAATATATATATGTATATATATATACACACACACATATATGTGTATATATATACATATTATATTCACACACACACACATGTTATATATACTGCATTTCAATATAATTGGTTTCCTTTGTAATCCTATATGCTTTATTTTGTGAATTTAAAAACATTCCAAGGAGTCCATGGGTTTCACTAGACTGTTAAGGTGCTTGTGACACAAAAAAAGGCCTGGGGAGTGTGGGGGAGAAAATGCATTTGGACAAGAACAGGATGAAATGGTAAAGAAATTTCCAGCACAGTTAGACTAAAAAACAGGTAGAAAAGCAAGGACAAAAAGGGAGAAAAATAAAAGCTGTCATATGCTTAGGAAAATCTACCCTTAAATAACTACTTTTTCAAGTAATATCCTTTGAGAATTAAAGTTTCCACCCAAAACCATCCTAGAAGGAATGAGAATGATTGGCTAGCTTTTATAATCATATGATTTCAGTTACATGGGAGGAAGGAATAAACAAAAAAATAAGCTGGTTACTTTCCTTTTTTTCCTGATGCTGAAGGAAAATGAGGATGGGTGAGCTACTCATCACAGATTGACAAATACTGAGTGGGCCCAGTGGCTCTTCCAAAACTTAAGATTTCTCCACCACCAACCATTAGGAAATGGAATTTTTCTTGTACTAAAAGTTCAGAAAAGTCTAATTAAGAAGAGAAACAGCAACTTTATTATTCAATAAAGCCATGATCAAGATCAAGAGTATAAAGAATCCAGTTATGACAATGTTTTTTTTTTTGTTGTTGTTTGTTTGTTTTTTAAAGAAAGAAAAGAATCCCCAACCTATGGCAGGCTAGTTTAAAAACCTAATCCACACATGATTTTGGTGGCTTTCTTAAAGGAGCTTGTAATCTTTATGCTAGAACCAGGAGAGGAAAGGTGGGGTAATAGAGGTTAGAGAGACTGGCTCAAAGTCAAGAAAACCTGAATTCAAGTCTTGCCACTGATAATTACCTGTTACATGATTCTGGATGAGTAACTCCTTAGTGCTCCAGAAAACACCAAGGCTAGAAGTTGCAGAATAGCTGACAATCTGCATTAGGAGAAGGAATTTCCTTGTGAGGAGTTCCCTGTGAAATTATAGATCTGGACCCCAAAAGAAGAGATCGCTATTAATAATATATAGGACATGGATTTAAAGGACCTGAGAGGTCATCCAGTCTAACTCTCTCATTTTACAGATGGGGAAACAGAGGCCCAAAGTGATCTGCCCAAGGTCACATGGGTAGAAAATGACACAAGACCAGAATTTAAGCCCAGATCCTGACTCCAAACCCAGTATTCTTTTCATTGAGGTATGAATTAATTCTCTTGATTTTCATTTCTGAGTTTGATTTACCAAAATAACATAATGTAAAAAATGCAAAATAATTACAATGATAAGTAACTCAAATCACACATTACATGGCTTTTAATAACAAACACAATGTAAGTACAACATAACAAATTAATAGTGAATTGTAAATGGGTATTCTACAATAGGAAAAGCCTTAAAAAGATTTTGCCTGGAACCAATTAGCTTTATTTGGGAGGCATCATTGGCTACTTGCAACTTACAATAGTGACTATGGATTAAATATTTATATTTAAAAGCAGATTTCCTATAACATTAAACTGGGTATTCTCACAAGTATTGTTTTTTTTTTCTCATTTAAAAAAATAGACATGGCTTAAGTAGTTGCTGTTGTTTTGTGAACAAGATTTCGGTCTTAGGCAGCCCACATAACCATTTAAATGAATCCAACCTTTTCTGCTGTAGCTAACTTTTGGCAGAAGGAAAGTTTATTGTTCTTCCCACCACAGTCCACTCTTGACTCTTCATGAAAAGAGCCCCACTTCACTTCTGCATGAGGTTTCATTTTGTTACACAGGAAATGCATTCTTTTAAAAAAGTCATCCCTTTAAAAGAAGCGTCAAATAACAATAAGCAAGATAACTGACAGTAAACACTGTCTTAAATTTAACATTCTGTTTTCCAAAGAGGCTTTACCATCTGGGAAAAAAATATTTAATTAAAAGAGAATTTTTTTTTTTTTACAAAGGACTTGAGCCTCCACTTAGAAAGTACTCACAGAAATGAGTTATGATGTCAATGTAATAATTACAAATCTGACAAAACCACTCAATCAGAATGAGTTTCTGGGTAGATATTTGGAAAATAAAAGTTTTTAACTAAAAATCCTAAAATGATTATCTTTCACATTTGGTGGGTAGCCGTGGGAAGGCAAGGCAGATGGGGAGGAGGCCGGATGAAATCTTTACTTTCTCTATTGGGAGTTCTGAAGTTGACAGTTTTTGCAGCCTGGTCTCTACATTGGGCAGATTCCTTTAAAGTGCTCAGAAAAGTAGGTCAAATTAACTAGTGATCATTTAAGGGGAAAGCCACGTTTCACACCACATTCAGTCACGATTTCATCTGATCCTTTCAACTGTGATCTAGAAATCAATAGCTTTGGAGAATGTGAAGAGGGGGAAGGGAAGCAGTGTGGTCACACATGGAGAAAGAATGACAGCATATGGTCTATGCCAGGGACATCTGGAACAGGCCTGATACGTCTTCTCTGTTGCTCCACTTGGGGTGGCTTTTGGCAGGATGACTTTAAAGCACAGACTGAAAAACACGTTGCTACTTTATGAAATCTAGGATGCATGCCCGCAGGCTGTCTGACTGAAGAAGCTCAAATTCATCACTCAGATGGTATAGAAACTCACATTTAGATTTTTAACTTATTGTAATAATACATAGAGGTGGCTATGATGTGGTGGTTAGAAAGCTGGCCTCAAAGCCAGGAAAACCCAGGGTTCAAATCCTGCCTCTGATCCATACTAACTGTGTGACATTTAACTTCCCACTGCTCCAAGATTATCACTTGAAGACAAGATGCCAGTCTACATGGGTAGAGGGAGTTTCTTTACATGGGAACTCACAGATCCATCTTAATATACATAATATATAAAAAAGTCAAGCTCTGTTCTCCAACTCCAACAAAAAGAATACAGTCTTTAAAATACATATCTGCATCTAAGATGAAGGAAGGATGCAAAGGGTGGTTATCTGAGTCTGTAGGGAATGTTGATGTTGAGAAACTATTTAGGAATGTTAAATGAACGTTTCAGATTTTTTTAAGGCATCACAGAGACATGGGAGGTACAGATGTATTATCCCTCCAAGTTTTACTATTTAAAACAGAGGACTGTTGAGTCGCCTAATTAGAGTAACAGGAGATTGGCCACCTTTTACCCTGCGCCAGAATTATGCCAAGAGTCCTTAAGTGCAGAATGCTTGACTGACAACAAATCCCATGCAGACTTTAAGGGGGTGGAAGTTACATTCTGTAACTCAGATTCCACTTTCCTAACCCCTTGGTGAATAGAAGCTTCTCTGGCTTGTAGCTGCAGAGCCAGAGATAGAGGCATATTCAAAAGGTATGAAGGCTGATTTTCTACCTTCTCTTGTTCTACCTTCTCTTCCAGTTTGGAGTCAATAGGGTAAGAGACAATTCTGTAAAGGGACAGGCTTCAGGCCTTCCCATTTGAAGCCAATAGGTGGCCCCTGAATAAAGGCCTTGTTTTTTGGGTTTGGTTTTTTTTTTTCGCCTTTGCCTTGGTGTTTGGCATTTGCTCTTTCATTTTAGGTGAAAGAGATTGGAGGCTACAATCTTATGAGTTTCAAACAATCAGGAGAGTGAGGTACCAGGAAGTCCAGGAGAAAAGTCTGTACCAAGTTTTGAACACTAGTTTGCAAGATCCAGTAAGGCAGTAACAGAGGTGCCTCCTTTGGATGTGAGATTGGTGGAACCCATGCTAGATAGAAACTGTTAAGTTTGAGCTCATTCTCTCCAAAGACCTAGGTGGTACAAGGAAGAATGTGCCCCTGAAGTATTGTGAGGAAATGTTTGTACTTGTGTTCTTCCTGAATCTTGAAGTAAATTGTTGTTGTTCAGTCACATGTGACTCTTTATGACCCCATTTGGGGTTTTCTTGGCAAAGATGCTGCAGTGGTTTGTCATTTTCTTCTCCAGATCCTTTTACAGATGACGAACTAAGGCAAACAGAGTTAAGTGACTTGTCCAGGGTCACATAGCTAGTAAGTGTCTGGGGCCAGATTTGAACTCATGAAAATGAGTCTTCCTGATTCCAGGCCTGGTGCTCTATCCACTGCACCACCTAGCTGTCACTTGGAAATAAATATCCTTTCTAAAAGAGGATTGGTGTTAAGTAGTTAAATGGAACTGGGGTGCCAGCAACTGATGGCTAATAGTGGGGAAAGTGTGAACACATTGGAATAGGGACTTGAGTTGATAGCACTAGAGAAGCAATACCTTCAAGCCTCCAGGGATATCCCTAGCTAGAACCCTAAGGGGAGATGTGCCCACCCTAGCTCTAGGAGAGTAAGGCAAGACTTTTTGCTACACTAATTTAATTTTTATATTCAGATTAAATTCTAAACAGTAGCATTCTTTCACTTATAGATACTAATTTAACCTTGAAGCTGTTTAGTGTAAATAAGACTTATCTTACATATGTTCCATTGAACTCCATCCATAACACTAACTCTGATTCTAACTTCTATCCCATCTTTCAGTTTGGAAATAGGAGACAAAACACCAAAAAGATACTTTAGGTCAATTAATACAATAAAGAGGTTTATAAAAAGAGACTAAGGGAAAAAAAAGATGAATGGGGCAGGGATGAAGAGTTTAAAGAAGTAGAAGACAGAGCACAATGAAAAAAAAGGGAGCAGAACTGCTACATGAAGGTCATAGAACCCCAAAATCTTTCTTCCAGCTCTCTTCTCCTCTCCTCTCCTCCCTTCTCCTCTTCTCTTCTCTCCTCATCTCTCTTCATTCTTTCTTTCTCTCTCTCTCTCTCAGAACTGATGACAAAACAGTTCTTAAAGTCTGAAACAATAGACATTCTATGACAAATCCTATCAATGAACATAGTCCATTAAAAAGTGAAAATAAAATCAGGTACTCAATCATCCCTTTGCTGTTGTTCTACTCAATACTCAAATAATAAAATTGACTTAACTGACTAGTTGTTATAAGTAGCTTGATCTAGAATTTTAGGCCAGTCAAAAAGAAAAATAATGTTAATTTATTAATAAACTATCAAGAAACAGTTCAGTGACAGGTCAAATATTACTGGGGGATTTAGGTTTGTTTCTGGATCTACTAAGGCTTAAAAAATACAACTTTGAAATAACTTTTTGTGACATGTCTATGAATAAATAACAGAAATACATACAAAAATACCAATATTTTCTGGACAAATTTTCCTACAAGAAGTAGGCCCAAATATTAATGTTATATTCTAACACCCAAAAATTCACTAACATAGTTAACACTTTACTGTTATTGCATTAGAAGAGCTAGTTAGTCTTAAGAAGAACTTTAACAGAGAAAAGGCAGATAAACTTGAAAAACTACATTTCTAAAGAAAAAGTAAACACAGCTGGTGAGCAGAGTAAGAGGACATGAAGTGCTATAACAGAAAAAACTAACAACTCAACCACTCATGAGCCCTCATGTTAAAAATATGCAAAGTAATGCTCTCTTTAGAGAACCTCATTCTTACACATGCAAGGGATGTGTAATGAGAGTTGTTTTATGTTAACTATGTTTTCATTTCATTAACACTATGGCATCACTATAACATGTTTTCTATAACATGAAATCTAAGAGAGTTCAGCTATCAGAAATATCAGAAATCAGAAAAATCATCATAACAGGACCTAACTTATGACACAATGTTACAACCTAAACCCCAACTAATTTCCATCTTGATCACATTATCATTGCTGGTTTCTCATTTTCTTGTTACGAAGGTCTACACATTTAGCATTTTACATTTCTGCCCTTCTAAATTTATCTAAGACTTCTCTGTCACTAAGAACATGTTGAATTCCTGTGTTTCCTATATGTTTAAAATATTTATTTCTTATTTTCCCCTTTAAATTTTCATCACATTGTTATTAAATTAATTTCAACAAGGCTGAAAAATGCAACTTCCCTCCAATTTATTTTTTTCTTTGATTTATCATGTTCTGAGAATGGATTGTTTTATCCCCCTACAACTAATCTCCTATGACTAATTATTTAACTATTTCTGTTAGTAAGAATGTGAACTCTTCCTTTATCAACTTAGTGGCTATATTATTTGGTACATGTATGTTTAAAATTAACATGTGCTCATTATCAGGAGTGCCCTAAACATTTCCTTGTTTATCTCTATTAATTCTTACTGGTTTGAATTCAACTCTCTGAGTTATAAACACTGTAAATTCAGATTTTCTTGAGCTAGCTGTAACATAATATATTTTAATCCACCCTTTCACTTTAAAGCCCTGTGATCATTTTGTATAATTGTCTTTGCTGTAGACAACATGTTCTGTTGTTCATACATTCTGTTTTTTAATCCATTCTAGAATTCCTTGGGGGTGGGAGGGTGAACGGGTGTTCAATCTGTTAACATTTAAGTTAATAGTCTTAAATTTTGACAGTAGTTCACAGGACTTAGAGCTTGAAGGTACATCAGAAATCACTAGATCCTACTCCATAATTCTAAAGACGAGGAAAGAGATGCTGAGAGAAATGAAGCAATTTGCCCACAGTCGCATTAATAATTAATAGTGATAAAAATAACAACAGTAATAGCTCATATTTGTATATAGTGTTTCAAGGCTTATAAAGCCATTATATATCAATCAAGATATACATGCGTATATACATATGTATACATACCCACATAAGCACACATGTATCTATCTATCTATCTATCTATCTATATATACACACACATAAATTTGATCCTCATAACAACTCTATGAGATTGCTGCTATTATTACCCCCATTTTAAAGATGGAAAATGGTACCAGAGAGATTGTGACTGGTACTAAGTAGCAGAGCTATTATTGAAACCCAAGCTCTCTGATTCCAAAATCCAATATTCTTTACACTATATAGCAATGCCTTTCTTCTATAATTCTATGTTAAGTTGTTATTGTTTTATTTCAGGAGGGAATATGATCTTTCTAATTTTACTGTTTTCTATCATTAGACCAAATAATGAATAATATTATGCAGAATTCCTATATTTTTGTGCTGTTTATCCTGAAAGAATTCATGAACTTTCCCTTTGGAACTATCACTGCTACCTTTCCATTCTACCCTCATTTACTTGTATTTCCTTTTTGTTATTAATCTATAATGCTTTTTTGTTTCTATACTCCTACTTCTTCAAAGAATTCTTAAAAGAATTGTTTGCCAGCATGTTTTTCAAGGCCAATTTTATCATTCACTAATTTAACCAAGCCAATATTGTAGTTATTTTGTAATCTCATAGGGGCTTTTACCTTAAGAACAATAATAATAACTGACATTTATATTTCATGCTAAGGTTTATAAAGTTTCTACCTCCAAAGCATTTCCCATATCTGTCCCCAGTGACAACATGAGTTCAGGTCCTTATCTCCTCTCACCTGGAGTACTGCAATAGTCTCTCTGCCTCAATTCTCTTCCCACACTAATTAATCTTTTACACAACATAACAGGATGATTTTTTTTTTTTAAAGAGTTATCTTCTGAAATGCAGGTCCAACCTTCTGTCATTCTCCGCAATAAATTTCAGTGTTTTCCTGTTACCTCAACAATCAAATATAAACTCTGCTTAGAATTTAAAGCCTTTCACCCTGGTCCCAATCTCCCTTTTTAGTTGTATTAATTATTACTACCCTTCTCATTGCCTACATTCTAGTTTAACTGTCCTATTTACTGTTCTAAATACATGGCCCTCTATTTCCCCTCTTTGTGCCTTGACACACCCCATGCCTGCACAGCACTCCTCTCTCACCTCTACCATTGAGAATTGCTAATCTCCTTCAAGACTGAGCTTAAATGTCAGCTTCTACGTGAAGTCTTTCCTGATTTCCTCAGCTTCTAGTACCTATTCCCTGACCTTGTATTGATCTTTCAAACACATACATACACACAGAGTGTATTATGTATATATGTGATGTATATATGATGCATTTATATGTGTATATAGGATGTACATATGTATATGATGCATGTATCTGTACACAATGTATATGTATATGATGTGAACAGATGTACACATGTATATAAGTCTATACATATACATACAAAGTAAAAAACTATGTATAACCTATATTATACAATATACATGTGCACAATATATTACATATTGTATGTTATATTTATAATATTTATATATAATTATATTATCTAATGTTATAGATTATAATATATAAAAGCATATGTGTACATAATATGTATAATATATGTACACAAATGTAACATATGTGCATTAATTGTTATGGGTAGCAATAATGCAGCTAGAATAATAATAATACAGATAAAAAACTATAGAGACAGAGATATTTAGACAGTTTCCACTGATAGAATGTAAAGTCCTTACCGATAAAAACTTTTGCTTTTTTATCCTCAGTGCGTAGCAATGTCCCTGGCATACAGAAGGTGCTTAATAAATGATTGTTGACTAATTGCTCCCCTCATAAGAAGCCTACGAGACAGCTAGTGCAAGCATTATTATTTGTCTTTTAAAGAGGAGGAAACTAAGATCCTGAAAGATAAGTGACTTGACTATGATCCGACAGCTAGTGTCTAAAGTGGGAGCTGAAATCAAGACTCTTGGTTCCAAGTCCCGCAATCTTACTGCCATACCAGCTGAGCTAATCAGAGGTGAAGGCTATTTCTTTTTCCAGGTACTCGCTAGTCGAGGTGTTTCTGCAGCTCACTTGCAAAGGTTCTTTTAAAGTATCATTTTTGCTCCATTAATTCTTTGAGGTCCTGGTAATTTTGGTCTTAAAATGTCCATTTTTTGTTTGTTTCTAAATTATGATTAGATTTGCTGGGAAACTCAGGTATTAGTTTCAGGGGTTGAAAGTCATGTTTTAGATTTTTAAAAATGTAATGCTTCAAATCCTTTGATCACTTCTGGTTTTCTGTTGAAAAATCTCACAGGACCCTTATTGGCTTTTCTTGGTGTGTGATGTTTTTCTTTTGGCTGCTTGAAAGATACTTTGTAACTATAATTTTGAAGTTTGATAGTGCTATGTCTGGATGAATTTATCATTGATGGCTTCTCTTTTTATTTGTAGAATGTCATTTGTTTCCTATTGCTCAGAAGTTTTCTTGTACAATTTCTTAAAACATGTGATCAGATACTTTTCTTCTTTGACATTTTCCAGGATCCCAACAACGTTGAGGTTTCCTTTCCTTCATCTGTCCTCCAAATTTGTCACTTTCTTCATCTGCATTACTTCCAAATATTTTTCCAGTTGAATTATTTTCTGAGTTTGTTGTTCCATTTCAACTGCATTTAAGCTGCCTCTCTGACTTCTAGTGTGCTAAACATGTTTTTGGCTGAGGTTAACTAATGTTTTTTATTTCCCTATCCTATTTTCCTTTCTGCTGAAGTTTTGTCATCATCTCCTCTCAAGATTCTTTAATTCTTCCCTGGATTTTTGAGGTGTGCTTTATCTATTCTTCTGTTTGTTATTTTTTTGGGGGGGAGGGACTGATTTTCTATCTTCCTTATTGTCTCTCAGGATTTGTTTCCCTCTGTCTACTTTTTATATTGTTTTAAAAATGCTTTTTTCTAATGTTTTCCTTTGTTTCTCTAATTTCATAATTTTAAAAATACTGTATCAGGGCTCTTTTTTGCTTTGGTCTATTATCTTTCTAATGAGTCTTACTTTACCTATGAGAATTTCTAGCAATTTAATTTCTTTTTGATGTTTCTACTATTATTTTTTATGAGAATAATAGGGCATTTATTGGATTGTCTTGTGTCTTTTCACTCTGCCATGTTTTCAGAATTTTTACTGGAGTCAATATAGCACCTTGTATAGTGTTTGCTTTTGTTATCTTTTTGTTTCCTGTTTTTCCATTTTTCTCACTTAAAAGAACACAGGAGCATAGAACTATAAATAGAAGGGGTTTCAAGGGCTATCTAATACAAACTCCATAATTTATATATGAGAAAACTGAGGCCCAGGTAAGTCAAGAGACTTGCCCATGGTCACACAGGTAGTAAGCAAGCATCAGAGGTACCATATGAACCCAAGCCCTCTGGCTCCAGTCGGTCAACTACCACTTATTAAGCAACTACTACTGGTCAGGCAGGGTACTAAGCCCTGTGGTTATAAAGAAAGGTAAAAATAGTCCCTGCCCTCAAGAAGCTGACATTCTTATGGAGGAGACAATATGCAAATAACTTTGTGCAAACGAGCTATACACAGAATAAATGGGAGGTAGTAAAGAGATGGAAAGTACTAGCATTAAGAGGAATCATGAAAGGCTTCTTGTAGAAGATGAGACTTTGGGAGAAGTATGAAAGAAGCCAGGTAAGCCAGGGGTTAGAGATGAGGAGGATTAAGTGATTTTCCCCGGGTCACATACCAAGTAAGTGTCTGAGGCCAGATTTGAACTCAGGAAGATGAGCCTTCCTGGCTCCAGGCCTGGAACTCTATCCATTTCACCACCTAGCTTCCCCTCATTTAACCCTGCTTGCCTCAGTTTCCTCATCTGTAAAATGAGTTGGAGAAGGAAATGGAAAACCATCCCAGTATCTGTAATAAGAAAACCCCAAAATGGCTCACAAATCAGACATGACTAAAATGACTGAACAACAGTGGGACATCCAGTTTGAGATGTCTAATAGGCAACTGGAAATGCAAAACTGGAGGTCAGAATTGGGAAAAATCAACATGATCATTATCTGCATAGAGATGATGGTAGAATCCATGGGAGCTGGAAATAGAATAGAACAAGAAGAGATGAAGACCTAGGCTAGAGCCGTGGGGGACACCCATGGTTAATGAGAATAATCTAAACAAAGATCCAGTAAAGAAGACTGAGAAAGAACGGTTCTGACAGTAGGAGGAAAAACAAGAAAGAGCAGTGTCTCAAAGTTTAGAAGGAAGAGATTATCAAGCAGAAGGTGTTTGACAATATCAGAAGCTGCAGAGAGGTCAAGAAGAATGATAACTGAGAAAAAACCATTAAATTTCACAATTGGGAGATCATTAATGAATTAGGATTGAACAGTTTCAGTTGAATGATGAGACTGGAAGACAGATGGCAGAGCTGGTATTATTTCTACTGTGCCACTGTTGCTGTCTCAGTAGGGAATTAAAAGGAGGATGAAAGGAAGAAAGGAGCTTGACTTTTCCTTGGTCATGCTGGAAGATACACTATCAGTCCTGAAGTAAATATAACAACTAAATGTTTATAGTAGTGATACACACAGGCAAGTTTACTTTCTACTTTAGCTAATGCTACAGAGGTCACTGATGGAGAAATCAAACCAAAACATCGTGACTCATTTGCATCAAAGAATTACAAACATACTTTAAATAAGCTTTCTACATTGATCTATTGCCTATTTATCAATACGGTCCTTGAAAGAAAAAAGGACTCAGAAGATTGAACTGTTTTTCTTTTCCTTTGCATACAAATGGTGAGCAGTAAATAAAGAGGTGCAGAAGCTAACATATACTAAAATTATTTTTTCAAGACGAAAAAAAGAGGGACTTTTACTAATGTGGATTATGTTGCTTTAGTAATATTTTGGAAGCTATCAAAAATCTAACCAGAAAAAAGGATGCTCGAGTATTACAAAAGGAGGGAGACTGCCCTGAGGCTCTCTCCAGAAGGATCCACACACAATGGATGGCTCAGGAGCCCGAAATGATGTCAACACACAGATGTTCCGGTTGTAGTCAAACAGAGCCAAGACTTTTAGTTCTCGGGCACAGAAGGTACACTACAGTGTGTGAACTACTGAGAGTTCAGAAACTCTTTTAAACCCTGGTGCCTTAAACTGTTTGGTGGACCCCAAATAACCACAACTGGCTCTTGGTTTTTGGAAGAGAAAGACAAATCCTCCTAGCCTTTTCCTGGTTGGAACTGTTCCCATCTCTCAGGAGAGTCTGTGTAGCCACTCACTGAAACTGGCCGAAAAAGGGGATCTTTTTGGTGGAGACCAGCAATGGCCAATACAAGATTTCAGGCAGATTGCTTGATACTGAGATGACTGTGTGGTCAAAGATGAGACGTATAATATGGAAAAAGCCATTAAAGAGATACCCATCCAGAATCATTGGATCTTAGAGTTGGAAGGATCTTTAAAGGCCATCTAGTGATTGAGTTAGTACTGAAGGGCTATTACTGGCTTCTTGCCATCTGAAACACTGCCAAACCTATATGTGGTTTCTAGTGTGAGACTTTTATAAACCCTGTAGTGGAACAAATCATTGACCTCATATCCCCATTATCTGGCCATCCTTTGGTGCCTTCAGTAACTATGTCCAAAGCTTTAATCACATATTATGGTTATCTGAGTAGGGTACTTATTTCCCTACAAGATTTTTAATTCCATCAGGCCAGAGATTATTTATCTCAATTTTGTATGTTACTATCCCCACCCTCTTTGACCTAGCATACGTGTTGCACACAGTATATACTTACTAAATATTTGTTGAATCAAAAAGGCAAATAATAGTTAGCCATGATAGATTCAAAATGTGAATACAAGAACTATTATTCCCCAAAGAAGCCTGGGATATCAGAGTATCTGTGGACATTGATCCACCAGAAAAATGAAAGAAGAGACTTTAATGGTGGGTTATATTTATGGAGTACCTGCTAGTGCTCTTATCCTATTAGTCTCTGTGGTGTGATAGAAAGATAATTATTAAGTGCTTACTATGTGCCAGGCACTGTACTAAGCACTGGGAATATAAATACAAGTAAAAAGAAAGGCAGTCCCTGCCTTCAAAGAGTTTACATTCTAATGGGTGAAGACAATACATAAAAGGGTGCTGAAAAAGCGGCGGGGGGGGGGGGGGTTCCTCCCACTGGGGAGAAGTTATTTTCACAGCGACAAGGTAGAAAAATAACACAGAGAATCAGGAGCTGAGACAGGTTAGAAGTGAGCACACCAGTGTGACCTCCAATGGCTTTCTTCTTCATTGCTCTGCTGTGAAACCTGTTCTATGCAACCTGCCCTAATATATCAAAAATGATAGCTAAAAACCAGCAGATTTTTTGTGCTAAGCTACAGAATGAACTTCATTTATTTTAGGTAATGATTCTCAAACTTTTAAATTCATTGACCCATACCAACACACATTCCTTACCAGGGGAGAACAACTTGTTCTCAAAAACAAAAAAAAAAATGCACCCATGACATATTTTTAAGTTCAATCTGCACTAGCATTTTCTCTGTCACTCTCTTAAGTCTAGACAATCAACAACACAATAAATCAAGCCTTGATTCATAGCATCTGCTGATTTCCAAGGCGTAAATATTCACACTGAAAATAATCAGTTCTCATTAGGGTAAGAGCTAGCTCTATCACCATCCCCCCCCCCAAAAAAACCCCTGCTTCCCATTCAACTGAAAAAGTTGTCCTAGACCTCCCAGATCATTTTCTAGACAATTTTCTTTTTGGAAATACCTCTCCTATTTTGTACTTATGAAATTGACTTTTAGAACTCACATGTAAGATTTTATATTTATCCTTACTCAATTTTGCATTATTCAATTTGGCCCAATGTTCTAGCTGTGCAGATCTTTTTTTTTTTTTGACCCCATCATGCTATCATGTGCATTATCTAGCTTAGTATCACCTGTAGATTTGATAAGCTTGCTTTATATATCTTTAACCAGACTATTGATAAAAATGTTTTATGGCACAAGGCCAGGCACAGCTCCCGAGAGCCCTCGACTATGTGTGTCCTTCTAAGGGTGATATCCTACCCTGGGTTTGGCCTTCCAACCAGGGCCAAATCCACCTAATTATGCCATCACCTAACTTACACTTCTCTACCATTTCCCCAAGAACAGCACAAGAAACTGTCAAATGCTTGGTTAAACCTAAACTATATGTGCGTGTGTGTGTGTATGTGTGTGTGTGTGTGTATACATACATACATACATATATACACATACATATATATGTGTGTGTGTGTGTGTGTGTATATATATATATACACACACATATGAGTTTCTAGTTTACTAGTTTAGAAAGCCTATTTTTAAAAAAAAAAAATAGCTTATTCAGGCATTAACTTGTGTGTGATAAAGCCTCCTGCCATTTTGTGACCAATCTCTTTCTTTTCTAGATGTTCACTAAAAATCCTTTTAATGATTTTTTTCTTGTTTTGTCTGGGCCTGTAATTTAATCAACATTGGGAAATACTAGTGTGAAACTTTTCTCCACCTATGCAAGTCATCGATCCTTTAGTAAGGCCGGCAGTCAACAAGCATTTATTAGGCACTTACTATATGCTAAATGCTGGGGATACTTGAGAAGCAAAAATACTGTTTTTGCCTTCAGGACACTCACATTTTAATGGGGGAGACAATAAGTGGATAACTAGGTAGAGTTATCGCTTCCACATTGAAACTTTCCCCATCGCGGTTTTGATAGTATCTCCAGCATAAGAAATTAAGTGGGAATTTTTTGAGTTTTGCAGAAGCTGCAGATGACACAGAATCTACGACCAAATACTCAGCCCTGTAAACACCCCATAAAGGAAAAAGAAAAGTTCAGACTTCTTCTCTGTTATGAAGGGAGCACCAAAAAATTTTACACAGATTTTCCAGATGAAGAGAGCTCCATGCCCCTAAACCCAGAGGTGTGGAAAGAATAGGTGTATATACAAGATATATACAGATTAAATGTAGTCTCAGAGGGAAGGAACCAGCATCAAGGGGAGGTTGGTAAGGCCTCGGAAGGGCATCTTGCAGAAGGTAACATGAATGTCCCAGAGTTGTTTGGGGCAATGAAATGTTAATTGGCTTTCCCAAGGTCACAAGACTAATGTGTGTATGGCAGGACCTGAAGTCAGGTTTTCTTGACTCCAAGGGCAGTCTTATATCCACTATACCACATTAGCTCCTCTTGAATATTACTAAATTTTGCAAGCAACAGAAGTTAAGATCATTGGCCTATAGTTGCAGACTACACTCACTTCTCATTTTTGAAAACTGGAACATTTGCCCTTCTGCAAATCTGAAGAAGCCCTCATCATTGCTCCATTCACCTAAAGGAAATGTCCTCTATTCCTTCTTTGTTCTTCCTCTTTTCCCCAGGATAACTAACAGAGCCCCTTTTCATTACTTTTAGCTTTGCACACCAATCTCAGCTCATTCTGAGTTTCAGCACACTTCACAGTATTCTTATGGGTCTGTGACACAGTTTTGTTCTTCTTACGTATTCATGCTTCCATCTTCCATATGTATCTTTCAAAAAATATGTTTATCTTTGAGTACCCTGTGCATCTACATGGGCTTTTTTTTTTTAATAGCTCCAGGTTGTTGGGTTCCCCCCGCCCCCTGCTCATTAGAATGATTTCTTTTGCTTCCTTAATTCTTTGTTGTTGTTGTTTTTTGGGGGGCAAGCAATTGGGGTTAGGTGACTTGCCCAGGGTCACAGTTATGAAGTGTCTGAGGCCACATCTGAACTCAGGTCCCCCTGACTCCAGGGCTAGTGCTCTATCTACTATACCACCTAGATGCCCCCAGAATTTAATTCTTGAGAGTTTCTGAACACTCCTGGCCTGTATTTGCTTGTAGAATTTTCATCCATCAGATGCTATATATCTATTTTTTCTCTGAATCCTTAGAAACCTACTCTCCAAAATCTGGTATTGTCTGTCAGACCATGTCCAGCTTTTCTTTCGCTCTCCCTCACAAATTTTGAGAGAGAATGGTCCCTTCCTTTCAGAGTTCTCAACATTTCCACCTCAGCAACCAGCTCCTTGTTGTTAATGAGGATCAAATCCAGAATAGAACATTCCCTTGTTGGTTCTTCTTCCTTTTGAAGAATGATATTATCCTTAAGGCAAGCCAAAAAATTGTCCGCCACATTGCTTTTGGCAAAGACACAGCTCCAACAGATGTCAGAAAATTGAAGTTCATCCTTAATATTATGGGAAGCAGCATAGTGTAGACGTTACATCATAATGGACAAAGAAGTAGTCCCAGAGTGGGAACATGGGTTCAAGTCCCACTTCTGATACATACTGGCTATGTGACATTTGTAAGTCCTTTCATCTTTCTATGGCCCCTAGAAAACTCATTAGTAATAATTGCAGACCAGGTACCAATTTGCTTAAATAAAGGGAATTTTCTTACTGGGGAATTCCTTATACCTGTTAATTACAGGTCAGGCTCTCTCCCCACCAAATCAATGAGAAATCATGCCTCTCTTTGCTTGGGTCTTCAATTTGATTAAAAAAAAATACTAATTAAGTGACTATCTTGTGCAAGGCATACAAACTGAGGTTCTCTCCACTACCTTAACTTCCCAGTTCCTCAATCTATTCAAATCTCATGACTAACTCCTTCTGCTCCACCTCAGCTTTACACAGGGATGGTCATGCTCTTAATCTTGCCATCATCCACACATGTTCCATTTTCAAGTACAGGAATTCTGAAGTTACTTTATCTGACCATAATCTGTCATTCTACCTCTCCTTAACTCTGTTCTTCATCTCCACCATATCCTCCAAACCCTCCATGCCTTGGTAGTTCCCATAGGCCAAAACTCCCGCTCTTAACCCACTCTTCTCTCCCTAAACCCAACTTCTTGGTAAACCAGTTTTACGGTAACAACAACAATAACAGCTAACATTTTGGAAGAAAAAAAAAAGTCTCTGATTCTTAGAATCTAGCCACTGCTCAGATTTTCACAAGCTAGTCAACAGCCCACAGATGTTCAGATTCCTTAAGAGTCTAGCTAATATGGCGAATCTTCAATAAACCTTGCTTTTGGTTGAAAAAAAATAATAGCTAACATTTACATAGTACTTTAAGGTTTGCCAAGTGTTTTACATATATTATTTCATTTGATTCTTACAACCACCTTGTGAAGTCTGTGATACTATCATTATTTTACAGATGAGGAAACCAAGACCAAGAGTGGTGACTTGCTCAGGGTCACCTAACTAGCCAATTAAGGCTGGATTTGAACTCAGCTCTTCCTGACTCCAAGGCCAACACTCTATCTACTACAACACCAAGGTGTCAACAGTGATAGCTCTACACTATACTTATCAATTTTTTGTTCCTTTTGATCATTTCTTGACAAATACCTAGCTTGGATTATTCCTGCTATCCACTTTCTTTATTCATTAACCACATGCTGCCAAACAGAACTGGAAGAAGTCACAAAACCATGCTAACTGGTTCCATGACATATTCATGTTATCCAATGTCAACTGGGCTCTCACGATAGTAAGGCAATCCTTGCACTCCTCCCTATGTGATTATCTTACCTAGAAGCTTTTCCAAACCTTCTCTTTTCTCCTCAAGCCTTCCAAGCCACACTCTCACGTCAGCTGAAGACTTTGCTTTATACTTGCCTCAAAAAATTGAGCTCACTGAACAAGAACATTTTCTTTTCCCCTTCTCCTCATCTTACATTCCCTTGACATCATTCTACACTGTCTCTTGCTTTACTCTTGTCTTGGATGAAGAAGTGGCCCTTCTCCTTGAAAATGCCATCCCATCTATGTGTGTAAACCTTGAACTTTTTTCCTCATGCAGATTGCTTTCCACTCCCACCATCTTCTTTAATCTTTCTCTATCTACTGGTTCCTTCCTAGCTGACTATAAATATATCCACATCTTCTCATCCTTCAAAAAACAAAAACAAAAACAAAAAAACCCATTCAAAGAAAAATTCACTAGATTTTACTATCATCACTAGCTATTATCCTGTAAATCTCTCTCCCTTCCTCCCCTTAGCTAAACTGTTTGAAAAAGTGGTCTACACCCAAGTCTCTCTACTTCCTCTCCTCTCACTCTCTTCTACACCTTCTGCAATCTGGCTTAGCCCTTCAACATTAAACAGAAACTGGTAACTCCAAAGTTATTACTGATCTCTTAACTGCCAAACTGAATGGCCTATTTTCAATCCTCATCCTTTTTGATATGTTATGTATGTAACATTTCATATTGCTGACCACCTTCTTTTCTTACATACTCTCTCTTCTTTAGGTTTTTATGACATTGCTCTTTCTTGGTTCTCATCCTACCTATCTGACTGCTCCTGGGTCTCCATCCAAGTCATGTCCACTAATTGTGGGTTTCCCTCAAGGATTGGTTTTGGGCCTTCTTTTATTTCCACAATCTTTCATGTGAATTTCATCAGTTCTCATTGGGTCTATTATCATTTCTATGTAAAATATTTCTAGATCTATATATCCAGAGTTTCTTTCCTGAACTATATCACTAACTGCCTAGTGGACATTTTGAATTGGATATCCCAGAGGAATCTCAAACTCATGTCCAAAACTGAATGATTATCTTCTCTCCAAAACCCTCCTCTCTTCCAAACTTCACTATTACTATTAAAGATATCACCACTCTTCCGGTCACCTGGGTTCAAAATCTTGCTGTCATCCTCAACTCCTTATCCCTACTCACCCTACCTATCTAATTGATTGCCAAATCTTCTTTCTATTACAATATTGTACTAGACTTCTAAATAATCTCCTTGACTCAAGTCTCTTCATTCCAATCTATTTTCCCACACAGCTACCACAAGTAATATTGCTAAATCACAACTTAGTGACAAGCCCGCCCACTCCAGTGACTCCCTCCCTATTACTTTAAGGATCAAGTATAAACGAGTCTTTGCGAGGATCTAAAACCCTTCATAACCTGGCCCATTCTACCTTTCCAGGCTTCCATTCTTCATCCAGGCATTATTCTCCTTCCATGCATCCAACAGTCCAGAAAATGATCTTTTGCTATTCTTCACACATGACACTCCATCTCCCTTTACTGCACCTTTGAACTGGCTAGCCTCCAGACCTAGAATGGACTTCCTTCTTATTCCTGCCTGGTTTCTTTCAAAACTCAGCAGGTGTCACTTTCTGCATAAGGACTTTCCTGGTACCCCTAGGTACTAGTGGCTTCTCCTCCCCACCCAATCTCGCTCAGCTACCTGATATCTGCTTTGTATATCACTATTTACATCCATGTTTGTCTCCCCCATTAGAATGGAAGAAGGAACTGTTTTACTTTTGCCTTCATATCTCTAGCTTAGAGATAGCAACTGGCACATGGTAGTGGAACACTTGGCACACAGTAGATATTTAATAAATGCACCAGGGCAGCTAGGTGGTACAGTGGATAGAATGCCTGGCCTGGAGTCAGAAAGACCTGGATTCAAATGTGGCCTCTGACACTTACTAGCTATGTGACCCTGCTCAAGTCACTTAACCCTGTTTACCTCAGTTTCCTCATCTGTAAAATGAGCTAGAGAAGAAATTGAAAACTATTCCAGTATCTTTGCCAAGAAAACCCCAAATGGGGTCACAAAGAGTTGGACATGACTGAAAAAATGATTGAACAACAAAAGATGCATGTTGATTGATTTTTGAACTCATCTATATTTTCTGTCAGTCTAGTTGATCAGTAGTGTGCTTTGATGACAATAATGCTTCTACTTTTCTTTGTGTTGCTCTTTGTCCAAATATTTTCTATCCAGTTGCTCCACTTTGATTCCTTGATTTCCTTCTAAGAATATGGCTTCTTAAAATACTATACTGTTCACCCTTTCCTTAGTCTGGCTTCCCCCATACTCCCCCTGCTTTTTTTTTTTTTAACATGTCTTGTTTCTTTTGAAAAAGAAATACCCATCAAAATCCATATTCCACTTATCTGTTGTATACCACCAAGTCTCAGCAATAATTATGAGGTCAAATTGGGCTCGTATCATTAATATCTCTAACTTATCTTATTGCTCGTTACCCATACTTTGCTCATGTGTGAATTTCTGGGCATCTCTCATATTATTCTATTATTTTTGGTATTTCTACCACCATTCTTCTACTATTTAGCCTTTGATGTATGTAGCTTCTCAGAATGGTCTCTAGCTTGGTAGATCTATGTCTCAGTGCAACTTGAAGCTTTAATAACTGGAGAAGTATAAATAATGCTATAAAACATCATCTGAATATTTAATTACTTGAATTTCTTATCTAGTTTTGTGAATTTTGAATGATCATTTCTTACTTTTAATTTTAACAAGACTAGACACACTGTTATGCATTATGTGTGACAATTTCCGGATGACACTTTCTCAGATTGGTAAGGGTCTTGCTTGGTCACCTCAGCCACCTAATCTAATCTCCATTTGATTTTTTCTTAGGGGAGTTACATCCAAATTGTCATGTACATATGAAAATCTTATTCTTTGTGTAATCTAAAGCCTATGATTACAAATGCTGTTCTTTCTGTCACTAAGTAGCAGATGATGAAATTTCTACAAAATTAAAAAATTGTCTAGACTGATATATAGCACAAGACAGTGGTTATGATTAATTTTAATAAGAAACATTAATATTTTACAATTTTAAATAGTTAACTTTTCAAGTAGTCTTTTTGTGTGTGTGTGTGTGTAAGTTTGTAGCACCCATCCTTCACAAGTTATTAAAGCTTTACAACTGCACTAAGACACTGGGGACACCCTATCTAGATAGACAGACAGACATATATGGGCAATTGCCTCCTTCCCCATTCTTTTTAAGTTTAAAGCCCTTTTGATTAGATATTCAAGACATAATATTTTAACATTTGATATCTTAAATAGCTCTTGTTAGATAGATGCCATTTCTCTCTAAGAGCCTATTTTTTAAGCCTTGATCCAGAAAGCCAATTCTCAATGTTCTGAACCAACCACTCACATCCCTAATTTTGCTTTTCTTCTGAAGCCTTTGCATTTGGTCAGCAACAGTCTGAAAAAGAAACTCAACATTAGAGTTGTGCCCCTAAGGTTTGCAGTTTCTCACCCAACACTTTGTGTATTTTCCATTCTAGTTCAAATGGCCTGTTAATTGTTTTCCCACAAACAATAGTGCAAGTCAGGCCTTTATGTCTTTGCATAGGCTATCCCCTATGTCTGGAATGCACTTCCTTCTCACACCTCCCCTCCCTTTTTACTACCCCTATCTTCTTTCAAAGTACAGTTCAGATGCCAACTCTTAACCAGGCTGGGGAGAATCAAGAAAGGCTCCCAGTTCTTAGTTCTTTCTACCTTTTGAAATTACTTGGCATTTACTTATCTGTGTACAGGTGGTATCTTCCCAGGAGAATTCTCTTGGAACGTAGTTTTTGAGACAGTATCCCTAACTCCAGCCACTATTACAAGGCCTTGCACATCATATACTCTTGATAAACATAATCCTTAGCAATGCTTCTAAATTCCTTCTGGCAGTATCAATTTTTCCCACAGTAGTAACCAAAGTAAATAGTAGTCACTAGGTTTGGCAATTCACAGAATCATAGACTTAGAACTGAAAAGAATATTACAAACAATTTTATCCAGCCTCTTCACTTTACAAGGCAGCTAGGTGGAGCAGTGGATAAGTGCTGGGCCTAGACTCAGGAAGACCTGAGTGCAAATCCTGCCTCAGACACCGACTAGCTGTGTGATCCTGGGCAAGTCACTTAACCATATTTGCCTCGGTTTCCTCATCTGTAAAATGAGCTGGAGAAAGAAATGGCAGACCATTCCAGTATCTTTGACAAGAAAACCCCAAATGGAGTCACGAAGAGTCAAAAATGACTGAACAACAACACTTTCAATTTACACAAGGAAACAGAGATCTAGAGAGGGTAAGTGACCTACTCTAGATCAAACAGATAGCGAATGTCAGAGCAAGGATTTGAACTGAGGTCTTTTGATTCCAAATCATTCAGAGTTCTTTCTACTATATCATGCTGCCTTGTGAGAGGTTTTCCATCACATCTTGGATCTATGGCCAAGGAAAAGCCCATGGGGCTGAGAATTAGACCTATGATTTCACTGGTATAGGAAACTCTTTGATGAAGAAATTCTCTTTATTAATGAAGGTCAGCACCTTCCCTGCAACTTAAGGTCTTAGAGAGTTGCCTATGGCACTGAGAGATCAAGTGCCTTGCCAGTATGTCTAAAAGCAAGATACGAAACCCAGGTCTTCCTGGTTCTGAAGCCAGCACCCTATCCATTACACCACACTGCCTCTCTGAGGGTTTTAAAGAGCTGCCTCAGTATCAGTCTTAGAGGGAAGAATAATAAACTCCTTCCAAAGACTTTCTTCATAGAAAACTCAGAACCTCCAGGGCTTTCCAGGTAACTGCATTTTCCATCAGCACCTCTGCTTGGTTTAGACTTCAGGGAATATCGCCTCAACCAGGATAAGTGGATCACCTGAAATCTCCTCATCATACTAATTGAGTCAGTTTTTGACATTTAATACCCTCTCAACTCCCTAAGTTGCCTCTCCCCTCTTATGGAGGGTCAGAGGGTGGAGTGATAAACTAAACTTAAATCCTTCCTTTATACAGTCATACCCCATACCCCATTTTATTGTGCTTTGTTTTATTGTACTTGGCAGATACGGCGGGGGTTTTTTTTTTTGTTTTTTTTTTCTTGTTGTTGTTATAAATTAAAGGTTCGTGGCAACCTGGCTTTGAGCAAGTCTATTCGCGCCATGTTCCCAACAGCATGTGCTCACATAGTGTCTATGTCTCATTTTGTTAAGTGTCTCAATATTTCAAGCTTTTTCATTATTAGATCTATTATGGAGATCTTTGATTTTACTATTGTAATGGTTTTGGGGCTCTATGAACTGCACCCGTATAAGACAGAAAACTTAATAGACAAATATTGTGTGTGTTCTGACTGTTCCACTGGCTATTCCTCTGTTTCTCTTCCCCTCCTCCAGGTCTCCCTATTCCTGGAGACATAATATTGAAATGAGGCCAATTAATAACCTTACAATGGCTTCTAAGTGTTCAAGTGAAAGGAAGAGTCAATGATGTGGCAAATTTCATTGTTATCTTATTTAAGAAATTGCCACAGCCCCCCCAACCCTCAGTAACCACCATCTTGATCAGTCAGCAGCATCCAGGCAAGACCTTCTACCAGCAAAAAAATTACAACTGATTTGGATTCAGTCAAGGGCCGCACTTGAGGACCTAGAGGGCGACATGGGGCCTCAAGGCCGCAGGTTCCCCACCCCTGGCCTAGCACATGTTGTTGTGGTTCATTTGTGTCTGGTTCTTTGTAACCCCACAGACCGTATTATCCATGGGGTTTTCTTGGTAAAGATACTAGAGTGGTTTGCCATTTCCTTCTCCAGTGGATTAAGGCAAAGAAAGGTTAAGTGACTTGCCCAGGATCACACAGCTAGTAAGTGTCTGAGTCAGGTCTTCCTGACTCCAGGCCTAGTGCTCTATCCAGCTGCATAGTAGGTACTTAATAAATGTTTACTGAATTGAATTCTCAGTAGTCAAGAAAAAAAAAAGAAACATGTTTCTTCTTCCTCTGATCATTACTGAATTAGCCACATCATGATTTCTTTTAAATTTAAATTTTTCTTTCAATTAACAAGTATTTCTTTCAATTAACAAGTATTTGTTTCTCTCCCTGTTATTCCCTCCATTGGGGGAAAAACCCTTTTTAACAAATATGTATAGTCATTTTCCATGGTCTAAATTTTATGTTTCATTATGCACCTCTCTGTCAAGAGTGGTTGTGTATTTAATCACTGGTTCTCTAGAAGTGAGGTTAGACTTTGCACTGTTCAGAATTCTCAAGTCTTTTGCAATTATTGTATACATTGTTCTTCTGGTTCTGCCTACTTTACTTTGGATCAGTTTATACAAGTCTTCCCAGGTTTCTCTGAAACCATCCCTTTGATAATTTCTTGTGACATAATAGTATTTCATTATATTCACATACATCTTGAACTGAATATTCATATACATCTCAAACTGGATGTCCAGTAAGACATCTTAAACTCACTATATCCAAAACAGAACTAATTACCTTTGACCCTTAAATCTTCCAGATTACTAAAGAGGGCAACACTATCCTTCCAGCTGTTCAGGCTCCCAACCTAGGAGTCTTTCTGAATTCTACACTCTCTCTCACCAGCTTTCCCCCTCACCCTGGCACCCCATATCCAACGTGATGCCAAGGTCTATCAATCTTACCTTTGCATCTTCTCTCATCTGACATCATCACTCAGTGCAAGCCCTCACCATCTCATGCCTGGATAATTTCAGTAGCCTGCTGGTGAGTCGGCCTGCTTCAAGTTTCTCCCCACTCTAATACACCCTCCATTCAACCACCATAATGATTTTCCAGATCGAATCATATCACCTCTTTATTTAGGAGACTCCAGTGGCTTCCTATTGCCTCTAGGAGCAAACACAAAATGCTCGGCTTGACATTCAAAGCCTTTCATAATCTAGCCCCCTCCTACCTTTCCAATCTCCTTATACCTTACTTTCCACTACGTATTCTTTGATTTAGTGACACTGGCCTCCTGACTGTTCCACAGACAAAACATTCCATTTCTCAGCTCTGGGCATTTTCTCTGGCTGTTCCCACGCCTGGAACACTCTCTCTTCTACTCCAGCTATTTCCCTCCCTGACTTCCTGTAAGTCCCTACCAAAATCCCACCTCCTATCAGAAGCCTTCCCCAATCCCTTTTAATTCCTGTGCCTTCCCTATGTTAATTATTTCCTATTTATCCTGTATATAGCTTGCCTTGTAATATATCTGCTTGCATGTTGTCTCCTTCATTAGACTTTAAATTCCTTGAGGGTAGGAAGTATATTTTGCCTCTTTTTGTATCACCAGTGCCTAACACCCTAAAATGGAGTCCAGGACAAAGTAGGCACTTAGTAAATGTTTATTGATTAATGATATATCAAAATTTTCTCAGCCACTCCCCAAATGATGTCTAACCTTTTAGTTTAGGGCTCTTCGCCACTATAAAAAGAATTGCTATAAATATTTTCAAACATCTAGATCCTTTTTATCTTTCTCTGATCTCCTGGTAAAGTTTTAGTAGTAAGTCAAAGAGTATACTCATTTTAGTGACATTTAACCATAGCTCTAAATTGATTTCCAGAATGGTTTTACCAATTCACCAAAAACGCATTAATGTGTCTCTTTTCTCACAGCCCCTCTAATATTTATCATTTTTTGTTATCTTTGCCAATTTGATGGGTATGGGGTGGAGCCACAATGTTGCTTTAATCTGCATTTCTCTAATTTACATTCTCTAATCTGCATTTCTCTAGTGATTTGGAGAAATTTTTTTTTTTAATATGGACTTTGATGGCCTGGATTTCTTCCTTTGAGAAGTGCCTGTTACTGTCCTTTGAAAATTTATCAACTGAGGAATAGATCTTATTCTTATAAATTTGAAATAATTCCTTGTATATCTTGGAAATAAGGCTTTATTAGAAAAACCTACTGCAAAAATTTTTCCTGTTAACTGTTTCCTTTCCAATTTTAGCTGTATCTGTTTTGTTTGTACAAAACCTTTAAAAATTTTATGTAATCAAAATTACCCATTTTATCTTCTGTGATCCTTTCTAGGTCTTGTTTGGTCATAAACTCTTCCCCTAACCATAGACAGGAGAAGATCTTGTTTGTTCCTTTGTTTACATACATCAACATTTTTTGGAAGACAAGCAGCTGCAGCTTCCTTTCAGGGTCCAGAGCCGTTCTCCCTGGGAAGAGACCCATATCTGTTACATTAGAGAATATAAAGATTGCTCTAAATTTCAACAAGAAGAGAACATTTAGGAGGAAATCTCTAGCTTATTTGCCTGTGAAGACATGATCTAAATGCTTCCCCACTACAAAATGATTTCCTACTTAAAGCTTAGTGCCTGATAAACTTACTAAAAGTTCCTATGTAATTCTAATGTGCCACTTACAAAGTTAACTTTCACTCTCTGTAAAAAAAAAAAGTATCTCCACGCAACCAAGTTATTTGTAAATACTTGAGCTATTTCCTATTATCCCATCTCTTCCTGTGGACCAATACTCACACTAAGGAAACAGCAATTTAAGAAGGGGCAAGTTTGCAATGTTGAGAAAGATGTCACCAGGCTCCAGAGGGGAAGAAGTCTGACTGGATTCAAAGCCATGTTTCTTAAAGTGAGGCTCAAAGACTTTCGGAGAAGCTGTGAGAGTGTCCCGATGGACCTGTAGGGCTCCAAACTTTGGGGAGATCAACACTGTGACTTCTGGGTTTTCTGGAAGAGACCTGCAGCCCCCTTCTACTTCCTGGGGCTTCTTCTCATGGTTAACATTTCTCCATTTAAGCCTTAAAGAGCTGCAGAAATGCAGAGGAGACACTGGACTGACAGTGCAAGCAGGGGAGGTGAGGGCTGTTTGTTGCTCACTAAATGAAAAGGTTGGAGAACTATGGAAATAGAAGTAAGGCTTCTATGGCTTGCTCAAAAAACCTTTTATTTGCTAGGGGAACTATAATTCTTTAAAAAGCAAGGTTTCAAAAATCAGGTTTAGACTTGGAGAAATTAAAAAAAAAAGCATATCCAAAATGGTGGCAAGTTTTCTCTTTAGAAGTAACATACAGGGGCAGCTAGGTAGCGCAGTAGATAGAGCATTGGCCCTGAAGTCAGGAGGACCTGAGTTCAAATCTGGCCTCTGACCAAGCACTTGACACTTACTAGCTGTGTGACCCTGGGCAAGTCACTTAACCCCAATTACCTAAAAATAAATAAATAAATAAATAAAATAAGAAAAGAAAGTGAGTCTTCTCTTAAAAAAAAAAGTAACATACAACACCTACATCCTTTTAATTTCCTAGCCCTCCAGTCAGTAAGCTTGGCCTTAGAAGAAGCATGTTATTCCAGTTACCAGGCATTTCAACCTGCTTCCCCATTTGTTGTCCCTTACCCCCTTTAGCAGACAATATCCAAAGGTCATAGACATGGAACTAGAAAGGATCTTTCAGGTCATGTACAGATGATCTCATTTTTTTTTTTTTTTTTTTTTTTGTTACAGATAAAGACACTGAGGTTCAGAGGGATGGAGCAACTGTCACAGGAAGAGCTAGGATTCAAACCCAAGTCCTCAGACTCAAAATAAAGTGTGTTCTTTGCACTGAACCACACGCCTTAAATTATCTTCCCTTTAGATCCCTTTAGGTCAAATCTCATCACCATCCAAAATAGAGCAAGTCTTTTGTTGAGCTTTTAAAGACCTTCATAACCTGGCCCCAGCCAATTTTTCTAGACTCACTGGACATGACTCCACCTTCTGTACTCTGGGATCCCATTAAACTGGCCTTTCTGTTCCTCATACATATGGAGTATTAACTCCATTCCTCTTCCTCACGCCTTTGCATTGGCCATACCATATCCTCAGAATGCACTCCCTCTTCCTCATGAAATCCATCTCTTCTTTCAAGGTATGCTCAAACACCACCTTCTATACAATGCCTTTCCTGATCCTCCTACCTCCTACCCCCACCCCGTTGTTACCCCCTTCCCTCCCATACTATCTTGTGGTTACCTACTTAGTATTTATTCTGTGTGTGTATGTATGTATGTATGTATGTATTCATTCTGTGTGTATATGTACATACATATATATATACATATATGTACTTGTTATCTCTCCTGTTAAGAACATAAGTTTCTTGCAAATAGGGATTATTTCATTCATCATATTTGTATCTTTAGTGCCTAACACAGTATTCATCATATAGTAATAGATGCTTAATAAGGGCTTGCTGATTAATTGATCAATCCATGGTCACAGAAGTTATGAGAATGGCCTAGGAAGGTAGTGGAGACTAGGGCTGCAACCAGATTTCACCACATTTTAATAAACAAGTACAATTTGCCTTTCTTGTTACTGATGTTATTTGGGGCCAGTCCTCCTCCTGTTTGCCTACGATATGGTACATCGTCAGAGACCTCAGTGGTTCAACTAATGCCTGAGTCGAGTAGTGGGATAGGAAAAGCCCTGGCACTCAATAAATGTTAAATAAAAATAACGATGATACATCTGGTTGTGGGAACAGCATATGTTCAAGCAGCTGAATGCACACCCACTTGAGCTCCCCTTCACAGTTCCTGTTGAGGAAGCCACCTTGAAAATAAAAATGGAGAGTAGGAAGAGGTGGGAATGGTGAAGTACACAATGCAAGGAGAGAGTACAGAAGATACCTTGTTAGTCAAGTCAATAAGCATTTTGTTAAGTGTCTACTATGTGTCAGACTCTGTGCTAAGCACTGGGGATACAAAGAAAGGCAAAAACTGTCCTCAAGGACCTCATGATTGAATAGGAAAGACAACATGCAAGCAACTATTTACACCAAAATATATACAGGATAAACTGGAGATAATCTCAGAAGGAAGGCACTAAGATTAAGGAGAATTGGAAAAGACTTTATGCTGAAGGTGAGACTTTAGCTGAGATTTTAAGGAAGCCAGGAGGTAGAAATGAGGATGGAAAGAATTCCAAGCATTGCAAGCAGCCAGTAAAAAACACTTGGAAGTAAGGAGATGGAGTGTCTTGTTCAAGGAATAGAAAGGATGCCAGTGTTACTGCATCACGGAGTATGAGGAGGGGAGGAAGCTCTAAGAAGACTGGAAAGGTAAGAAGGGGACAGGTTATAAAGGCTTTAAAAGCCAGAGAATGTTGTTATATTTGATCCTAGAGGTCCTATGGAGCTACTGAAGTTTACTTGAATGGGTGTGGGGGTTCACATGGTCAGATCTTCACTTGATAAAAATCAGTTTAACAGCTGAAAGGAGGATGGACTGGAGTATGGAAAGACTTGAGGCAGGGAGACCAACCAGCAAGCTATATAACAATAGCCCCTTCCTCATCATGAAGGCAATTCTCAAATCAAGAAAAAGGCAAATAAGTACTAGAAGAATAGTAATTAAGAGGATCAAAGAAATTAAAAGAAAATCCATAAAAAATTTTAAAAAATCAGTTTGAAAGGATAAAAAATGTCATAGATAAGGTCATAGGGTCATATGAAAGGAACAGCAGCTTGGATTAACTGAAAAATTTGAAAAGGAAAACCCAAGATAAAGCAACACAATTCTACAGTCTTCCAAAATTTGATGGTCTTTTAATTGGCTAAAGAGGTAGGGCTCTAAGAGAAAATAATTTTTGTATTGCCTGAGGAAGGAGGGAAGTTTTCTTAAGTATGAAAAGAGAGAGCTGAACTAGATAATTTCCCAAGTTCCTGCTAGCTCCAATCATTTCATGATTCTCAAAGTGAAAGAAGGAAATATTAACTAACTCTACTACTTCCTGTGCCCAAAAGGAACGTGGACAGAAGGAAAATGTTGGATATTAATTCCACTTCCAAATTTTTCTTCTGTCTCAAATGTAGATGATAAAGGCTGTTCATACAAATGAGGAAGAAGAGGAAGAATTTGAGAGCCCAACCTACCTAATGTAAAGGAAGTAATTATATAGTTTGGCCACAAAAATTTTTGTCTTCTGGAACAGACATAACTCTTGAAAAACAATGTTTCACAAAGACTCAGAGTATTAAGTTAAAAATTCACATCAGGAGAGAAGTGATAGGCTCTCACCTAAAGAAAGGCAGACTTATGATAGGGAGAGATCTCAAGATTGGGAGAATGAAATTATAATCATAGAAATATCAAGAATTTATCAGCTATTCTGCTAACGGAAGAGAGAATACATTAGCGGGTATACAAATAATTGAAGTTCCCTATCACAACTGCAATATAACTTCTTGCCCCACTTGAGGTCTTCTTCCAGAACTCATCATCTATCTTCGTTCTACTTGTATCCCACCACAAAAACAGGTCTATTTCTCTCTCTATTGATCTCTAATTTGCTCCCTTCAATTCATGGATTTCCTCACAAGAGTGCCTTCTTGACATAGAATGAGATTTCATTCCCCCTTTTAGCTTCTGTGTCTTTTGAATAAGGAATGTTTTTATATCACCATATTCTAACCACTGGTTTTACCCTAAGTCTCAGTGATACCCATGAGGTTGAATTTATCTTTAGTTCACTTTTGTCTGATGAAATTCAATTTCCAGCCACTTCTTCCCTTTCTCTTTCATTTCTTTCCTCTCATCATTGATCAGACATCAGACCTATTTGACTCTCGCCTTTTGTTATAGCACTGTCATATGTGTGTATGTATGTGTGTATAATGTGCATAATATATATGTAATCGCATATAATAACTTTATCAGTTCATACATATTTTCTTTATAACAACCTTGTGAAGCAGAAGGTTCAGTTATCCCCTATTTACAGATGATGAAACTGAGGCTCAGAAATGTTTAGTGACTTGATTCAGTGTCATACAGCTTATGATTGGCAGGGCTGAGACTTAAACCCAGGTCTCCTGACCTTAAGTACTGTAATTCCACTACTTTTTCTACTTTCTGCTCTTTCATTTAAAGCCTGAGGTAGTCAGTGCCACAAACACCATATGCAAGCCACTCCAACCTGATAGCCCTCTTTTTTAATCCCTTGAGCACCATGTTTTAACCTTCCATTCAAAGGATCAGAGGATCATAAATTTAGAGCTAGAAGGAACCTTAGAAGTAATCGAGTCCAATGTTATTATTTTAGATACGAGAAAACTGAGGGCTACAGAGATTAAGTGGCTTGTCAAGATCATACAGGTAAGTATTCAATCCTAGGTCCCCTAACTCAAAATCCAGTGTTCTTTCCACTACACCACACTGCCTCAATGCAATTCAACAAACAATTATTAAGCACCTACTGTGTATAAGGTCCTGTGCTAAAGTTTGTGTATAAAAAGATAACACTGAGGACAGGCCCTGCCCTCAAGGAGCTTACTATCTTCCTCTTGCAACATGCACATTACACATTCATGCAACATGCACATTAGCAATACAGGTACTGCTAAAATTATGACTAACTGCAAACTAGACGGTCACTAATCCATGTGTAGAGCCACATGGATTTAATTATGTATTTAACTTCCTTAATTTTCAATGAAAATAAGCATTTGATCTAAGTTTGTAGCTAGACACCTGGAGGAAGCCAGTTACAAAATGGTAATTAGTGGGGATAAAATCAATGAAGACAGGATTAGAATTGAATGACATAGTAGGGAAATTTTTGCATCACACATCACCAACAAAATTATAATGTCCAAAATATATGGCAACTGTCAGAAATATATAATACCAAGAATTATTAAATAAATCACTTGATAAATCAATCAAGTATTAAGTGCCCTGTGGTTTGTCCTTTTTGTTGAAGAGGACCATGACATCAGGAAGATGATGACATGACTTGCAACTGACTTTGATTGGAGTGAGGGAGGGCTGCGCAAAGTCATCAGCCTCACTTTCTCCTTGAGAGCCATCTGGGTCCAATGGCCAGATATCGCTCAGGATGTAGTAACGCCTACTCAGTGCTAAGTGCTAGGGATATAAAGACAGAAGTCAAACAGTCCCTGCCCTCAAGAAGCTTAAAGGAAGAAACATGTCTATATACAAGTAGAATATATACAAAAAGCATTCAAAGTAGTTTGGGGAGGGAGGGAACTAGCAGCTGGGAATATCATAAAAAAAGACTTCATGTAGAAAGTGGCATTTGAGCTGTATCTTGAAAGAAACCTGGGATCCCAAGATGTGGAGGAGGTGAGGAAGCAGAGCATTCCAGGTATTGGGGACAACCAATACAAAGGCACTGAGATGGGAAATGAAATAGGGAGGGATAGCAAGTAAGCCAATATGGATGGACCTCAGAGTACATGCAGGGAAGTGTAAGAAGGCTGGAAAGGTAGGAAGGTGTGTGTGTGTGTGTGTGTGTGTGTGTGTGTGTGTGTGTGTGTGTG